>NC_134484.1:1124663-1424663 GCF_040206685.1 Ascaphus truei
CGGCACTACGGCATCAATAGAGAGAACGGCACCCTCACAAAGTGACACACAGAGAGGTTCCCGGCACTACGGCATCAATAGAGAGAACGGCACCCTCACAAAGTGACACACAGAGAGGTTCCCGGCACTACGGCATCAATAGAGAGAACGGCACCTCACACAGTGACACACAGAGAGGTTCCCGGCACTACGGCATCAATAGAGAGAACGGCACCCTCACACAGTGACACACAGAGAGGTTCCGGCACTGCGGCATCAATAGAGAGAACGGCACCCTCACACAGTGACACACAGAGAGGTTCCCGGCACTGCGGCATCAATAGAGAGAACGGCACCCTCACACAGTGACACACAGAGAGGTTCCCGGCACTGCGGCATCAATAGAGAGAACGGCACCCCTCACACAGTGACACACAGAGAGGTTCCCGGCACTACGGCATCAATAGAGAGAACGGCACCTCACACAGTGACACACAGAGAGGTTCCCGGGCACTACCGGGATCAATAGAGAGAACGGCACCCTCACAAAGTGAACACAGAGAGGATCCCGGCACTACGGCATCAATAGAGAGAACGGCACCCTCACACAGTGACACACAGAGAGGTTCCCGGCACTACGGCATCAATAGAGAGAACGGCACCCTCACACAGTGACACACAGAGAGGTTCCCGGCACTGCGGCATCAATAGAGAGAACGGCACCCTCACACAGTGACACACAGAGAGGTTCCCGGCACTGCGGCATCAATAGAGAGAACGGCACCCTCACACAGTGACACACAGAGGAGGTTCCCGGGCACTACGGCATCAATAGAGAGAACGGCACCCTCACAAAGTGACACACAGAGAGGTTCCCGGCACTACGGCATCAATAGAGAGAACGGCACCCTCACAAAGTGACACACAGAGAGGTTCCCGGCACTACGGCATCAATAGAGAGAACGGCACCCTCACACAGTGACACACAGAGAGGTTCCCGGCACTACGGCATCAATAGAGAGAACGGCACCCTCACACAGTGACACACAGAGAGGTTCCCGGCACTGCGGCATCAATAGAGAGAACGGCACCCTCACACAGTGACACACAGAGAGGTTCCCGGCACTGCGGCATCAATAGAGAGAACGGCACCCTCACACAGTGACACACAGAGAGGTTCCCGGCACTGCGGCATCAATAGAGAGAACGGCACCCTCACACAGTGACACACAGAGAGGTTCCCGGCACTACGGCATCAATAGAGAGAACGGCACCCTCACACAGTGACACACAGAGAGGTTCCCGGCACTACGGCATCAATAGAGAGAACGGCACCCTCACAAAGTGACACAGAGAGGTTCCCGGCACTAGCGGCATCAATAGAGAGAACGGCACCCTCACACAGTGACACACAGAGAGGTTCCCGGCACTACGGCATCAATAGAGAGAACGGCACCCTCACACAGTGACACACAGAGAGGTTCCCGGGCACTGCGGCATCAATAGAGAGAACGGCACCCTCACACAGTGACACACAGAGAGGTTCCCGGCACTGCGGCATCAATAGAGAGAACGGCACCCTCACACAGTGACACACAGAGAGGTTCCCGGCACTGCGGCATCAATAGAGAGAACGGCACCCTCACACAGTGACACACAGAGAGGTTCCCGGCACTACGGCATCAATAGAGAGAACGGCACCCTCACACAGTGACACACAGAGAGGTTCCCGGCACTGACGCATCAATAGAGAGAACGGCACCCTCACACAGTGACACACAGAGAGGTTCCCGGCACTGCGGCATCAATAGAGAGAACGGCACCCTCACACAGTGACACACAGAGAGGTTCCCGGCACTGCGGCATCAATAGAGAGAACGGCACCCTCACACAGTGACACACAGAGAGGTTCCCGGCACTGCGGCATCAATAGAGAGAACGGCACCCTCACACAGTGACACACAGAGAGGTTCCCGGCACTACGGCATCAATAGAGAGAACGGCACCCTCACACAGTGACACACAGAGAGGTTCCCGGCACTGCGGCATCAATAGAGAGAACGGCACCCTCACACAGTGACACACAGAGAGGTTCCCGGCACTGCGGGCATCAATAGAGAGAACGGCACCCTCACACAGTGACACACAGAGAGGTTCCCGGCACTACGGCATCAATAGAGAGAACGGCACCCTCACACAGTGACACACAGAGAGGTTCCCGGCACTGCGGCATCAATAGAGAGAACGGCACCCTCACACAGTGACACACAGAGAGGTTCCCGGCACTACGGCATCAATAGAGAGAACGGCACCCTCACACAGTGACACACAGAGAGGTTCCCGGCACTGCGGCATCAATAGAGAGAACGGCACCCTCACACAGTGACACACAGAGAGGTTCCCGGCACTACGGCATCAATAG
Organism: Ascaphus truei; assembly: GCF_040206685.1. Lineage (NCBI taxonomy): Eukaryota > Metazoa > Chordata > Amphibia > Anura > Ascaphidae > Ascaphus > Ascaphus truei. Next base: position 1,127,065 of record NC_134484.1, read on the forward strand.
AGAGAACGGCACCCTCACACAGTGACACACAGAGAGGTTCCCGGCACTGCGGCATCAATAGAGAGAACGGCACCCTCACACAGTGACACACAGAGAGGTTCCCGGCACTGCGGGATCAATAGAGAGAACGGCACCCTCACACAGTGACACACAGAGAGGTTCCCGGCACTGCGGGATCAATAGAGAGAACGGCACCCTCACACAGTGACACACAGAGAGGTTCCCGGGCACTGCGGCATCAATAGAGAGAACGGCACCCTCACACAGTGACACACAGAGAGGTTCCCGGCACTGCGGCATCAATAGAGAGAACGGCACCCTCACACAGTGACACACAGAGAGGTTCCCGGCACTGCGGCATCAATAGAGAGAACGGCACCCTCACACAGTGACACACAGAGAGGTTCCCGGCACTACGGCATCAATAGAGAGAACGGCACCCTCACACAGTGACACACAGAGAGGTTCCCGGCACTACGGCATCAATAGAGAGAACGGCACCCTCACACAGTGACACACAGAGAGGTTCCCGGCACTGCGGCATCAATAGAGAGAACGGCACCCTCACACAGTGACACACAGAGAGGTTCCCGGGCACTGCGGCATCAATAGAGAGAACGGCACCCTCACACAGTGACACACAGAGAGGTTCCCGGCACTGCGGGATCAATAGAGAGAACGGCACCCTCACACAGTGACACACAGAGAGGTTCCCGGCACTGCGGCATCAATAGAGAGAACGGCACCCTCACACAGTGACACACAGAGAGGTTCCCGGCACTGCGGCATCAATAGAGAGAACGGCACCCTCACACAGTGACACACAGAGAGGTTCCCGGCACTACGGCATCAATAGAGAGAACGGCACCCTCACACAGTGACCACACAGAGAGGTTCCGGCACTGCGGCATCAATAGAGAGAACGGCACCCTCACACAGTGACACACAGAGAGGTTCCCGGCACTACGGCATCAATAGAGAGAACGGCACCCTCACACAGTGACACACAGAGAGGTTCCCGGCACTGCGGCATCAATAGAGAGAACGGCACCCTCACACAGTGACACACAGAGAGGTTCCCGGGCACTACGGGATCAATAGAGAGAACGGCACCCTCACACAGTGACACACAGAGAGGTTCCCGGCACTGCGGCATCAATAGAGAGAACGGCACCCTCACACAGTGACACACAGAGAGGTTCCCGGCACTGCGGCATCAATAGAGAGAACGGCACCCTCACAAAGTGACACACAGAGAGGTTCCCGGCACTACGGCATCAATAGAGAGAACGGCACCCTCACACAGTGACACACAGAGAGGTTCCCGGCACTACGGCATCAATAGAGAGAACGGCACCCTCACACAGTGACACACAGAGAGGTTCCCGGCACTACGGCATCAATAGAGAGAACGGCACCCTCACACAGTGACACACAGAGAGGTTCCCGGCACTGCGGCATCAATAGAGAGAACGGCACCCTCACACAGTGACACACAGAGAGGTTCCCGGCACTACGGCATCAATAGAGAGAACGGCACCCTCACACAGTGACACACAGAGAGGTTCCCGGCACTGCGGCATCAATAGAGAGAACGGCACCCTCACACAGTGACACACAGAGAGGTTCCCGGCACTACGGCATCAATAGAGAGAACGGCACCCTCACACAGTGACACACAGAGAGGTTCCCGGCACTACGGCATCAATAGAGAGAACGGCACCCTCACACAGTGACACACAGAGAGGTTCCCGGCACTACGGCATCAATAGAGAGAACGGCACCCTCACACAGTGACACACAGAGAGGTTCCCGGCACTGCGGCATCAATAGAGAGAACGGCACCCTCACACAGTGACACACAGAGAGGTTCCCGGGCACTACGGCATCAATAGAGAGAACGGCACCCTCACACAGTGACACACAGAGAGGTTCCCGGCACTACGGCATCAATAGAGAGAACGGCACCCTCACATAGTGACACACAGAGAGGTTCCCGGGCACTGCGGCATCAATAGAGAGAACGGCACCCTCACACAGTGACACACAGATAGGTTCCCGGCACTACGGCATCAATAGAGAGAACGGCACCCTCACACAGTGACACACAGAGAGGTTCCCGGCACTACGGCATCAATAGAGAGAACGGCACCCTCACACAGTGACACACAGAGAGGTTCCCGGCACTGCGGCATCAATAGAGAGAACGGCACCCTCACAAAGTGACACACAGAGAGGTTCCCGGGCACTACGGGATCAATAGAGAGAACGGCACCCTCACAAAGTGACACACAGAGAGGTTTCCGGCACTGCGGGATCAATAGAGAGAACGGCACCCTCACACAGTGACACACAGAGAGGTTTCCGGCACTGCGGGATCAATAGAGAGAACGGCACCCTCACACAGTGACACACAGAGAGGTTCCCGGCACTGCGGCATCAATAGAGAGAACGGCACCCTCACACAGTGACACACAGAGAGGTTCCCGGCACTACGGCATCAATAGAGAGAACGGCACCCTCACACAGTGACACACAGAGAGGTTCCCGGCACTACGGCATCAATAGAGAGAACAGCACCCTCACACAGTGACACACAGAGAGGTTCCCGGCACTGCGGCATCAATAGAGAGAACGGCACCCTCACAAAGTGACACACAGAGAGGTTCCCGGCACTACGGCATCAATAGAGAGAACGGCACCCTCACACAGTGACACACAGAGAGGTTCCCGGCACTGCGGCATCAATAGAGAGAACGGCACCCTCACACAGTGACACACAGAGAGGTTCCCGGCACTACGGCATCAATAGAGAGAACGGCACCCTCACACAGTGACACACAGAGAGGTTCCCGGCACTGCGGCATCAATAGAGAGAACGGCACCCTCACACAGTGACACACAGAGAGGTTCCCGGCACTACGGGATCAATAGAGAGAACGGCACCCTCACACAGTGACACACAGAGAGGTTCCCGGCACTACGGCATCAATAGAGAGAACGGCACCCTCACACAGTGACACACAGAGAGGTTCCCGGGCACTGCGGCATCAATAGAGAGAACGGCACCCTCACACAGTGACACACAGAGAGGTTCCCGGCACTACGGCATCAATAGAGAGAACGGCACCCTCACACAGTGACACACAGAGAGGTTCCCGGCACTGCCGGCATCAATAGAGAGAACGGCACCCTCACACAGTGACACACAGAGAGGTTCCCGGCACTGCGGCATCAATAGAGAGAACGGCACCCTCACAAAGTGACACACAGAGAGGTTCCCGGCACTGCGGCATCAATAGAGAGAACGGCACCCTCACACAGTGACACACAGAGAGGTTCCCGGCACTGCGGCATCAATAGAGAGAACGGCACCCTCACACAGTGACACACAGAGAGGTTCCCGGCACTGCAGCATCAATAGAGAGAACGGCACCCTCACACAGTGACACACAGAGAGGTTCCCGGCACTGCGGCATCAATAGAGAGAACGGCACCCTCACACAGTGACACACAGAGAGGTTCCCGGGCACTGCGGGATCAATAGAGAGAACGGCACCCTCACACAGTGACACACAGAGAGGTTCCCGGGCACTACGGCATCAATAGAGAGAACGGCACCCTCACACAGTGACACACAGAGAGGTTCCCGGCACTGCGGCATCAATAGAGAGAACGGCACCCTCACACAGTGACACACAGAGAGGTTCCCGGGCACTGCGGCATCAATAGAGAGAACGGCACCCTCACACAGTGACACACAGAGAGGTTCCCGGCACTACGGCATCAATAGAGAGAACGGCACCCTCACACAGTGACACACAGAGAGGTTCCCGGCACTACGGCATCAATAGAGAGAACGGCACCCTCACACAGTGACACACAGAGAGGTTCCGGCACTACGGCATCAATAGAGAGAACGGCACCCTCACACAGTGACACACAGAGAGGTTCCCGGCACTGCGGCATCAATAGAGAGAACGGCACCCTCACACAGTGACACACAGAGAGGTTCCCGGGCACTACGGCATCAATAGAGAGAACGGCACCCTCACAAAGTGACACACAGAGAGGTTCCCGGCACTACGGCATCAATAGAGAGAACGGCACCCTCACAAAGTGACACACAGAGAGGTTCCCGGCACTACGGCATCAATAGAGAGAACGGCACCCTCACACAGTGACACACAGAGAGGTTCCCGGCACTACGGCATCAATAGAGAGAACGGCACCCTCACACAGTGACACACAGAGAGGTTCCCGGCACTGCGGCATCAATAGAGAGAACGGCACCCTCACACAGTGACACACAGAGAGGTTCCCGGCACTGCGGCATCAATAGAGAGAACGGCACCCTCACACAGTGACACACAGAGAGGTTCCCGGCACTGCGGCATCAATAGAGAGAACGGCACCCTCACACAGTGACACACAGAGAGGTTCCCGGCACTACGGCATCAATAGAGAGAACGGCACCCTCACACAGTGACACACAGAGAGGTTCCCGGGCACTACGGGATCAATAGAGAGAACGGCACCCTCACAAAGTGACACACAGAGAGGATCCCGGCACTACGGCATCAATAGAGAGAACGGCACCCTCACACAGTGACACACAGAGAGGTTCCCGGCACTACGGCATCAATAGAGAGAACGGCACCCTCACACAGTGACACACAGAGAGGTTCCCGGCACTGCGGGATCAATAGAGAGAACGGCACCCTCACACAGTGACACACAGAGAGGTTCCCGGCACTGCGGCATCAATAGAGAGAACGGCACCCTCACACAGTGACACACAGAGAGGTTCCCGGGCACTACGGCATCAATAGAGAGAACGGCACCCTCACAAAGTGACACACAGAGAGGTTCCCGGCACTACGGCATCAATAGAGAGAACGGCACCCTCACAAAGTGACACACAGAGAGGTTCCCGGCACTACGGCATCAATAGAGAGAACGGCACCCTCACACAGTGACACACAGAGAGGTTCCCGGCACTACGGCATCAATAGAGAGAACGGCACCCTCACACAGTGACACACAGAGAGGTTCCCGGCACTGCGGCATCAATAGAGAGAACGGCACCCTCACACAGTGACACACAGAGAGGTTCCCGGCACTGCGGCATCAATAGAGAGAACGGCACCCTCACACAGTGACACACAGAGAGGTTCCCGGCACTGCGGCATCAATAGAGAGAACGGCACCCTCACACAGTGACACACAGAGAGGTTCCCGGCACTACGGCATCAATAGAGAGAACGGCACCCTCACACAGTGACACACAGAGAGGTTCCCGGGCACTACGGGATCAATAGAGAGAACGGCACCCTCACAAAGTGACACACAGAGAGGATCCCGGCACTACGGCATCAATAGAGAGAACGGCACCCTCACACAGTGACACACAGAGAGGTTCCCGGCACTACGGCATCAATAGAGAGAACGGCACCCTCACACAGTGACACACAGAGAGGTTCCCGGCACTGCGGGATCAATAGAGAGAACGGCACCCTCACACAGTGACACACAGAGAGGTTCCCGGCACTGCGGCATCAATAGAGAGAACGGCACCCTCACACATTGACACACAGAGAGGTTCCCGGCACTGCGGCATCAATAGAGAGAACGGCACCCTCACACAGTGACACACAGAGAGGTTCCCGGGCACTACGGCATCAATAGAGAGAACGGCACCCTCACAAAGTGACACACAGAGAGGTTCCCGGCACTACGGCATCAATAGAGAGAACGGCACCCTCACAAAGTGACACACAGAGAGGTTCCCGGCACTACGGCATCAATAGAGAGAACGGCACCCTCACACAGTGACACACAGAGAGGTTCCCGGCACTACGGCATCAATAGAGAGAACGGCACCCTCACACAGTGACACACAGAGAGGTTCCCGGCACTGCGGCATCAATAGAGAGAACGGCACCCTCACACAGTGACACACAGAGAGGTTCCCGGCACTGCGGCATCAATAGAGAGAACGGCACCCTCACACAGTGACACACAGAGAGGTTCCCGGCACTGCGGCATCAATAGAGAGAACGGCACCCTCACACAGTGACACACAGAGAGGTTCCCGGCACTACGGCATCAATAGAGAGAACGGCACCCTCACACAGTGACACACAGAGAGGTTCCCGGGCACTACGGGATCAATAGAGAGAACGGCACCCTCACAAAGTGACACACAGAGAGGATCCCGGCACTACGGCATCAATAGAGAGAACGGCACCCTCACACAGTGACACACAGAGAGGTTCCCGGCACTACGGCATCAATAGAGAGAACGGCACCCTCACACAGTGACACACAGAGAGGTTCCCGGCACTGCGGGATCAATAGAGAGAACGGCACCCTCACACAGTGACACACAGAGAGGTTCCCGGCACTGCGGCATCAATAGAGAGAACGGCACCCTCACACATTGACACACAGAGAGGTTCCCGGCACTGCGGCATCAATAGAGAGAACGGCACCCTCACACAGTGACACACAGAGAGGTTCCCGGCACTACGGCATCAATAGAGAGAACGGCACCCTCACACAGTGACACACAGAGAGGTTCCCGGGCACTACGGGATCAATAGAGAGAACGGCACCCTCACAAAGTGACACACAGAGAGGATCCCGGCACTACGGCATCAATAGAGAGAACGGCACCCTCACACAGTGACACACAGAGAGGTTCCCGGCACTACGGCATCAATAGAGAGAACGGCACCCTCACACAGTGACACACAGAGAGGTTCCCGGCACTGCGGGATCAATAGAGAGAACGGCACCCTCACACAGTGACACACAGAGAGGTTCCCGGGCACTGCGGCATCAATAGAGAGAACGGCACCCTCACACATTGACACACAGAGAGGTTCCCGGCACTGCGGCATCAATAGAGAGAACGGCACCCTCACACAGTGACACACAGAGAGGTTCCCGGCACTGCGGGATCTTCCAAATGAATTTATTTTATCAACAGTTGATCGAAAAATTCATTTTGAAACTGTCCGTAGTGCCCGGGAACTTCTCTTTGTGTCACTTTGTCAGACAGATAGCGCCTGTAACTGCAAGGATATTATTGTTTTTTATGGTGCGCAGAATTACATCTCTTATGCATTGTATACTCTTACACAGTGGCCATCATCATGCTGCAGGGTGCAAGGTTAACTGGCAGGGTGCAAGGCTAACTGGCAGGGTGCAGGACAGCTGGCAGGGTGCAGGGATAGCTGGCAGGGTGCAGGGACAGCTGGCAGGGTGCAGGGACAGCTGGCAGGGTGCAGGGTGCAGGGAATGCTGGCAGGGTGCAGGGACAGCTGGCAGGGTGCAGGGTGCAGGGACAGCTGGCAGGGTGCAGGGACAGCTGGCAGGGTACAGGGTGCAGGGAATGCTGGCAGGGTGCAGGGACAGCTGGCAGGGTGCAGGGTACGCTGGCAGGGTGCAGGGCACAGGGACAGCTGGCAGGGTGCAGGGACAGCTGACAGGGTGCGGGGGCAGCTGGCAGGGTGCAGGGACAGCTGGCAGGGTGCAGGGACAGCTGGCAGGGTGCAGGGACAGCTGGCAGGGTGCAGGGACAGCTGGCAGGGTGCAGGGACAGCTGGCAGTGTGCAGGGTGCAGGGAACGCTGGCAGGGTGCAGGGACAGCTGACAGGGTGCAGGGACAGCTGGCAGGGTGCAGGGACAGCTGGCAGGGTGCAGGGACAGCTGGCAGGGTGCAGGGACAGCTGGCAGGGTGCAGGGTGCAGGGACAGCTGGCAGGGTGCAGGGACAGCTGGCAGGGTGCAGGGACAGCTGGCAGTATGCAGGGTGCAGGGACAGCTGGCAGGGTGCAGGGACAGCTGGCAGGGTGCAGGGTGCAGGGACAGCTGGCAGGGTGCAGGGACAGCTGGCAGGGTGCAGGGTGCAGGGAATGCTGGCAGGGTGCGGGGGCAGCTGGCAGGGTGCAGGGACAGCTGGCAGGGTGCAGGGACAGCTGGCAGGGTGCAGGGACAGCTGGCAGGGTGCAGGGACAGCTGGCAGGGTGCAGGGACAGCTGGCAGTGTGCAGGGTGCAGGGACAGCTGGCAGGGTGCAGGGAACGCTGGCAGGGTGCAGGGACAGCTGGCAGTGTGCAGGGACAGCTGGCAGTGTGCAGGGACAGCTGGCAGGGTGCAGGGACACCTGGCAGGGTGCAGGGAACGCTGGCAGGGTGCAGGGAACGCTGGCAGGGTGCAGGGACAGCTGGCAGGGTTCAGGGACAGCTGGCAGGGCGCAGGGACAGCTGGCAGGGTGCAGGGACAGCTGGCAGGGCGCAGGGACAGCTGGCAGGGTGCAGGGACAGCTGGCAGGGTGCAGGGAACGCTGGCAGGGTGCAGGGACAGCTGGCAGGGTGCAGGGCACAGGGACAGCTGGCAGGGTGCAGGGCACAGGGACAGCTGGCAGGGTGCAGGGACAGCTGGCAGGGCGCAGGGACAGCTGGCAGGGTGCAGGGACAGCTGGCAGGGTGCAGGGAACGCTGGCAGGGCACAGGGACAGCTGGCAGGGTGCAGGGCACAGGGACAGCTGGCAGGGTGCAGGGAACGCTGGCAGGGTGCAGGGACAGCTGGCAGGGTGCAGGGACAGCTGGCAGGGTGCAGGGAACGCTGGCAGGGTGCAGGGACAGCTGGCAGGGTGCAGGGACAGCTGACAGGGCGCAGGGACAGCTGGCAGGGTGCAGGGAACGCTGGCAGGGTGCAGGGACAGCTGGCAGGGTGCAGGGACAGCTGGCAGGGTGCAGGGACAGCTGGCAGGGTGCAGGGAACGCTGGCAGTGTGCAGGGACAGCTGGCAGTGTGCAGGGACAGCTGGCAGTGTGCAGGGAACGCTGGCAGGGTGCAGGGACAGCTGGCAGGGTGCAGGGAACGCTGGCAGGGTGCAGGGAACGCTGGCAGGGTGCAGGGACAGCTGGCAGTGTGCAGGGACAGCTGGCAGGGTGCAGGGACAGCTGGCAGGGTGCAGGGACAGCTGGCAGGGTGCAGGGAACGCTGGCAGGGTGCAGGGACAGCTGGCAGTGTGCAGGGACAGCTGGCAGTGTGCAGGGACAGCTGGCAGGGTGCAGGGACAGCTGGCAGGGTGCAGGGAACGCTGGCAGGGTGCAGGGAACGCTGGCAGGGTGCAGGGACAGCTGGCAGTGTGCAGGGACAGCTGGCAGTGTGCAGGGACAGCTGGCAGGGTGCAGGGACAGCTGGCAGGGTGCAGGGAACGCTGGCAGGGTGCAGGGACAGCTGGCAGGGTTCAGGGACAGCTGGCAGGGCGCAGGGACAGCTGGCAGGGTGCAGGGACAGCTGGCAGGGCGCAGGGACAGCTGGCAGGGTGCAGGGACAGCTGGCAGGGTGCAGGGACAGCTGGCAGGGTGCAGGGCACAGGGACAGCTGGCAGGGTGCAGGGCACAGGGACAGCTGGCAGGGTGCAGGGACAGCTGGCAGGGTGCAGGGACAGCTGGCAGGGTGCAGGGAACGCTGGCAGGGCACAGGGACAGCTGGCAGGGTGCAGGGCACAGGGACAGCTGGCAGGGTGCAGGGAACGCTGGCAGGGTGCAGGGACAGCTGGCAGGGTGCAGGGACAGCTGGCAGGGTGCAGGGAACGCTGGCAGGGTGCAGGGACAGCTGGCAGGGTGCAGGGAACGCTGGCAGGGTGCAGGGAACGCTGGCAGGGTGCAGGGACAGCTGGCAGGGTGCAGGGACAGCTGACAGGGCGCAGGGACAGCTGGCAGGGTGCAGGGAACGCTGGCAGGGTGCAGGGACAGCTGGCAGGGTGCAGGGACAGCTGGCAGGGTGCAGGGACAGCTGGCAGGGTGCAGGGAACGCTGGCAGTGTGCAGGGACAGCTGGCAGTGTGCAGGGACAGCTGGCAGGGTGCAGGGACAGCTGGCAGGGTGCAGGGAACGCTGGCAGGGTGCAGGGAACGCTGGCAGGGTGCAGGGACAGCTGGCAGGGTTCAGGGACAGCTGGCAGGGCGCAGGGACAGCTGGCAGGGTGCAGGGACAGCTGGCAGGGTGCAGGGAACGCTGGCAGGGCACAGGGACAGCTGGCAGGGTGCAGGGCACAGGGACAGCTGGCAGGGTGCAGGGAACGCTGGCAGGGTGCAGGGACAGCTGGCAGGGTGCAGGGACAGCTGGCAGGGTGCAGGGAACGCTGGCAGGGTGCAGGGACAGCTGGCAGGGTGCAGGGAACGCTGGCAGGGTGCAGGGAACGCTGGCAGGGTGCAGGGACAGCTGGCAGGGTGCAGGGACAGCTGACAGGGCGCAGGGACAGCTGGCAGGGTGCAGGGACAGCTGGCAGGGTGCAGGGACAGCTGGCAGGGTGCAGGGACAGCTGGCAGGGTGCAGGGAACGCTGTCAGGGTGCAGGGAACGCTGGAAGTGTGCAGGGACAGCTGGCAGTGTGCAGGGACAGCTGGCAGTGTGCAGGGAACGCTGGCAGGGTGCAGGGACAGCTGGCAGGGTGCAGGGAACGCTGGCAGGGTGCAGGGAACGCTGGCAGGGTGCAGGGACAGCTGGCAGTGTGCAGGGACAGCTGGCAGTGTGCAGGGACAGCTGGGAGGGTGCAGGGACAGCTGGCAGGGTGCAGGGAACGCTGGCAGGGTGCAGGGACAGCTGGCAGGGTTCAGGGACAGCTGGCAGGGCGCAGGGACAGCTGGCAGGGTGCAGGGACAGCTGGCAGGGCGCAGGGACAGCTGGCAGGGTGCAGGGACAGCTGGCAGGGTGCAGGAAACGCTGGCAGGGTGCAGGGACAGCTGGCAGGGTGCAGGGCACAGGGACAGCTGGCAGGGTGAAGGGCACAGGGACAGCTGGCAGGGTGCAGGGACAGCTGGCAGGGCGCAGGGACAGCTGGCAGGGTGCAGGGAACGCTGGCAGGGTTCAGGGACAGCTGCCTGGGTGCAGGGACAGCTGGCAGGGTGCAGGGACAGCTGGCAGGGCGCAGGGACAGCTGGCAGGGTGCAGGGAACGCTGGCAGGGTGCAGGGACAGCTGGCAGGGTGCAGGGACAGCTGGCAGGGGGCAGGGACAGCTGGCAGGGTGCAGGGCACAGGGACAGCTGGCAGGGTGCAGGGACAGCTGGCAGGGTGCAGGGACAGCTGGCAGGGTGCGGGGACAGCTGGCAGTGTGCAGGGTGCAGGGACAGCTGGCAGGGTGCAGGGTACGCTGGCAGGGTGCAGGGCACAGGGACAGCTGGCAGGGTGCAGGGACAGCTGGCAGGGTGCAGGGACAGCTGGCAGGGTGCAGGGACAGCTGGCACGGTGCAGGGACAGCTGGCAGGGTGCAGGGACAGCTGGCAGGGTGCAGGGACAGCTGGCAGGGTGCAGGGACAGCTGCCTGGGTACAGGGACAGCTGGCAGGGTGCCGGGACAGCTGGCAGGGTGCAGGGAACGCTGGCAGGGTGCAGGGCACAGGGACAGCTGGCAGGGTGCAGGGACAGCTGGCAGGGGGCAGGGACAGCTGGCAGGGTGCAGGGACAGCTGGCAGGGTGCAGGGTGCAGGGGCAGCTGGCAGGGTGCAGGGACAGCTGGCAGGGTGCAGGGACAGCTGGCAGGGTGCAGGGACAGCTGGCAGGGTGCGGGGACAGCTGGCAGTGTGCAGGGTGCAGGGACAGCTGGCAGGGTGCAGGGTACGCTGGCAGGGTGCAGGGCACAGGGACAGCTGGCAGGGTGCAGGGACAGCTGGCAGGGTGCAGGGACAGCTGGCAGTGTGCAGGGACAGCTGGCAGGGCACAGGGACAGCTGGCAGTGTGCAGGGTGCAGGGACAGCTGGCAGGGCACAGGGACAGCTGGCAGGGTGCAACTACAGCTGGCAGGGTGCAGGGACAGCTGGCAGGGTGCAGGGACAGCTGGCAGGGTGCAGGGACAGCTGGCAGGGTGCAGGGACAGCTGGCAGGGTGCAGGGACAGCTGGCAGTGTGCAGGGCGCAGGGACAGCTGGCAGGGTGCAGGGACAGCTGGCAGGGGGCAGGGACAGCTGACAGGGTGCAGGGTGCAGGGACAGCTGACAGGGTGCAGGGACAGCTGGCAGGGTGCAGGGACAGCTGGCAGGGTGCAGGGACAGCTGGCAGTGTGCAGGGTGCAGGGACAGCTGGCAGGGTGCAGGGAACGCTGGCAGGGTGCAGGGACAGCTGGCAGGGTGCAGGGACAGCTGGCAGTGTGCAGGGTGCAGGGACAGCTGGCAGGGTGCAGGGACAGCTGGCAGGGTGCAGGGAACGCTGGCAGGGTGCAGGGACAGCTGCCTGGGTGCAGGGACATCTGGCAGGGTGCAGGGACAGCTGGCAGGGGGCAGGGACAGCTGGCAGGGTGCAGGGACAGCTGGCAGGGTGCAGGGACAGCTGGCAGGGTGCAGGGTGCAGGGAACGCTGGCAGGGTGCAGGGACAGCTGGCAGGGTGCAGGGACAGCTGGCAGGGTGCAGGGACAGCTGGCAGGGTGCAGGGACAGCTGGCAGTGTGCAGGGTGCAGGGACAGCTGGCAGGGTGCAGGGACAGCTGGCAGGGTGCAGGGACAGCTGGCAGGGTGCAGGGACAGCTGGCAGGGTGCAGGGACAGCTGGCAGGGTGCAGGGAACGCTGGCAGGGTGCAGGGACAGCTGGCAGGGTGCAGGGACAGCTGGCAGGGTGCAGGGACAGCTGCCTGGGTGCAGGGACAGCTGGCAGGGTGCAGGGACAGCTGGCAGGGTGCAGGGAACGCTGGCAGGGTGCAGGGCACAGGGACAGCTGGCAGGGTGCAGGGACAGCTGGCAGGGGGCAGGGACAGCTGGCAGGGTGCAGGGACAGCTGGCAGGGTGCAGGGTGCAGGGTGCAGGGTGCAGGGGCAGCTGGCAGGGTGCAGGGACAGCTGGCAGGGTGCAGGGACAGCTGGCAGGGTGCAGGGACAGCTGGCAGGGTGCGGGGACAGCTGGCAGTGTGCAGGGTGCAGGGACAGCTGGCAGGGTGCAGGGTACGCTGGCAGGGTGCAGGGCACAGGGACAGCTGGCAGGGTGCAGGGACAGCTGGCAGGGTGCAGGGACAGCTGGCAGGGCGCAGGGACAGCTGGCAGGGTGCAGGGACAGCTGGCAGTGTGCAGGGTGCAGGGACAGCTGGCAGGGCACAGGGACAGCTGGCAGGGTGCAGGGACAGCTGCCAGGGTGCAGGGACAGCTGGCAGGGTGCAGGGACAGCTGGCAGGGTGCAGGGACAGCTGGCAGGGTGCAGGGACAGCTGGCAGTGTGCAGGGTGCAGGGACAGCTGACAGGGTGCAGGGACAGCTGGCAGGGTGCAGGGACAGCTGGCAGGGTGCAGGGACAGCTGGCAGTGTGCAGGGTGCAGGGACAGCTGACAGGGTGCAGGGTGCAGGGACAGCTGGCAGGGTGCAGGGACAGCTGGCAGGGTGCAGGGACAGCTGGCAGGGTGCAGGGACAGCTGGCAGTGTGCAGGGTGCAGGGACAGCTGGCAGGACACAGGGACAGCTGGCAGGGTGCAGGGACAGCTGGCAGGGTGCAGGGACAGCTGGCAGGGTGCAGGGACAGCTGGCAGGGTGCAGGGACAGCTGACAGGGTGCAGGGTGCAGGGACAGCTGACAGGGTGCAGGGACAGCTGGCAGGGTGCAGGGACAGCTGGCAGGGTGCAGGGACAGCTGGCAGTGTGCAGGGTGCAGGGACAGCTGGCAGGGTGCAGGGACAGCTGCCTGGGTGCAGGGACAGCTGGCAGGGTGCAGGGACAGCTGGCAGGGGGCAGGGACAGCTGGCAGGGTGCAGGGACAGCTGGCAGGGTGCAGGGACAGCTGGCAGTGTGCAGGGTGCAGGGAACGCTGGCAGGGTGCAGGGACAGCTGGCAGGGTGCAGGGACAGCTGGCAGGGTGCAGGGACAGCTGGCAGGGTGCAGGGACAGCTGGCAGGGTGCAGGGATAGTAATTAGTTAATCAGGCTGCTGGAAATTGAAAGCCTGGACTGGAATTGCTACTCGCCCCACGCGACACACCGAGTGTCGCCTTCTAATGATCACTTCTGTAACACCTGCATCCTTACATAAATACCTGGACAAAGAAGAAAGGACTGATCCTCTGCCCCCCATCCTACCCTCACACTCTGGGCACAGGGGTATCTCACCCCACAGTCTCACCATGCCTGCCGTCCTGTTACCTGTGAAAGCCTTGCTCCTGCAGGGCCTCCGTACACTGCCTCTCCAGGGCCGCGACCCGCCGCTCCAGGAGGGGGAAGGAGTCCGTGTTGTACACCACGGAGCAGGGCTCCTGTGCCTCGTGTACCACGTCTGCTAGCGCCATGCCGAATGCCGACAGGACTCCACCATACCTGGGCGAGGGGAAGACGGAGCACAGCCGAGGTCAGTCAGGGTGCGGTGACGTTACATAGACAACATACAGAACATAAGAGAAACAGGGGCTATTGTATGAACGCACAGGGCAGATCCGGGGCAAATAATCTGCACCGTACGTCTCCGGCAAACAAATCCCATTCAAATCAAGGGGAGTTTATCTTGGATGCATCTGGGGCAATTTGTCCTCGAATTGCCCGGCGTTTGCATAGATAACACAGGGAAGAATAGGAGAGATCGGGGCGGCAGCGCAACGCAGGAAAAGGAAGCATTGGCCAATAGGAGCCCCCTCCCCTGAAGAGCTGACAATCTAACGATGGAAAACGGAGATTAGAGAAACCTGACCTGGAGTAGAGTCTCACAGATCATTGGCCAGTCCACCCAGTAAGTCCCACTCCCAGGAACAACCATCAGCCCAGTTTGTGGGTCAATTCTTACAGAAATGGGTGATTAAGCGTCAGGCCCATATCTACTACATGGTGTTCCACTATAAGGCACCAAGAGATACTTTAAAGCCCATTGACGTGAGCCGGCTGTGAGGCGTCTCGTGGCGGGCACTGCTTAGTAAGTACAGCTCACAATCCCATGTAAAAGATGCGTGTGACTTCCTGAGTGCTTTGTGCTCCTGACCTCCCCCGCAGTAATGTAACCGGCACCTCTAATATACTAATCTTTTTCTGCTACTATGACATGTTTGATTGTATTACACTATCCGGGGGGTAACCCAGCTCCTGCAGGAGAAAACACTGGGAAACTCTTCTGTGATGTGGTAATAACATCTCCTCCCTGTTGACCACGGTACATCTCCTCCCTGCTGACCACGGTACATCTCCTCCCTGCAGACCACGGTACATCTCCTCCCTGCTGACCATGGTACATCTCCTCCCTGCTGACCATGGTACATCTCCTCCCCGCTGACCATGGTACATCTCCCCCCTGCTGACCACGGTACATCTCCTCCCTGCTGACCATGGTATATCTCCTCCCTGCTGACCACGGTACATCTCCTCCCTGCAGACCACGGTACATCTCCTCCCTGCTGACCATGGTACATCTCCTCCCTGCAGACCATGGTACATCTCCTCCCTGCTGACCATGGTACATCTCCTCCCTGCTGACCATGGTACGTCTCCTTCCTGCTGACCATGGCCCATCTCCTCCCTGCTGACCACGGTACATCTCCTCCCTGCAGACCACGGTACATCTCCTCCCTGCTGACCATGGCACATCTCCTCCCTGCTGACCATGGCCCATCTCCTTCCTGCTGACCATGGTACATCTCCTCCCTGCTGACCATGGTACATCTCCTCCCTGCCGACCATGGTACATCTCCTCCCTGCTGACCATGGTACATCTCCTCCCTGCTGACCATGGTACGTCTCCTCCCTGCGGACCATGGTACATCTCCTCCCTGCTGATCAGGGTACATCTCCTCCCTGCTGGTCATGGTACATCTCCACCATGCTTACCATGGAACATCTCCACCCTGCTGACCATGGTACATCTCCTCCCTGCTGGTCAGGTACATCTCCACCCTGCTGACCATGGTACATCTCCTCCCTGCTGACCATGGTACATCTCCTTCCTGCTGACCATGGTACATCTCCTCCCTGCTGACCATGGTACATATCCTCCCTGCTGGTCATGGTACATCTCCACCCTGCTGACCATGGTACATATCCTCCCTGCTGATCAGGGTACATCTCCTCCCTGCTGGTCATGGTACATCTCCACCCTGCTGACCATGGTACATCTCCTCCCTGCTGACCACGGTACATCTCCTCCCTGCTGACCATGGTACATCTCCTCCCTGCTGACCATGGTACATCTCCTCCCTGCTGACCATGGTACATCTCCTCCCTGCTGACCATGGTACATCTCCCCCCTGCTGACCATGGTACATCTCCTCCCTGCAGACCACGGTACATCTCCTCCCTGCTGACCATGGTACATCTCCTCCCTGCTGATCATGGTACACCTCCCTGCTGATCATGGTACATCTCCTCCCTGCTGACCATGGTACATCTCCTCCCTGCTGACCATGGTACATCTCCCTGCTGATCATGGTACATCTCCTCCCTGCTGACCATGGTACATCTCCTCCCTGCTGACCATGGTACATCTCCTCCCTGCTGACCATGGTACATCTCCCCCCTGCTGACCATGGTACATCTCCTCCCTGCTGACCATGGTACATCTCCTGCCTGCTGACCACGGTACATCTCCACCCTGCTGACCATGGTACATCTCCTCCCTGCTGACCATGGTACATCTCCTCCCTGCTGATCATGGTACATCTCCTCCCTGCTGATCATGGTACATCTCCTCCCTGCTGGTCATGGTACATCTCCCCCCTGCTGACCATGGTACATCTCCTCCCTGCTGACCATGGTACATCTCCCCCCTGCTGACCATGGTACATCTCCTCCCTGCTGACCATGGTACATCTCCTGCCTGCTGACCACGGTACATCTCCACCCTGCTGACCATGGTACATCTCCTCCCTGCTGACCATGGTACATCTCCTCCCTGCTGATCATGGTACATCTCCTCCCTGCTGATCATGGTACATCTCCTCCCTGCTGGTCATGGTACATCTCCCCCCTGCTGACCATGGTACGTCTCCTTCCTGCTGACCATGGCCCATCTCCTCCCTGCTGACCACGGTACATCTCCTCCCTGCAGACCACGGTACATCTCCTCCCTGCTGACCATGGTACATCTCCTCCCTGCTGATCATGGTACACCTCCCTGCTGATCATGGTACATCTCCTCCCTGCTGACCATGGTACATCTCCTCCCTGCTGACCATGGTACATCTCCCTGCTGACCATGGTACATCTCCACCCTGCTGACCATGGCCCATCTCCTTCCTGCTGACCATGGTACATCTCCTCCCTGCTGACCATGGTACATCTCCTCCATGCAGACCATGGTACATCTCCTCCCTGCTGACCATGGTACATCTCCTCCCTGCTGACCATGGTACATCTCCTCCCTGATGACCATGGCCCATCTCCTTCCTGCTGACCATGGCCCATCTCCTCCCTGCTGACCATGGTACATCTCCTCCCTGCTGACCACGGTACATCTCCTCCCTGCTGATCATGGTACATCTCCTCCCTGCTGACCATGGTACATCTCCGCCCTGCTGACCATGGTACATCTCCTCCCTGCTGACCACGGTACATCTCCACCCTGCTGACCATGGTACATCTCCTCCCTGCTGACCATGGTACATCTCCTCCCTGCTGATCATGGTACATCTCCTCCCTGCTGGTCATGGTACATCTCCTCCCTGCTGACCACGGTACGTCTCCTCCCTGCTGACCACGGTACATCTCCTCCCTGCAGACCACGGTACATCTCCACCCTGCTGATCATGGTACATCTCCTCCCTGCTGACCATGGTACATCTCCTCCCTGCTGACCATGGTACATCTCCCTGCTGATCATGGTACATCTCCCTGCTGACCATGGTACATCTCCTCCCTGCTGACCATGGTACATCTCCTCCCTGCTGACCATGGTACATCTCCCCCCTGCTGACCATGGTACATCTCCTCCCTGCAGACCACGGTACATCTCCTCCCTGCTGACCATGGTACATCTCCTCCCTGCTGATCATGGTACACCTCCCTGCTGATCATGGTACATCTCCTCCCTGCTGACCATGGTACATCTCCTCCCTGCTGACCATGGTACATCTCCCTGCTGACCATGGTACATCTCCTCCCTGCTGATCATGGTACATCTCCTCCCTGCTGATCATGGTACATCTCCTCCCTGCTGGTCATGGTACATCTCCCCCCTGCTGACCATGGTACGTCTCCTTCCTGCTGACCATGGCCCATCTCCTCCCTGCTGACCACGGTACATCTCCTCCCTGCAGACCACGGTACATCTCCTCCCTGCTGACCATGGTACATCTCCTCCCTGCTGATCATGGTACACCTCCCTGCTGATCATGGTACATCTCCTCCCTGCTGACCATGGTACATCTCCTCCCTGCTGACCATGGTACATCTCCCTGCTGATCATGGTACATCTCCTCCCTGCTGACCATGGTACATCTCCTCCCTGCTGACCATGGCCCATCTCCTTCCTGCTGACCATGGTACATCTCCTCCCTGCTGACCATGGTACATCTCCTCCATGCAGACCATGGTACATCTCCTCCCTGCTGACCATGGTACATCTCCTCCCTGCTGACCATGGTACATCTCCTCCCTGATGACCATGGCCCATCTCCTTCCTGCTGACCATGGCCCATCTCCTCCCTGCTGACCATGGTACATCTCCTCCCTGCTGACCATGGTACATCTCCTCCCTGCTGACCATGGTACATCTCCTCCCTGCTGACCATGGTACATCTCCACCCTGCTGACCATGGTACATATCCTCCCTGCTGACCACGGTACATCTCCTCCCTGCTGACCATGGTACATCTCCTCCCTGCTGACCACGGTACATCTCCTCCCTGCTGATCATGGTACATCTCCTCCCTGCTGACCATGGTACATCTCCGCCCTGCTGACCATGGTACATCTCCTCCCTGCTGACCACGGTACATCTCCACCCTGCTGACCATGGTACATCTCCTCCCTGCTGACCATGTTACATCTCCTCCCTGCTGATCATGGTACATCTCCTCCCTGCTGGTCATGGTACATCTCCTCCCTGCTGACCACGGTACGTCTCCTCCCTGCTGACCACGGTACATCTCCTCCCTGCAGACCACGGTACATCTCCACCCTGCTGATCATGGTACATCTCCTCCCTGCTGACCATGGTACATCTCCTCCCTGCTGACCATGGTACATCTCCCTGCTGATCATGGTACATCTCCCTGCTGACCATGGTACATCTCCTCCCTGCTGACCATGGTACATCTCCTCCCTGCTGACCATGGTACATCTCCCCCCTGCTGACCATGGTACATCTCCTCCCTGCAGACCACGGTACATCTCATCCCTGCTGACCATGGTACATCTCCTCCCTGCTGATCATGGTACATCTCCTCCCTGCTGACCATGGTACATCTCCTCCCTGCTGACCATGGTACATCTCCCTGCTGATCATGGTACATCTCCTCCCTGCTGACCATGGTACATCTCCTCCCTGCTGACCATGGTACATCTCCTCCCTGCTGACCATGGTACATCTCCCTCCTGCTGACCATGGTACATCTCCTCCCTGCTGACCATGGTACATCTCCTCCCTGCTGACCACGGTACATCTCCACCCTGCTGACCATGGTACATCTCCTCCCTGCTGACCATGGTACATCTCCTCCCTGCTGATCATGGTACATCTCCTCCCTGCTGATCATGGTACATCTCCTCCCTGCTGGTCATGGTACATCTCCACCCTGCTGACCATGGTACGTCTCCTTCCTGCTGACCATGGCCCATCTCCTCCCTGCTGACCACGGTACATCTCCTCCCTGCAGACCACGGTACATCTCCTCCCTGCTGACCATGGTACATCTCCTCCCTGCTGATCATGGTACACCTCCCTGCTGATCATGGTACATCTCCTCCCTGCTGACCATGGTACATCTCCTCCCTGCTGACCATGGTACATCTCCCTGCTGATCATGGTACATCTCCTCCCTGCTGACCATGGTACATCTCCTCCCTGCTGACCATGGTACATCTCCTCCCTGCTGACCATGGTACATCTCCTCCCTGCTGACCATGGTACATCTCCTCCCTGCTGACCATGGCCCATCTCCTTCCTGCTGACCATGGTACATCTCCTCCCTGCTGACCATGGTACATCTCCTCACTGCAGATCATGGTACATCTCCTCCCTGCTGACCATGGTACATCTCCTCCCTGCTGACCATGGTACATCTCCTCCCTGATGACCATGGCCCATCTCCTTCCTGCTGACCATGGCCCATCTCCTCCCTGCTGACCATGGTACATCTCCTCCCTGCTGACCATGGTACATCTCCTCCCTGCTGACCATGGTACATCTCCTTCCTGCTGACCATGGTACATCTCCTCCCTGCTGACCATGGTACATCACCTTCCTGCTGACCACGGTACATCTCCTCCCTGCAGACCATGGTACATATCCTCCCTGCTGACCATGGTACATCTCCCCCCTGCTGACCATGGTACATCTCCTCCCTGCAGACCACGGTACATCTCCTCCCTGCTGACCATGGTACATCTCCTCCCTGCTGATCATGGTACACCTCCCTGCTGATCATGGTACATCTCCTCCCTGCTGACCATGGTACATCTCCTCCCTGCTGACCATGGTACATCTCCCTGCTGATCATGGTACATCTCCTCCCTGCTGACCATGGTACATCTCCTCCCTGCTGACCATGGCACATCTCCTCCCTGCTGACCATGGTACATCTCCCCCTGCTGACCATGGTACATCTCCTCCCTGCTGACCATGGTACATCTCCTGCCTGCTGACCACGGTACATCTCCACCCTGCTGACCATGGTACATCTCCTCCCTGCTGACCATGGTACATCTCCTCCCTGCTGATCATGGTACATCTCCTCCCTGCTGATCATGGTACATCTCCTCCCTGCTGGTCATGGTACATCTCCCCCCTGCTGACCATGGTACATCTCCTCCCTGCTGACCATGGTACATCTCCCCCCTGCTGACCATGGTACATCTCCTCCCTGCTGACCATGGTACATCTCCTGCCTGCTGACCACGGTACATCTCCACCCTGCTGACCACGGTACATCTCCTCCCTGCTGACCACGGTACGTCTCCTCCCTGCTGACCACGGTACATCTCCTCCCTGCAGACCACGGTACATCTCCACCCTGCTGATCATGGTACATCTCCTCCCTGCTGACCATGGTACATCTCCTCCCTGCTGACCATGGTACATCTCCTCCCTGCTGACCATGGTACATCTCCCTGCTGATCATGGTACATCTCCCTGCTGACCATGGTACATCTCCTCCCTGCTGACCATGGTACATCTCCTCCCTGCTGACCATGGTACATCTCCCCCCTGCTGACCATGGTACATCTCCTCCCTGCAGACCACGGTACATCTCCTCCCTGCTGACCATGGTACATCTCCTCCCTGCTGATCATGGTACACATCCCTGCTGATCATGGTACATCTCCTCCCTGCTGACCATGGTACATCTCCTCCCTGCTGACCATGGTACATCTCCCTGCTGACCATGGTACATCTCCTCCCTGCTGATCATGGTACATCTCCTCCCTGCTGATCATGGTACATCTCCTCCCTGCTGGTCATGGTACATCTCCCCCCTGCTGACCATGGTACGTCTCCTTCTTGCTGACCATGGCCCATCTCCTCCCTGCTGACCACGGTACATCTCCTCCCTGCAGACCACGGTACATCTCCTCCCTGCTGACCATGGTACATCTCCTCCCTGCTGATCATGGTACACCTCCCTGCTGATCATGGTACATCTCCTCCCTGCTGACCATGGTACATCTCCTCCCTGCTGACCATGGTACATCTCCCTGCTGATCATGGTACATCTCCTCCCTGCTGACCATGGTACATCTCCTCCCTGCTGACCATGGTACATCTCCTCCCTGCTGACCATGGTACATCTCCTCCATGCAGACCATGGTACATCTCCTCCCTGCTGACCATGGTACATCTCCTCCCTGATGACCATGGTACATCTCCTCCCTGATGACCATGGCCCATCTCCTTCCTGCTGACCATGGCCCATCTCCTCCCTGCTGACCATGGTACATCTCCTCCCTGCTGACCATGGTACATCTCCTCCCTGCTGACCATGGTACATCTCCTTCCTGCTGACCATGGTACATCTCCACCCTGCTGACCATGGTACATATCCTCCCTGCTGACCACGGTACATCTCCTCCCTGCTGACCATGGTACATCTCCTCCCTGCTGACCACGGTACATCTCCTCCCTGCTGATCATGGTACATCTCCTCCCTGCTGACCATGGTACATCTCCGCCCTGCTGACCATGGTACATCTCCTCCCTGCTGACCACGGTACATCTCCACCCTGCTGACCATGGTACATCTCCTCCCTGCTGACCATGGTACATCTCCTCCCTGCTGATCATGGTACATCTCCTCCCTGCTGGTCATGGTACATCTCCTCCCTGCTGACCACGGTACGTCTCCTCCCTGCTGACCACGGTACATCTCCTCCCTGCAGACCACGGTACATCTCCACCCTGCTGATCATGGTACATCTCCTCCCTGCTGACCATGGTACATCTCCTCCCTGCTGACCATGGTACATCTCCCTGCTGATCATGGTACATCTCCCTGCTGACCATGGTACATCTCCTCCCTGCTGACCATGGTACATCTCCTCCCTGCTGACCATGGTACATCTCCCCCCTGCTGACCATGGTACATCTCCTCCCTGCAGACCACGGTACATCTCCTCCCTGCTGACCATGGTACATCTCCTCCCTGCTGATCATGGTACACCTCCCTGCTGATCATGGTACATCTCCTCCCTGCTGACCATGGTACATCTCCTCCCTGCTGACCATGGTACATCTCCTCCCTGCTGACCATGGTACATCTCCTCCCTGCTGACCATGGTACATCTCCTCCCTGCTGACCATGGTACATCTCCCTCCTGCTGACCATGGTACATCTCCTCCCTGCTGACCACGGTACATCTCCTCCCTGCTGACCACGGTACATCTCCACCCTGCTGACCATGGTACATCTCCTCCCTGCTGACCATGGTACATCTCCTCCCTGCTGATCATGGTACATCTCCTCCCTGCTGATCATGGTACATCTCCTCCCTGCTGGTCATGGTACATCTCCTCCCTGCAGACCACGGTACATCTCCTCCCTGCTGACCATGGTACATCTCCTCCCTGCTGATCATGGTACACCTCCCTGCTGATCATGGTACATCTCCTCCCTGCTGACCATGGTACATCTCCTCCCTGCTGACCATGGTACATCTCCCTGCTGATCATGGTACATCTCCTCCCTGCTGACCATGGTACATCTCCTCCCTGCTGACCATGGTACATCTCCTCCCTGCTGACCATGGTACATCTCCTCCCTGCTGACCATGGCCCATCTCCTTCCTGCTGACCATGGTACATCTCCTCCCTGCTGACCATGGTACATCTCCTCCCTGCAGATCATGGTACATCTCCTCCCTGCTGACCATGGTACATCTCCTCCCTGCTAACCATGGTACATCTCCTCCCTGATGACCATGGCCCATCTCCTTCCTGCTGACCATGGCCCATCTCCTCCCTGCTGACCATGGTACATCTCCTCCCTGCTGACCATGGTACATCTCCTCCCTGCTGACCATGGTACATCTCCTTCCTGCTGACCATGGTACATCTCCTCCCTGCTGACCATGGTACATCACCTTCCTGCTGACCACGGTACATCTCCTCCCTGCAGACCATGGTACATATCCTCCCTGCTGACCATGGTACATCTCCTCCCTGCTGACCATGGTACATCTCCTCCCTGACCATGGTACATCTCCTCCCTGCTGACCATGGTACATCTCCCTGCTGATCATGGTACATCTCCTCCCTGCTGACCATGGTACATCTCCTCCCTGCTGACCATGGTACATCTCCTCCCTGCTGACCATGGTACATCTCCTCCCTGCTGACCATGGCCCATCTCCTTCCTGCTGACCATGGTACATCTCCTCCCTGCTGACCATGGTACATCTCCTCCCTGCAGATCATGGTACATCTCCTCCCTGCTGACCATGGTACATCTCCTCCCTGCTGACCATGGTACATCTCCTCCCTGATGACCATGGCCCATCTCCTTCCTGCTGACCATGGCCCATCTCCTCCCTGCTGACCATGGTACATCTCCTCCCTGCTGACCATGGTACATCTCCTCCCTGCAGATCATGGTACATCTCCTCCCTGCTGACCATGGTACATCTCCTCCCTGCTGACCATGGTACATCTCCTCCCTGCTGACCATGGTACATCACCTTCCTGCTGACCACGGTACATCTCCTCCCTGCAGACCATGGTACATATCCTCCCTGCTGACCATGGTACATCTCCTCCCTGCTGACCATGGTACATCTCCTCCCTGCAGATCATGGTACATCTCCTCCCTGCTGACCATGGTACATCTCCTCCCTGCTGACCATGGTACATCTCCTTCCTGCTGACCATGGTACATCTCCTCCCTGCTGACCATGGTACATCACCTTCCTGCTGACCACGGTACATCTCCTCCCTGCAGACCATGGTACATATCCTCCCTGCTGACCATGGTACATCTCCTCCCTGCTGACCATGGTACATCTCCTCCCTGCAGACCATGGTACATCTCCCCCCTGCTGACCATGGTACATATCCTCCCTGCTGACCATGGTACATATCCTCCCTGCTGACCACGGTACATCTCCTCCCTGCTGACCATGGTACATCTCCTCCCTGCAGACCATGGTACATATCCTCCCTGCTGACCACGGTACATCTCCTCCCTGCTGACCACGGTACATCTCCTCCCTGCTGACCATGGTACATCACCTCCCTGCTGACCACGGTACATCTCCTCCCTGCAGACCATGGTACATCTCCTCCCTGCTGACCATGGTACATCTCCTCCCTGCAGACCATGGCCCATCTCCTTCCTGCTGACCACGGTACATCTCCTTCCTGCTGACCATGGTACATCACCTCCCTGCTGACCATGGTACATCTCCTCCCTGCTGACCATGGTACATCTCCTCCCTGCAGACCACGGTACATCTCCACCCTGCTGATCATGGTACATCTCCACCCTGCTGACCATGGTACATCTCCTCCCTGCTGACCATGGTACATCTCCTCCCTGCTGACCACGGTACATCTCCTCCCTGCAGACCATGGTACATCTCCTCCCTGCTGACCATGGTACATCTCCTCCCTGCAGACCATGGCCCATCTCCTTCCTGCTGACCACGGTACATCTCCTTCCTGCTGACCACGGTACATCTCCTCCCTGCTGACCATGGCCCATCTCCTTCCTGCTGACCACGGTACATCTCCTTCCTGCTGACCATGGTACATCTCCTCCCTGCAGACCATGGTACATCTCCTCCCTGCAGACCATGGTACATCTCCTCCCTGCTGACCATGGTACACCTCCCTGCTGATCATGGTACATCTCCTCCCTGCTGACCACGGTACGTCTCCTCCCTGCTGACCACGGTACGTCTCCTCCCTGCTGACCACGGTACGTCTGCTCCTTGCTGACCACGGTACGTCTCCTCCCTGCTGACCATAGTACATCTCCCTGCTGACCACGTTACATCTCCCTCAGCAGTTGGCACTTACTTGTGAATGAACACGGTTTTCATGCCGAGGGAGCGAGCGATGGCACAGGCGTGCTGCCCCCCTGCACCGCCGAAGCACGCCAGCACATGGCGAGAGGTGTCGTGACCTTTGGCCTGTGGGAGGACAATGGATCGTATTATTACACCGCCATGTAAATCCCCCAGAACAATATGGGTGGCAGCTACAGGACAGCGGAGAGATGCTCGATCGCCATCACTTTTCCGTGTTGTCCAGCGGCTGCTTCACATGTAGGAAACTAGTCAACCAAGACGAAAGAGACCTGTCTGTGCAGAGGTCCCCACCGGCTCAGAAAGTGAGCAGTCCTGTCCAGTACTGGTGTTATACATGGAGCAGCCAACCAGCAGAGGTGGCAGGAGCTATCAACAGGGAAATTCAGAACTGCTTGGGAGAGACACAAGGGGACCCTATATATAAAGGGGACCCTATATATAAACGGAACCCTATATATAAACGGAACCAAACGGACCGGATAGGACCTGAGAAGAGAATGGACAGGGAGCCTTGCGAGTCCTTGTGAAAGGATGTGTGTGAAATGGCCCTTTAAGGAGAAGTACAGAATATGCTTTGCGGTTTCATTGTGCTGCCCAGCCATCTTTCACACGCCCCGCACATATTTCCTGCCCTAGCCAATCCGTTGCGGACACAAACACACACACACACACACAAACACACACACACACAAACACACAAACACACACACACACACACACACACACACACAAACACACAAACACACACACAAACACACACACACACACACACAAACACACACACACACACACACACAAACACACAGACATACACACAAACACACACACACAAACACTGCAGACGTTACTATTTCTATGACAAGACGCACATTCCGCCCTCCAATCAGACACCAGCGCCCATCACACAAACACCACGCTATCCAATCCAGCGCCACCATGTATACTACGCCTTGTAGGAGGTGGAGTATATATGTTTGTAATACTCTCTCTTTGGTTACCCGAGTATTACCCTGGGTATAGCTGGCATCTTACTGCGCAGTAATGCCAGCTGCACAATGACTCCGGGGGCTGCGTGTCTTCTGTTAGCGGCGCGGTTATTATTTGTCATGTGGCCCACCCCAAGTACCTGGGTGAGCGATCTGATTGGCCGGCACATGGCTTCGTTGGCCACTCTGATGAAGCCCATGGCCACTTCCTCCACGCTCATGGAGGCGCCGCCGCCCGGCCGCCCGGACATGAAGTGGTTAACGCTGGCAGCCAGCGCCTGGAACCCGCGCAGCGCGTCGCGCTGGGAGAGCGGCTGGTCCTCCGAGGGCCCGAAAATCCGGGGGAAGTAATCCGGCAGCAGGCGGCCCAGGCACAGATTGGCATCGGTCACGGTCAGCGGCCCGCCTGCAATGACAGCGAGCGGTTCCTAGCGAGGATTGGACCGACCTCACATAGCAGACGTAGCACTGACGGTGAATGCGGCTGACGTGGCCGGATATTCTGCGCATCTCACTCACACACCACAACACCATGACCTGCCTGACCAAGACATCTATTCAGCGACACCGAGACCGCGGACTGGGGTGGGATAAATAAGGGAGACTCTCAGAGATCCGTGGTACTTCCCTGGTATAAATCCACATTCCCTTCCACGGACAGATCTCACAGAGGGAGATAGGGCTGTCCCACCTCGGACCAAAGTGATCTGAGGATTAAGTTTAATTAAATCTAGGTCACATTTTCTGCCTCTCTCTCTGCGCCTCTCTCTGTGCCTCTCTCTGTGCCTCTCTCTCTCTGCCTCTCTCTCTCTCTGCCTCTCTCTCTCTCTGCCTCTCTCTCTGCGCCTCTCTCTCTCTGCCTCTCTCTCTCTCTGCCTCTCTCTCTGCGCCTCTCTCTCTGCGCCTCTCTCTCTGCCCGGATCATTGTCTCCCCGCTTACTAAAGGTAAGCAGGGCAGTATTCCTTTCCTCTCTGACTCTCTCTCTCTGCCTCTCTCTCTCTGCCTCTCTCTGCCTGTCTCTCACAGAGAGAGGGGGGCAGAGAGAGAGGGGGGGGTGGCAGAGAGAGAGAGGGGGGGCAGAGAGGCAGAGAGAGAGACAGACAGAGAAAGAGATGCAGAAAGTGAGAAAGAGAGAGAGAGGCAGAGAGACAGAGAGAGAGACAGACAGAGAGAGAGGCAGAAAGTGAGAAAGAGAGAGAGAGGCAGAGAGAGAGAGCGAGCGGCAGAGAGAGAGAGAGAGAGAGAGAGAGAGAAACGGCAGAGAATGGCAGAGAGACAGAGTCAGAGAGAGCGTCAGAGAGAGCGTCAGAGAGAGCGTCAGAGAGAGAGTCAGAGAGTCAGAGAGAGAGTCAGAGAGAGCGGCAGAAAGAGAGAGCGGCAGAGAGATAGGGGCAGAGAGAGAGGCAAAGAGAGAGGCAGAGAGAGAGAAACGGCAGAGAGCGGCAGAGAGAGCGGCAGAGAGAGATAGAGCGGTAGAGAGAGAGAGCGGTCGAGAGAGAGAGAGGCAGAGAGAGAGAGCGGCAGAGAGAGGCAGAGAGAGCGGCAGAGAGAGAGAGAGAGGCAGAGAGAGAGAGGCAGAGAGACAGAGAGGCAGAGAGAGTGTCTGTGTCACCATGACATAGGAGTGACAGCGTGATGGGGACATTATTCCCTGGGTGTCACATTGTCCCCCTGAGGGGTAATTACTGATTGGCACGGTGTCACCGCGCTGTGTTATTACCCTTCCTGTAGCAGGCTGGGCCCGGGTGGGCTCCGGCAGACTCCGGCCCGACCACAAACAGACCTGACCTGCAATAGGAGAAAGTATTATTGTATTATTACTGTATTATTACACCGTGACAGAATACCTCGCCACTCGTGGGTGCCCAGGTGCCCTGCGGGGGACGCCACTTCCGGAGATCAGGCGACCCCTGGCTTAAGGTGTGACGGGGAGGGAAGGGGTTAATACCTGATTTGCTATGCATTACTGTGGTTGCCCTGTCCCAGACGTTTTTGTTCCCCATTTACAAGCCATTCCCTGGCTGCCATGTGAAAAGACAACATGCATTGCTCGCCATACCCTCTAACCGACACATGATGGCAGAATAGAAACCGCCATTTCAATGAGCTGTAGGTATTTTTATGACGAAGCTTCAAAGGGGTCTCAATGAGCTGTAGGTATTTTTATGACGGCGCCTCAAAAGGGGTCTCACAGATTTAGAGTCTCCCTGTCTAAAAGGGTGTCAGTTATGAAAAGACCCAGATACCCATAAGTTATACACGGCCGGCATTCCGAGGTATCACAGATGCCAGTCTAGTGACATTTATTGGTCAAAAATCAGACGGAGCGGCACCAAGTTATGGGTGTAGCCCAGGTATGCTAAGTGGCATGGGCGTCAACCTGACCCATGCGCCCTGCCCACCGGACAGCCCTTTTGACCGGTCTTATGAACTGTGTGTAACTCGCGCCAGAGACCCGGACGCGCCAGAGACACGGAAATGCATTGATATTCTTAATCAGCGCGCCTGCCCAGAATATATCGCTATGAACAAGGGGGCAGAATCCAGCTGCTCCGAGGGGCAGAAGAATTAGGGTCTTTTCTATAGGAGCCCACATCCGTGCGCTATATTCCCACAGAGCGGCCGCACTCAGACCGCCATGGGAGATTCGGACAGTCCCCAGATCAGGACGGCCTGGGCCATACGGAGGGAAATAGTGGACACCCCCGCTCTCCTGTTAGCAAAAATAGGGACGCACCAGGGTTAGTAACAACAAATAAAGGTGTGAAGTAATGTCCGCCAGAACTGCCGACGTTCTGCGCAGAGGAACCCCCCCTTACCGTGCCCTGTCCTTAATACTGCTGCAACAGAACTGGTCTAGGGCTGAGATAATGATAATGAGTAATGATAATCAGTATAACAATAAAACCCCTTACATGGATCGATACGTGAACTTCGTTAAAATATAAATCTTTAATAAACTCCATAAAATACCGTGGGGTATAACAAACACCTACACACATATAAACACGGACATGGGGGTGTCAGAAACACCCTAGAGGGACTGTCGTCTCTCTATAATATACCCTCCTTGGGGTTAGATAGAATCCCTACAGTAGAATAGCCCCTATAGTGATCAGACTGTTGGGGTATATGTTTGTGTGAGCTGCCGGTATATGCGCACCATGTCCCCTATATCCATGTAAGGGGATTATAGTAAGGGCCTGATACCCTCCTTTTGTGTAGAAGTTGCCCCCTTAGTATACTCTGGATTAATACCAAATTAAGGTTTTCATTCTAATAGATGGAGGTAAATGTTAGTATATGACTGGGACCTTATTGGATATAGGCTGTATAGGTTCTACCCCTACTGATCTACCAGTGATTAAACACGGTCATCCACTATTGGCAACAGTGTAGCGCTATTTATTGCTATGTTCCTTTGTAGGGAATGGCCGCAGTTCTAGCGGACATTACTTCACTCCTTTCTTCTTACAGCCTGGACCATACGTGGAACCCAGTCTACTCCTGGACCGTAAGTGAAACCCAGTCTACTCCTGGACCATAAGTGGAACCCAGTCTACTCCTGGACCGGAATTGAAACCCAGTCTACTCCTGGACCATAAGTGGAACCCAGTCTACTCCTGGACCATAAGTGGAACCCAGTCTACTTCTGGACCATAAGTGGAACCCAGTCTACTCCTGGACCATAAGTGGAACCCAGTCTACTCCTGGACCGTAAGTGAAACCCAGTCTACTCCTGGACCATAAGTGGAACCCAGTCTACTCCTGGACCGTAAGTGAAACCCAGTCTACTCCTGGACCATAAGTGGAACCCAGTCTACTCCTGGACCATAAGTGGAACCCAGTCTACTCCTGGACCATAAGTGGAACCCAGTCTACTCCTGGACCATAAGTGGAACCCAGTCTACTCCTGGACCATAAGTGGAACCCAGTCTACTCCTGGACCATAAGTGGAACCCAGTCTACTCCTGGACCGTAAGTGAAACCCAGTCTACTCCTGGACCATAAGTGGAACCCAGTCTACTCCTGGACCGTAAGTGAAACCCAGTCTACTCCTGGACCATAAGTGGAACCCAGTCTACTCCTGGACCGTAAGTGAAACCCAGTCTACTCCTGGACCGTAAGTGGAACCCAGTCTACTCCTGGACCATAAGTGGAACCCAGTCTACTCCTGGACCATAAGTGGAACCCAGTCTACTCCTGGACCATAAGTGGAACCCAGTCTACTCCTGGACCGTAAGTGAAACCCAGTCTACTCTTGGACCGTAAGTGGAACCCAGTCTACTCCTGGACCGTAAGTGAAACCCAGTCTACTCCTGGACCATAAGTGGAACCCAGTCTACTCCTGGACCATACGTGGAACCCAGTCTACGCCTGGACTGTAAGTGGAACCCAGTCTACTCCTGGACCATAAGTGGAACCCAGTCTACTCCTGGACCATACGTGGAACCAAGTCTACTCCTGGACCATACGTGGAACCCAGTCTACGCCTGGACCATAAGTGGAACCCAGTCTACGCCTGGACCATAAGTGGAAGCCAGTCTACGCCTGGACCGTAAATGGAGCCCAGTCTACGCCTGGATTTTAAGTGGAAGCCAGTCTACGCCTGGACCATAAGTGGAAGCCAGTCTACGCCTGGGCCTTAACCAAACTGGTGTGAGATTTCAGTATAGAGCATTTCCACCCTACAACCTTGGTCTCCATCTTCCTCTTAGACTGCCCACACACTGACCTGAAGAAGAGCATGGACCCCCCGCCTGCAGCCACCGTGTTCACATCCAGCTGGGGAGCTTGGATGCTGATTCCAGCTGTTGTGGCCTCAAACACGTGTTCATATTCTCCAGCGTATCTGCTGACATCTGTCGAAGTCCCTGTCAATAGGGGAGGGGGACAGAAGACTGATGTGATCTAAGGCACGAGAGGAGGGGACCCCCTCAGGGATATCTTTCCTATACATGCAGTATATGGGAGTGCACATTGCCCAGCTTTGCGTTACGGGAGAGAGGACTTCACCTTCAATCACCTGAAACTTGTGACCCAGAAGGTAAGGTCACACTGGACCGTGTCCGTTGTGGTGAGAACCTGTGTGTCCCTTATTGTGTTATTGAGAGATTGGATCCTATAGCCCGTAATGAGGAATGGGGGAAAGAATGCAGAATACAGCCAAGCAGAGGTTTGCAAAGGGAGTCGCAGGGTAAAGTCCCCGGCGGTGTCTTTTGCATAATAAACAATACATAGTGGTGATTAAGGATCTCAGGATCTCAGGATCTCGCAGGGACCGAAGCTGCTGATCCAGAACCGCTGCAGTTAGCTCTGCCAACACTAGATGGCAGCGTATGCCTTCATTCTGTATTCACAGGGGTATCGATTACTCATTTCTCTCAAATGAAAATATCACTTGTGATCACATTCACGCCTCAGAAACGCCTCAGACACGCCACAGACACGCCTCAGACACGCCACAGACACGCCACAGACACGCCACAGACACGCCTCAGACACGCCTCAGACACGCCACAGACACGCCTCAGACACGCCTCAGACACGCCACATTCACACCTCAGACACGCCACATTCACGCCTCAGACACGCCTCAGACACGCCACAGACACGCCACAGACACGCCTCAGACACGCCTCAGACACGCCTGCAGCTAGCGTTGGGCGAAGCCGCCCAATCCCCTCTCCCGGGTCTTCCTCCCCAAATCCGTCCCGCGGTGTGAGGTCCGCACACGGTTCGGTCCCCGGCCTCTCTCACCTCCCATGTCGAATCCGATGACCGGCTGGCGATCGTCAGGACTGTACGTGGTGATGGCGTATCCGACCACGCCCCCCGCGGGCCCCGAGAGGATCGCACGGGACCCGCTGAAACGGTCCATGGGGGTCAGCCCTCCGTCCGAGCGCATGAACAGGACCTGCAGATCCTGAGGAGGGGAAAAGGCCGGGGTCACTGCTCACCCTAACGTGGGGGAGGGGGAGGTGGGGGGGCAGGTTTAATGGGCCAGTGGTCATTATATAATCTCCCGAGACTGGTGGTGAAAGGCATTATGGGGCCGACTTCCAGTCTGTCCCTCCAGTGGGTCTCAATGGCTCAAGGCGACTAAAGGAATCTACATCACTGTGGCATGAGTGGGAGGCAGAGACTCCGTGGGGACACACGTCTCTCCTGTCTGTGTCACTGTGGCATGAGTGGGAGGCAGAGACTCCGTGGGGACACACGTCTCTCCTGTCTGTGTCACTGTGTCCCCCTGTGGTGGGAGGCAGAGACTCTGTGGGGACACACGTCTCCTGTCTGTGTCACTGTGTCCCCCTGTGGTGGGAGGCAGAGACTCCGTGGGGACACACGTCTCTCCTGTCTGTGTCAGTGTCCTCCTGTGGTGGGAGGCAGAGACTCCGTGGGGACACACGTCTCTCCTGTCTGTGTCACTGTGTCCCCCCGTGGTGGGAGGCAGAGACTCCGTGGGGACACACGTCTCTCCTGTCTGTGTCACTGTGTTCCCCTGTGTGGGGAAGCAGAGACTCCGTGGGGACACACGTCTCCTGTCTGTGTCACTGTGTTCCCCTGTGGTGGGAAGCAGAGACTCCGTGGGGACACACGTCTCCTGTCTGTGTCACTGTGTCCCCCTGTGGTGGGAGGCAGAGACTCCGTGGGGACACACGTCTCTCCTGTCTGTGTCACTGTGTCCCCCTGTGGTGGGAGGCATAGACTCCGTGGGGACATACGTCTCTCCTGTCTGTGTCACTGTGTCCCCCTGTGGTGGGAAGCAGAGACTCCGTGGGGACACACGTCTCCTGTCTGTGTCACTGTGTTCCCCTGTGGTGGGAAGCAGAGACTCCGTGGGGACACACGTCTCCTGTCTGTGTCACTGTGTCCCCCTGTGGTGGGAGGCAGAGACTCCGTGGGGACACACGTCTCTCCTGTCTGCGTCACTGTGTCCCCCTGTGGTGGGAGGCAGAGACTCCGTGGGGACACACGTCTCTCCTGTCTGTGTCACTGTGTCCCCCTGTGGTGGGAAGCAGAGACTCCGTGGGGACACACGTCTCCTGTCTGTGTCACTGTGTCCCCCTGTGGTGGGAGGCAGAGACTCCGTGGGGACATACGTCTCTCCTGTCTGTGTCACTGTGTCCCCCTGTGGTGGGAGGCAGAGACTCCGTGGGGACATATGTCTCTCCTGTCTGTGTCACTGTGTCCCCCTGTGGTGGGATGCAGAGACTCCGTGGGGACACACGTCTCTCCTGTCTGTGTCACTGTGTCCCCCTGTGGTGGGAGGCAGAGACTCCGTGGGGACACACGTCTCTCCTGTCTGTGTCACTGTGTCCCCCGGTGGTGGGAGGCAGAGACTCCGTGGGGACATACGTCTCTCCTGTCTGTGTCACTGTGTCCCCCTGTGGTGGGAGGCAGAGACTCCGTGGGGACATACGTCTCTCCTGTCTGTGTCACTGTGTCCCCCTGTGGTGGGAGGCAGAGACTCCGTGGGGACATACGTCTCCTGTCTGTGTCACTGTGTCCCCCTGTGGTGGGAGGCAGAGACTCCGTGGGGACACACGTCTCTCCTGTCTGTGTCACTGTGTCCCCCTGTGGTGGGAGGCAGAGACTCAGTGGGGACATACGTCTCTCCTGTCTGTGTCACTGTGTCCCCTTGTGGTGGGAGGCAGAGACTCCGTGGGGACACACGTCTCCTGTCTGTGTCACTGTGTCCCCCTGTGGTGGGAGGCAGAGACTCCGTGGGGACATACGTCTCTCCTGTCTGTGTCACTGTGTCCCCCTGTGGTGGGAGGCAGAGACTCCGTGGGGACATACGTCTCTCCTGTCTGTGTCACTGTGTCCCCCTGTGGTGGGAGACAGAGACTCCGTGGGGACACACGTCTCTCCTGTCTGTGTCACTGTGTCCCCCTGTGGTGGGAGGCAGAGACTCCGTGGGGACACACGTCTCTCCTGTCTGTGTCAGTGTCCTCCTGTGGTGGGAGGCAGAGACTCCGTGGGGACATACGTCTCTCCTGTCTGTGTCACTGTGTCCCCCTGTGGTGGGAGGCAGAGACTCCGTGGGGACATACGTCTCTCCTGTCTGTGTCACTGTGTCCCCCTGTGGTGGGAGGCAGAGACTCCGTGGGGACATACGTCTCCTGTCTGTGTCACTGTGTCCCCCTGTGGTGGGAGGCAGAGACTCCGTGGGGACATACGTCTCTCCTGTCTGTGTCACTGTGTCCCCCTGTGGTGGGAGGTAGAGACTCCGTGGGGACATACGTCTCTCCTGTCTGTGTCACTGTGTCCCCCTGTGGTGGGAAGCAGAGACTTCGTGGGGACATACGTCTCCCTGTCTGTGTCACTGTGTCCCCCTGTAGTGGGAGGCAGAGACTCCGTGGGGACATACGTCTCCCTGTCTGTGTCACTGTGTCCCCCTGTAGTGGGAGGCAGAGACTCCGTGGGGACATACGTCTCTCCTGTCTGTGTCACTGTGTCCCCCTGTGGTGGGAGGCAGAGACTCCGTGGGGACATACGTCTCTCCTGTCTGTGTCACTGTGTCCCCCTGTGGTGGGAGGCAGAGACTCCGTGGGGACATACGTCTCCCTTTCTGTGTCACTGTGTCCCCCTGTGGTGGGAGGCAGAGACTCCGTGGGGACACACGTCTCTCCTGTCTGTGTCACTGTGTCCCCCTGTGGTGGGAGGTAGAGACTCCGTGGGGACATACGTCTCCTGTCTGTGTCACTGTGTCCCCTGTGGTGGGAGGCAGAGACTCTGTGGGGACACACGTCTCTCCTGTCTGTGTCACTGTGTCCCCCTGTGGTGGGAGGCAGAGACTCCGTGGGGACATAAGTCTCTCCTGTCTGTGTCACTGTGTCCCCCTGTGGTGGGAGGCAGAGACTCCGTGGGGACACACATCTCTCCTGTCTGTGTCACTGTGTCCCCCTGTGGTGGGAGGTAGAGACTCCGTGGGGACATACTTCTCTCCTGTCTGTGTCACTGTGTCCCCCTGTGGTGGGAGGTAGAGACTCCGTGGGGACACACGTCTCTCCTGTCTGTGTCACTGTGTCCCCCTGTGGTGGGAGGCAGAGACTCCGTGGGGACACACGTCTCCTGTCTGTGTCACTGTGTCCCTCTGTGGTGGGAGGCAGAGACTCCGTGGGGACATACGTCTCCTGTCTGTGTCACTGTGTCCCCCTGTGGTGGGAGGCAGAGACTCCGTGGGGACACACGTCTCTCCTGTCTGTGTCACTGTGTCCCCCTGTGGTGGGAGGTAGAGACTCCGTGGGGACATACGTCTCCTGTCTGTGTCACTGTGTCCCCTGTGGTGGGAGGCAGAGACTCTGTGGGGACACACGTCTCTCCTGTCTGTGTCACTGTGTCCCCCTGTGGTGGGAGGCAGAGACTCTGTGGGGACATAAGTCTCTCCTGTCTGTGTCACTGTGTCCCCCTGTGGTGGGAGGCAGAGACTCCGTGGGGACACACATCTCTCCTGTCTGTGTCACTGTGTCCCCCTGTGGTGGGAGGTAGAGACTCCGTGGGGACATACTTCTCTCCTGTCTGTGTCACTGTGTCCCCCTGTGGTGGGAGGTAGAGACTCCGTGGGGACACACGTCTCTCCTGTCTGTGTCACTGTGTCCCCCTGTGGTGGGAGGCAGAGACTCCGTGGGGACACACGTCTCCTGTCTGTGTCACTGTGTCCCTCTGTGGTGGGAGGCAGAGACTCCGTGGGGACATACGTCTCCTGTCTGTGTCACTGTGTCCCCCTGTGGTGGGAGGCAGAGACTCCGTGGGGACACACGTCTCCTGTCTGTGTCACTGTGTCCCCCTGTGGTGGGAGGCAGAGACTCCGTGGGGACACACGTCTCTCCTGTCTGTGTCACTGTGTCCCCCTGTGGTGGGAGGCAGAGACTCCGTGGGGACATACGTCTCTCCTGTCTGTGTCACTGTGTCCCCCTGTGGTGGGAGGCAGAGACTCCGTGGGGACATACGTCTCCTGTCTGTGTCACTGTGTCCCCCTGTGGTGGGAGGCAGAGACTCCGTGGGGACACACGTCTCTCCTGTCTGTGTCACTGTGTCCCCCTGTGGTGGGAGGCAGAGACTCCGTGGGGACATACGTCTCTCCTGTCTGTGTCACTGTGTCCCCCTGTGGTGGGAGGCAGAGACTCCGTGGGGACATACGTCTCTCCTGTCTGTGTCACTGTGTCCCCCTGTGGTGGGAGGTAGAGACTCCGTGGGGACATACGTCTCTCCTGTCTGTGTCACTGTGTCCCCCTGTGGTGGGAAGCAGAGACTCCGTGGGGACACACGTCTCTCCTGTCTGTGTCACTGTGTCCCCCTGTGGTGGGAGGCAGAGACTCCGTGGGGACATACGTCTCTCCTGTCTGTGTCACTGTGTCCCCCTGTGGTGGGAAGCAGAGACTCCGTGGGGACATACGTCTCTCCTGTCTGTGTCACTGTGTCCCCCTGTGGTGGGAGGCAGAGACTCTGTGGGGACATACGTCTCCTGTCTGTGTCACTGTGTCCCCCTGTGGTGGGAGGCAGAGACTCCGTGGGGACATACGTCTCTCCTGTCTGTGTCACTGTGTCCCCCTGTGGTGGGAGGCAGAGACTCCGTGGGGACACACGTCTCTCCTGTCTGTGTCACTGTGTCCCCTTGTGGTGGGAGGCAGAGACTCCGTGGGGACATACGTCTCTCCTGTCTGTGTCACTGTGTCCCCCTGTGGTGGGAGGCAGAGACTCCGTGGGGACATACGTCTCTTGTCTGTGTCACTGTGTCCCCCTGTGGTGGGAGGCAGAGACTCCGTGGGGACATACGTCTCTCCTGTCTGTGTCACTGTGTCCCCCTGTGGTGGGAGGAAGAGACTCCGTGGGGACACACGTCTCTCCTGTCTGTGTCACTGTGTCCCCCTGTGGTGGGAGGCAGAGACTCCGT
Organism: Ascaphus truei; assembly: GCF_040206685.1. Classification (NCBI taxonomy): domain Eukaryota; kingdom Metazoa; phylum Chordata; class Amphibia; order Anura; family Ascaphidae; genus Ascaphus; species Ascaphus truei. The sequence goes on from NC_134484.1 coordinate 1,164,581, forward strand.
GGGGACACACGTCTCTCCTGTCTGTGCCACTGTGTCCCCCTGTGGTGGGAGGCAGAGACTCCGTGGGGACATACGTCTCCTGTCTGTGTCACTGTGTCCCCCTGTGGTGGGAGGCAGAGACTCCGTGGGGACACACGTCTCTCCTGTCTGTGTCACTGTGTCCCCCTGTGGTGGGAGGCAGAGACTCTGTGGGGACATACGTCTCTCCTGTCTGTGTCACTGTGTCCCCCTGTGGTGGGAGGCAGAGACTCCGTGGGGACATACGTCTCTCCTGTCTGTGTCACTGTGTCCCCCTGTGGTGGGAGGCAGAGACTCTGTGGGGACATACGTCTCCTGTCTGTGTCACTGTGTCCCCCTGTGGTGGGAGGCAGAGACTCCGTGGGGACACACGTCTCTCCTGTCTGTGTCACTGTGTCCCCCTGTGGTGGGAGGCAGAGACTCCGTGGGGACACACGTCTCTCCTGTCTGTGTCACTGTGTCCCCCTGTGGTGGGAGGCAGAGACTCCGTGGGGACATACGTCTCCTGTCTGTGTCACTGTGTCCCCCTGTGGTGGGAGGCAGAGACTCCGTGGGGACATACGTCTCCTGTCTGTGTCACTGTGTCCCCCTGTGGTGGGAGGCAGAGACTCCGTGGGGACATACGTCTCTCCTGTCTGTGTCACTGTGTCCCCCTGTGGTGGAAGACAGAGACTCCGTGGGGACACACGTCTCTCCTGTCTGTGTCACTGTGTCCCCCTGTGGTGGGAGGCAGAGACTCCGTGGGGACACACGTCTCTCCTGTCTGTGTCACTGTGTCCCCCTGTGGTGGGAGGAAGAGACTCCGTGGGGACACACGTCTCTCCTGTCTGTGTCACTGAGTTCCCCTGTGGTGGGAGGCAGAGACTCCGTGGGGACACACGTCTCTCCTGTCTGTGTCACTGTGTCCCCCTGTGGTGGGAGGAAGAGACTCCGTGGGGACACACGTCTCCTGTCTGTGTCACTGTGTCCCCCTGTGGTGGGAGGCAGAGACTCCGTGGGGACATACGTCTCTCCTGTCTGTGTCACTGGGTCCCCCTGTGGTGGGAGGCAGAGACTCCGTGGGGACATACGTCTCTCCTGTCTGTGTCACTGTGTCCCCCTGTGGTGGGAGGCAGAGACTCCGTGGGGACATACGTCTCTCCTGTCTGTGTCACTGTGTCCCCCTGTGGTGGGAGGCAGAGACTCCGTGGGGACATACGTCTCCTGTCTGTGTCACTGTGTCTCCCTGTGGTGGGAGGCAGAGACTCCGTGGGGACACACGTCTCTCCTGTCTGTGTCACTGTGTCCCCCTGTGGTGGGAGGCAGAGACTCCGTGGGGACACACGTCTCTCCTGTCTGTGTCACTGTGTCCCCCTGTGGTGGGAGGCAGAGACTCCGTGGGGACACACGTCTCTCCTGTCTGTGTCACTGTGTCCCCCTGTGGTGGGAGGCAGAGACTCCGTGGGGACACACGTCTCCTGTCTGTGTCACTGTGTCCCCCTGTGGTGGGAGGCAGAGACTCCGTGGGGACATACGTCTCCTGTCTGTGTCACTGTGTCCCCCTGTGGTGGGAGGCAGAGACTCCGTGGGGACACACGTCTCTCCTGTCTGTGTCACTGTGTCCCCCTGTGGTGGGAGGCAGAGACTCCGTGGGGACACACGTCTCCTGTCTGTGTCACTGTGTCCCCCTGTGGTGGGAGGCAGAGACTCGGTGGGGACATACGTCTCTCCTGTCTGTGTCACTGTGTCCCCCTGTGGTGGGAAGCAGAGACTCCGTGGGGACACACGTCTCTCCTGTCTGTGTCAGTGTCCTCCTGTGGTGGGAGGCAGAGACTCCGTGGGGACATACGTCTCTCCTGTCTGTGTCACTGTGTCCCCCTGTGGTGGGAGGCAGAGACTCCGTGGGGACATACGTCTCTCCTGTCTGTGTCACTGTGTCCCCCTGTGGTGGGAGGCAGAGACTCCGTGGGGACATACGTCTCCTGTCTGTGTCACTGTGTCCCCCTGTGGTGGGAGGCAGAGACTCCGTGGGGACATACGTCTCTCCTGTCTGTGTCACTGTGTCCCCCTGTGGTGGGAGGTAGAGACTCCGTGGGGACATACGTCTCTCCTGTCTGTGTCACTGTGTCCCCCTGTGGTGGGAAGCAGAGACTTCGTGGGGACATACGTCTCCCTGTCTGTGTCACTGTGTCCCCCTGTAGTGGGAGGCAGAGACTCCGTGGGGACATACGTCTCCCTGTCTGTGTCACTGTGTCCCCCTGTAGTGGGAGGCAGAGACTCCGTGGGGACATACGTCTCTCCTGTCTGTGTCACTGTGTCCCCCTGTGGTGGGAGGCAGAGACTCCGTGGGGACATACGTCTCTCCTGTCTGTGTCACTGTGTCCCCCTGTGGTGGGAGGCAGAGACTCCGTGGGGACATACGTCTCCCTTTCTGTGTCACTGTGTCCCCCTGTGGTGGGAGGCAGAGACTCCGTGGGGACACACGTCTCTCCTGTCTGTGTCACTGTGTCCCCCTGTGGTGGGAGGTAGAGACTCCGTGGGGACATACGTCTCCTGTCTGTGTCACTGTGTCCCCTGTGGTGGGAGGCAGAGACTCTGTGGGGACACACGTCTCTCCTGTCTGTGTCACTGTGTCCCCCTGTGGTGGGAGGCAGAGACTCCGTGGGGACATAAGTCTCTCCTGTCTGTGTCACTGTGTCCCCCTGTGGTGGGAGGCAGAGACTCCGTGGGGACACACATCTCTCCTGTCTGTGTCACTGTGTCCCCCTGTGGTGGGAGGTAGAGACTCCGTGGGGACATACTTCTCTCCTGTCTGTGTCACTGTGTCCCCCTGTGGTGGGAGGTAGAGACTCCGTGGGGACACACGTCTCTCCTGTCTGTGTCACTGTGTCCCCCTGTGGTGGGAGGCAGAGACTCCGTGGGGACACACGTCTCCTGTCTGTGTCACTGTGTCCCCCTGTGGTGGGAGGTAGAGACTCCGTGGGGACATACGTCTCCTGTCTGTGTCACTGTGTCCCCTGTGGTGGGAGGCAGAGACTCTGTGGGGACACACGTCTCTCCTGTCTGTGTCACTGTGTCCCCCTGTGGTGGGAGGCAGAGACTCTGTGGGGACATAAGTCTCTCCTGTCTGTGTCACTGTGTCCCCCTGTGGTGGGAGGCAGAGACTCCGTGGGGACACACATCTCTCCTGTCTGTGTCACTGTGTCCCCCTGTGGTGGGAGGTAGAGACTCCGTGGGGACATACTTCTCTCCTGTCTGTGTCACTGTGTCCCCCTGTGGTGGGAGGTAGAGACTCCGTGGGGACACACGTCTCTCCTGTCTGTGTCACTGTGTCCCCCTGTGGTGGGAGGCAGAGACTCCGTGGGGACACACGTCTCCTGTCTGTGTCACTGTGTCCCTCTGTGGTGGGAGGCAGAGACTCCGTGGGGACATACGTCTCCTGTCTGTGTCACTGTGTCCCCCTGTGGTGGGAGGCAGAGACTCCGTGGGGACACACGTCTCCTGTCTGTGTCACTGTGTCCCCCTGTGGTGGGAGGCAGAGACTCCGTGGGGACACACGTCTCTCCTGTCTGTGTCACTGTGTCCCCCTGTGGTGGGAGGCAGAGACTCCGTGGGGACATACGTCTCTCCTGTCTGTGTCACTGTGTCCCCCTGTGGTGGGAGGCAGAGACTCCGTGGGGACATACGTCTCCTGTCTGTGTCACTGTGTCCCCCTGTGGTGGGAGGCAGAGACTCCGTGGGGACACACGTCTCTCCTGTCTGTGTCACTGTGTCCCCCTGTGGTGGGAGGCAGAGACTCCGTGGGGACATACGTCTCTCCTGTCTGTGTCACTGTGTCCCCCTGTGGTGGGAGGCAGAGACTCCGTGGGGACATACGTCTCTCCTGTCTGTGTCACTGTGTCCCCCTGTGGTGGGAGGTAGAGACTCCGTGGGGACATACGTCTCTCCTGTCTGTGTCACTGTGTCCCCCTGTGGTGGGAAGCAGAGACTCCGTGGGGACACACGTCTCTCCTGTCTGTGTCACTGTGTCCCCCTGTGGTGGGAGGCAGAGACTCCGTGGGGACATACGTCTCTCCTGTCTGTGTCACTGTGTCCCCCTGTGGTGGGAAGCAGAGACTCCGTGGGGACATACGTCTCTCCTGTCTGTGTCACTGTGTCCCCCTGTGGTGGGAGGCAGAGACTCTGTGGGGACATACGTCTCCTGTCTGTGTCACTGTGTCCCCCTGTGGTGGGAGGCAGAGACTCCGTGGGGACATACGTCTCTCCTGTCTGTGTCACTGTGTCCCCCTGTGGTGGGAGGCAGAGACTCCGTGGGGACACACGTCTCTCCTGTCTGTGTCACTGTGTCCCCTTGTGGTGGGAGGCAGAGACTCCGTGGGGACATACGTCTCTCCTGTCTGTGTCACTGTGTCCCCCTGTGGTGGGAGGCAGAGACTCCGTGGGGACATACGTCTCTTGTCTGTGTCACTGTGTCCCCCTGTGGTGGGAGGCAGAGACTCCGTGGGGACATACGTCTCTCCTGTCTGTGTCACTGTGTCCCCCTGTGGTGGGAGGAAGAGACTCCGTGGGGACACACGTCTCTCCTGTCTGTGTCACTGTGTCCCCCTGTGGTGGGAGGCAGAGACTCCGTGGGGACACACGTCTCTCCTGTCTGTGCCACTGTGTCCCCCTGTGGTGGGAGGCAGAGACTCCGTGGGGACATACGTCTCCTGTCTGTGTCACTGTGTCCCCCTGTGGTGGGAGGCAGAGACTCCGTGGGGACACACGTCTCTCCTGTCTGTGTCACTGTGTCCCCCTGTGGTGGGAGGCAGAGACTCTGTGGGGACATACGTCTCTCCTGTCTGTGTCACTGTGTCCCCCTGTGGTGGGAGGCAGAGACTCCGTGGGGACATACGTCTCTCCTGTCTGTGTCACTGTGTCCCCCTGTGGTGGGAGGCAGAGACTCTGTGGGGACATACGTCTCCTGTCTGTGTCACTGTGTCCCCCTGTGGTGGGAGGCAGAGACTCCGTGGGGACACACGTCTCTCCTGTCTGTGTCACTGTGTCCCCCTGTGGTGGGAGGCAGAGACTCCGTGGGGACACACGTCTCTCCTGTCTGTGTCACTGTGTCCCCCTGTGGTGGGAGGCAGAGACTCCGTGGGGACATACGTCTCCTGTCTGTGTCACTGTGTCCCCCTGTGGTGGGAGGCAGAGACTCCGTGGGGACATACGTCTCCTGTCTGTGTCACTGTGTCCCCCTGTGGTGGGAGGCAGAGACTCCGTGGGGACATACGTCTCTCCTGTCTGTGTCACTGTGTCCCCCTGTGGTGGAAGACAGAGACTCCGTGGGGACACACGTCTCTCCTGTCTGTGTCACTGTGTCCCCCTGTGGTGGGAGGCAGAGACTCCGTGGGGACACACGTCTCTCCTGTCTGTGTCACTGTGTCCCCCTGTGGTGGGAGGAAGAGACTCCGTGGGGACACACGTCTCTCCTGTCTGTGTCACTGAGTTCCCCTGTGGTGGGAGGCAGAGACTCCGTGGGGACACACGTCTCTCCTGTCTGTGTCACTGTGTCCCCCTGTGGTGGGAGGAAGAGACTCCGTGGGGACACACGTCTCCTGTCTGTGTCACTGTGTCCCCCTGTGGTGGGAGGCAGAGACTCCGTGGGGACATACGTCTCTCCTGTCTGTGTCACTGGGTCCCCCTGTGGTGGGAGGCAGAGACTCCGTGGGGACATACGTCTCTCCTGTCTGTGTCACTGTGTCCCCCTGTGGTGGGAGGCAGAGACTCCGTGGGGACATACGTCTCTCCTGTCTGTGTCACTGTGTCCCCCTGTGGTGGGAGGCAGAGACTCCGTGGGGACATACGTCTCCTGTCTGTGTCACTGTGTCTCCCTGTGGTGGGAGGCAGAGACTCCGTGGGGACACACGTCTCTCCTGTCTGTGTCACTGTGTCCCCCTGTGGTGGGAGGCAGAGACTCCGTGGGGACACACGTCTCTCCTGTCTGTGTCACTGTGTCCCCCTGTGGTGGGAGGCAGAGACTCCGTGGGGACACACGTCTCTCCTGTCTGTGTCACTGTGTCCCCCTGTGGTGGGAGGCAGAGACTCCGTGGGGACACACGTCTCCTGTCTGTGTCACTGTGTCCCCCTGTGGTGGGAGGCAGAGACTCCGTGGGGACATACGTCTCCTGTCTGTGTCACTGTGTCCCCCTGTGGTGGGAGGCAGAGACTCCGTGGGGACACACGTCTCTCCTGTCTGTGTCACTGTGTCCCCCTGTGGTGGGAGGCAGAGACTCCGTGGGGACACACGTCTCCTGTCTGTGTCACTGTGTCCCCCTGTGGTGGGAGGCAGAGACTCGGTGGGGACATACGTCTCTCCTGTCTGTGTCACTGTGTCCCCCTGTGGTGGGAGGCAGAGACTCCGTGGGGACACACGTCTCTCCTGTCTGTGTCACTGTGACCCCCTGTGGTGGGAGGCAGAGACTCCGTGGGGACATACGTCTCCCTGTCTGTGTCACTGTGTCCCCCTGTGGTGGGAGGTAGAGACTCCGTGGGGACACACGTCTCTCCTGTCTGTGTCACTGTGACCCCCTGTGGTGGGAGGCAGAGACTCCGTGGGGACATACGTCTCCCTGTCTGTGTCACTGTGTCCCCCTGTGGTGGGAGGTAGAGACTCCGTGGGGACACACGTCTCTCCTGTCACTGGGAGGGTCACACAGGATATACCTTATATCTATGCCCCTGTCACTGGGAGGGTCACACGGGATATCCCTTATCTCTGTGCCCTGTCACTGGGAGGGTCACACGGGATATCCCTTATCTCTGTGCTCTGTCACTGGGAGGTCACACGGGATATCCCTTATCTCTGTGCCCTGTCACTGGGAGGGTCACACGGGATATCCCTTATCTCTGTGCCCCGTCACTGGGAGGGACACACGGGATATCCCTTATCTCTGTGCCCCGTCACTGGGAGGGACACACGGGATATCCCTTATCTCTGTGCCCCGTCACTGGGAGGGTCACACGGGATATCCCTTATCTCTGTGCCCCGTCACTGGGAGGGACACACGGGATATCCCTTATCTCTGTGCCCCGTCACTGGGAGGGACACACGGGATATCCCTTATCTCTGTGCCCCGTCACTGGGAGGGACACACGGGATATCCCTTATCTCTGTGCCCCGTCACTGGGAGGGACACACGGGATATCCCTTATCTCTGTGCCCCGTCACTGGGAGGGACACACGGGATATCCCTTATCTCTGTGCCCCGTCACTGGGAGGGACACAAGGGATATCCCTTATCTCTGTGCCCCGTCACTGGGAGGGACACACGGGATATCCCTTATCTCTGTGCCCCGTCACTGGGAGGGTCACACGGGATATCCCTTATCTCTGTGCCCTGTCACTGGGAGGGACACACGGGATATCCCTTATCTCTGTGCCCCGTCACTGGGAGGGACACACGGGATATCCCTTATCTCTGTGCCCTGTCACTGGGAGGGACACACGGGATATCCCTTATCTCTGTGCCCTGTCACTGGGAGGGACACACGGGATATCCCTTATCTCTGTGCCCTGTCACTGGGAGGGACACACGGGATATCCCTTATCTCTGTGCCCTGTCACTGGGAGGGACACACGGGATATCCCTTATCTCTGTGCCCTGTCACTGGGAGGGACACATCGGGATATCCCTTATCTCTGTGCCCCGTCACTGGGAGGGACACACGGGATATCCCTTATCTCTGTGCCCTTCACTGGAGGGACACACGGGATATCCCTTATCTCTGTGCCCCTGTCACTGGGAGGGACACACGGGATATCCCTTATCTCTGTGCCCTGTCACTGGGGAGGGACACACGGGATATCCCTTATCTCTGTGCCCCGTCACTGGGAGGGTCACACGGGATATCCCTTATCTCTGTGCCCTGTCACTGGGAGGGACACACGGGATATCCCTTATCTCTGTGCCCCGTCACTGGGGAGGGACACACGGGATATCCCTTATCTCTGTGCCCTGTCACTGGGAGGGGTCACACGGGATATCCCTTATCTCTGTGCCCTGTCACTGGGAGGGACACACGGGATATCCTTATCTCTGTGCCCCGTCACTGGGAGGGACACACGGGATATCCCTTATCTCTGTGCCCCGTCACTGGGAGGGACACACGGGATATCCCTTATCTCTGTGCCCTGTCACTGGGAGGGTCACACGGGATATCCCTTATCTCTGTGCCCTGTCACTGGGAGGGACACACGGGATATCCCTTATCTCTGTGCCCCGTCACTGGGAGGGACACACGGGATATCCCTTATCTCTGTGCCCCGTCACTGGGAGGGTCACACGGGATATCCCTTATCTCTGTGCCCTGTCACTGGGAGGGACACACGGGATATCCCTTATCTCTGTGCCCTGTCACTGGGAGGGACACACGGGATATCCCTTATCTCTGTGCCCTGTCACTGGAGGGACACACGGGATATCCCTTATCTCTGTGCCCCGTCACTGGGAGGGTCACACGGGATATCCCTTATCTCTGTGCCCTGTCACTGGGAGGGACACACGGGATATCCCTTATCTCTGTGCCCGTCACTGGGAGGGACACACGGGATATCCCTTATCTCTGTGCCCTGTCACTGGGAGGGTCACACGGGATATCCCTTATCTCTGTGCCCTGTCACTGGGAGGGACACACGGGATATCCCTTATCTCTGTGCCCCTGTCACTGGGAGGGACACACGGGATATCCCTTATCTCTGTGCCCTGTCACTGGGAGGGACACACGGATATCCCTTATCTCTGTGCCCCGCACTGAGGGTCCACACGGGATATCCCTTATCTCTGTGTCCCGTCACTGGGAGGGACTCACGGGATATCCCTTATCTCTGTGCCCCCTGTCACTGGGAGGGACCACGGGTTCGATCCCATATCTCTGTGCCCCTGTCACTGGGAGGGACCCACGGGATATCCCCTTATCTCTGTGCCCCGTCACTGGGAGGGACACACGGGATATCCCTTATCTCTGTGCCCTGTCACTGGGAGGGACACACGGGATATCCCTTATCTCTGTGCCCCGTCACTGGGAGGGACACACGGGATATCCCTTATCTCTGTGCCCTGTCACTGGGAGGGACACACGGGATATCCCTTATCTCTGTGCCCTGTCACTGGGAGGGACACACGGGATATCCCTTATCTCTGTGCCCCGTCACTGGGAGGGGACACACGGGATATCCCTTATCTCTGTGCCCTGTCACTGGGAGGGACACACGGGATATCCCTTGATCTCTGTGCCCCCGTCACTGGGAGGGACACACGGGATATCCCTTATCTCTGTGCCCCGTCACTGGGAGGGTCACACGGGATATCCCTTATCTCTGTGCCCCGTCACTGGGAGGGTCACACGGGATATCCCTTATCTCTGTGCCCTGTCACTGGGAGGGACACACGGGATATCCCTTATCTCTGTGCCCCGTCACTGGGAGGGACACACGGGATATCCCTTATCTCTGTGCCCCGTCACTGGGAGGGTCACACGGGATATCCCTTATCTCTGTGCCCCGTCACTGGGAGGGTCACACGGGATATCCCTTATCTCTGTGCCCTGTCACTGGGAGGGACACACGGGATATCCCTTATCTCTGTGCCCCGTCACTGGGAGGGACACACGGGATATCCCTTATCTCTGTGCCCCTGTCACTGGGAGGGACACACGGGATATCCCTTATCTCTGTGCCCCGTCACTGGGAGGGACACACGGGATATCCCTTATCTCTGTGCCCTGTCACTGGGAGGGACACACGGGATATCCCTTATCTCTGTGCCCTGTCACTGGGAGGGACACACGGGATATCCCTTATCTCTGTGCCCTGTCACTGGGAGGGTCACACGGGATATCCCTTATCTCTGTGCCCTGTCACTGGGAGGGACACACGGGATATCCCTTATCTCTGTGCCCCGTCACTGGGAGGGACACACGGGATATCCCTTATCTCTGTGCCCTGTCACTGGAGGGACACACGGGATATCCCTTATCTCTGTGCCCTGTCACTGGGAGGGACACACGGGATATCCCTTATCTCTGTGCCCTGTCACTGGGAGGGACACACGGGATATCCCTTATCTCTGTGCCCCGTCACTGGGAGGGACACACGGGATATCCCTTATCTCTGTGCCCCGTCACTGGGAGGGACACACGGGATATCCCTTATCTCTGTGCCCTGTCACTGGGAGGGTCACACGGGATATCCCTTATCTCTGTGCCCTGTCACTGGGAGGGACACACGGGATATCCCTTATCTCTGTGCCCCTGTCACTGGGAGGGACACACGGGATATCCCTTATCTCTGTGCCCTGTCACGGGGGGGACACACGGGATATCCCTTATCTCTGTGCCCCGTCACTGGGAGGGTCACACGGGATATCCCTTATCTCTGTGCTCTGTCACTGGGAGGGACACACGGGATATCCCCTTATCTCTGTGCCCTGTCACTGGGAGGGACACACGGGATATCCCTTATCTCTGTGCCCCGTCACTGGGAGGGACACACGGGATATCCCTTATCTCTGTGCCCTGTCACTGGGAGGGACACACGGGATATCCCTTATCTCTGTGCCCTGTCACTGGGAGGGACACACGGGATATCCCTTATCTCTGTGCCCCTGTCACTGGGAGGGACACACGGGATATCCCTTATCTCTGTGCCCCGTCACTGGGAGGGACACACGGGATATCCCTTATCTCTGTGCCCTGTCACTGGGAGGGACACACGGGATATCCCTTATCTCTGTGCCCCTGTCACTGGGAGGGTCACACGGGATATCCCTTATCTCTGTGCCCCGTCACTGGGAGGGACACACGGGATATCCCTTATCTCTGTGCCCTGTCACTGGGAGGGGACACACCGGGATATCCCTTATCTCTGTGCCCTGTCACTGGAGGGTCACACGGGATATATATCTCTATGCCCCTTGTTAGTGGGGGGGTCACACACAATGTCCCTTGTTAGTGGGGGGTCACACAGAATGTCCCTTGTTAGTGGGGGGTCACACAGAATGTCCCTTGTTAGTGGGGGGGACACACAGAATGTCCCTTGTTAGTGGGGGGGACACACAGAATGTCCCTTGTTAGTGGGGGGGACACACAGAATGTCCCTTGTTAGTGGGGGGGACACACAGAATGTCCCTTGTTAGTGGTGGGGACACACAGAATGTCCCTTGTTAGTGGGGGGGACACACAGAATGTCCCTTGTTAGTGGGGGGGTCACACAGAATGTCCCTTGTTAGTGGGGGGGACACACGGGATACCCCTTGTTAGTGGGGGGTCACACAGAATGTCCCTTGTTAGTGGGGGGGTCACACAGAATGTCCCGTGTTAGTGGGGGGGACACACGGGATACCCCTTGTTAGTGGGGGACACACACAGAATGTCCCTTGTTAGTGGGGGGTACACACAGAATGTCCCTTGTTAGTGGGGGGGACACACGGGATACCCCTTGTAAGTGGGAGGGTCACACAGGATATCCCTTATCTCTATGCCCCTTGTTAGTGGGGGGGACACACAGAATGTCCCTTGTTAGTGGGGGGGACACACAGAATGTCCCTTGTTAGTGGGGGGGACACACGGGATACCCCTTGTTAGTGGGAGGTCACACAGAATGTCCCTTGTTAGTGGGGGGGACACACGGGATACCCCTTGTTAGTGGGGGGTCACATAGAATGTCCCTTGTTAGTGGGGGGGACACACGGGATACCCCTTGTTAGTGGGGGGGTCACACAGAATGTCCCTTGTTAGTGGGGGGGTCACACAGAATGTCCCTTGTTAGTGGGGGGTCACACAGAATGTCCTTCCCCCCGTGTCTCACCTTCAGTTGGTTTTGGAAGCCGCTGCGAAACCCATCCAGGTACCTCTGTATACAGGGGGTGAGATATGCGTCGGCGCAGGCAGTATACCCCCGGGGCACCATCCGGATCATCGGCATCACCTCCGAGGACAGCGACACGTGGGTGAAGCCCAAGGAGCGGGCCAGCGCCCCGATCTGACGCTCATGTGCTGACCACCTGAGGGTGACAGGAATACAGGGATACAGGGACGTGTCCGATGAGACCATAATATCCCACAGCAATAACCTGTACAGGACCTGGCCAATCCAGCCTCACTGTCTTCCCACGTGATACATACTGTAGGGGGCTAGTAATTATGGTAGGGGGCTAGTAATTATGGTAGGGGGCTAGTAATTATGGTAGGGGGCTGGTAATTATGGTAGGGGGCTAGTAATTATGGTAGGGGGCTAGTAATTATGGTAGGGGGCTAGTAATTATGGTAGGGGGCTGGTAATTATGGTAGAGGGCTAGTAATATAATTGTTTAATAGAGCTGATCATCAGGTTCATACTTGATACTTCCTACACGTACCCTGCTGTCTACCACCGGCATTTTTTAATTCTTTGTAATCTACCGGGTTATTTATCACAAAGTCGCCCGGCTGTAAAAGTGGGTCACACAAATGGCACCAGATTTAGGAAGATAAATTCCCACTGAAATCTTTGGACAACCAAGGTCGGAGTAGCAAATAAAATCCAATCCCGATATCTCACCGTGTGGAACAAATGTGTCGCCAACTTTCAAAATGTAGGACATCATTAGTGGCGCATGTCTAGTGATTCCCAAAACTGGAGAAAAGCTTCATCAACAGACATGAAAATCCCCATCCTGCCACCATCCTGCCGCCATGCGCTGATCCCGGCCTGGCGTTCTACTCATTAAAAGCCACGTTTATTACACCGAATGACAAGCAGAGAGAACACGTCGACGTACTCTGGACAAAATTAAAATCTGAAAAGCGACACCTTCCGCGGGACAATTAATAAATGCTATTATGTCAATTTTACATCCCGATGGCGGGGCAGGAAAAGTAGTGGTATGGATAGTATTAGAACCATAGACACAGGGGGAACTCCCATAATTACCCCCGCGGTTATTACCCAAACAGGAGGTTTTTATGACAGATTCAAGCTCCGTATGAGTTACAATATCGCTCAATGTTCTTGCTCTGGAATAAATCGGGGGACGATTTTTTTTGTATATTCTTGCGTTTTATATACTTTTTGATCATGTGCCAATGTTCGTTTATTCTTATTATATCTTGAATATTACTTGAGAGTATAGAAGAAATAAAATTCATAGGAATTGGTTTCTCTGAAGAAAAATGTAACAGTTTGAATGGTGAAAACCGCTCAATTCCTGTACAGACTGAGAAAATAAGCGCGTCATCTGTGGGAATTATAATATAACAGAGATATTTGATTCTTCATGTATAGTAGTATGCTATATACTATATACTAGAGGTCGCTTTCCCAGGAACGCTCAAACTGACGCAAATAAATATATAATACTGTGGAAGAAAAAAGAAAATAAGAACGTCCAAAATAAGCACTCGGGGTATAGCAAAAAATGCAAAACGTTTATTTAGACATAAGAAACACTCAGAGGCTGACCGCCCTCTGACCGCCCCCTGACCGACACAGAGGAGTCTCTACACGAAGTTCTCATACTGCACGGTCCCAATACATAGCGAGTACAGTCACACGTACAGAATATCCGCTTCCTAAGACTCAGCAGGGACACATAGCAGCCATTCCCTGCTGGAGTCTGGGCCCGAGGCCTCAGACAGATACTTACATGCAATACCGTGTCACCCCTGAGAGTACATATCATATACAATGCCTGAAATACCCTCCATGTGCAATATAATGCGCGGGTGTGAAACTCTACTTATAGAGAAAGCACAGAGCATACACTGAATAGGTGTTCCCATCACAAGAGGGCTGCAATACCCCCACACAGGACATGGAAGCCGGCAGCTAACAGACTAGGGAGCATAGGTAGAAAAACGGTCCCCTGGTGCAGAGAGTTCATAGCCGCGGACTGGAGCAGATAGAGACAGATCGCAAGCACGCACGCCGTGTGCGTCACGCGTCATCCGTGTGCGTCACGCGTCATCCGTGTCAGAGAGGACGTTCTAAGACGGGGGTGTAATAAACCCCAGCCTTTAATGCAGAGACCCCCTTCTCTGTATCTGCGCATGGTGGGGGGGGGGGGATGCTGTGAGACGGGGGGGGGTGTAATAACCCCAGCCTTTAATGCAGAGACCCCCTGCTCTGTATCTGCGCATGGTGGTGGTGGGGGGGGGGGGGGGAGAGGATGCTGTGAGACGGGGGGGGGGAGAGGATGCTGTGAGACGGGGGGGGGGGGGTAATAAACACCAGCCTTTAATGCAGAGACCCCCTTCTCTGTATCTGCGCATGGTGGGGGGGGGGGGGGATGCTGTGAGACGGGGGGGGGTGTAATAACCCCAGCCTTTAATGCAGAGACCCCCTTCTCTGTATCTGCGCATGGTGGGGGGGGGGGGGAGAGGATGCTGTGAGACGGGGGGGGGGGGTAATAAACCCCAGCCTTTAATACAGAGACCCCCTGCTCTGTATCTGCGCATGGTGGAGGGGTGGGGGGGGGGGGGGAGAGGATGCTGTGAGACGGGGGGGGGGTGTAATAAACCCCAGCCTTTAATGCAGAGACCCCCTGCTCTGTATCTGCGCATGGTGGGGGGGAGGGGGGATGCTGTGAGACGGGGGGGGGGGTAATAAACCCCAGCCTTTAATGCAGAGACCCCCTGCTCTGTATCTGCGCATGGTGGGGGGGAGGGGGGATGCTGTGAGACGGGGGGGGGGGTAATAAACCCCAGCCTTTAATGCAGAGACCCCCTGCTCTGTATCTGCGCATGGTGGGGGGGGGGGGCTAGAGGATGCTCATCGCTACAGAAGGCTTCTACAGTTTTGGGGAAACAATAACATTTACTGATTTGCCACTGAAATCGTCAAACACGTTCACTAAACATTGAAATCCAGCAATGAATAATAAGGTTAAACGCACGCAATAAATGAAAAGGGGAATTTCTTTGACTATTTATTGTCATTAACAAGAGCCCAGATGTACACATTTTGGGGGTACGCACGCCCCTTCCTCAGATGTAACAAACCTATGCGGGATGGTTTTGCTTAATCTGGTGCTGAATGTTGTCACCGGTTTTATCGTGTACGGAGCTGTGTAAATGCCTCAGCTTTCTCCTGCCTGGGTCCGGTTTGGAAAACTCTGTATCATTGGATCTACAAAGAACCCAATCCTCAACGAATCTCCCTCCCTCATCTCCAGAACCAACAGAGCTACTAGAACTTGGGACTTCCCTGGATATGACACTGGACAGACGGGGGGAGAAGTCGCTCGCGCTCACGCTCTTAGTACTGAAAGGGGTCCCTATGACACGAGGAGGTACACAAAGGGCGAGCAAGGCGATATCTTGGGAACGAGAGGGTGCTCCCACCCTTTGTATCGTGCACTCAGGTGGCATCATAATCCCGATACAGAGGGCGGGCATAATCCCGATACAGAGGGCGGGCATAATCCCGATACAGAGGGCGGGCATAATCCCGATACAGAGGGCGGGCATAATCCCGATACAGAGGGCGGGCATAATCCCGATACAGAGGGCGGGGATTATCCCCATACAGAGGGCGGGCATCATAATCCCGATACAGAGGGCGGGCATCATAATCCCGATACAGAGGGCGGGCATAATCCCGATACAGAGGGCGGGCATAATCCCGATACAGAGGGCGGGCATAATCCCGATACAGAGGGCGGGCATAATCCCGATACAGAGGGCGGGCATAATCCCGATACAGAGGGCGGGGATTATCCCGATACAGAGGGCGGGCATAATCCCGATACAGAGGGCGGGCATAATCCCGATACAGAGGGCGGGCATTATCCCGATACAGAGGGCGGGCATAATCCCGATACAGAGGGCGGGCATAATCCCGATACAGAGGGCGGGCATTATCCCGATACAGAGGGCGGGCATAATCCCGATACAGGGGGCGGGCATAATCCCGATACAGGGGGCGGGCATAATCCCGATACAGAGGGCGGGCATAATCCCGATACAGAGGGCGGGGATTATCCCGATACAGAGGGCGGGCATAATCCCGATACAGAGGGCGGGCATTATCCCGATACAGGGGGCGGGCATAATCCCGATACAGAGGGCGGGCATAATCCCGATACAGAGGGCGGGCATAATCCCGATACAGAGGGCGGGCATTATCCCGATACAGAGGGTGGGCATTATCCCGATACAGAGGGCGGGCATAATCCCGATACAGAGGGCGGGCATTATCCCGATACAGAGGGCGGGCATAATCCCGATACAGGGGGCGGGCATAATCCCGATACAGGGGGCGGGCATAATCCCGATACAGAGGGCGGGCATAATCCCGATACAGGGGGCGGGCATAATCCCGATACAGGGGGCGGGCATAATCCCGATACAGAGGGCGGGCATAATCCCGATACAGAGGGCGGGCATAATCCCGATACAGAGGGCGGGCATAATCCCGATACAGAGGGCGGGCATAATCCCGATACAGAGGGCGGGCATTATCCCGATACAGAGGGCGGGCATAATCCCGATACAGAGGGCGGGCATAATCCCGATACAGAGGGTGGGCATTATCCCGATACAGAGGGCGGGCATAATCCCGATACAGAGGGTGGGCATTATCCCGATACAGAGGGCGGGCATTATCCCGATACAGAGGGTGGGCATTATCCCGATACAGAGGGCGGGCATTATCCCGATACAGAGGGCGGGCATTATCCCGATACAGAGGGCGGGCATAATCCCGATACAGAGGGCGGGCATAATCCCGATACAGAGGGCGGGCATAATCCCGATACAGAGGGCGGTCATAATCCCGATACAGGGGGCGGGCATAATCCCGATACAGAGGGCGGGCATAATCCCGATACAGAGGGCGGGCATAATCCCGATACAGGGGGCGGGCATTATCCCGATACAGAGGGCGGGCATTATCCCGATACAGAGGGCGGGCATAATCCCGATACAGAGGGCGGGCATTATCCCGATACAGAGGGCGGGCATTATCCCGATACAGAGGGCGGGCATAATCCAGATACAGAGGGCGGGCATAATCCCGATACAGAGGGCGGGCATAATCCCGATACAGAGGGCGGGCATAATCCCGATACAGAGGGCGGGCATAATCCCGATACAGGGGGCGGGCATAATCCCGATACAGAGGGCGGGCATAATCCCGATACAGAGGGCGGGCATAATCCCGATACAGAGGGTGGGCATAATCCCGATACAGAGGGCGGGCATAATCCCGATACAGAGGGCGGGCATAATCCCGATACAGAGGGCGGGCATAATCCCGATACAGAGGGCGGGCATAATCCCGATACAGAGGGCGGGCATAATCCCGATACAGAGGGCGGGCATAATCCCGATACAGAGGGTGGGCATTATCCCGATACAGAGGGCGGGCATAATCCCGATACAGAGGGCGGGCATTATCCCGATACAGGGGGCGGGCATAATCCCGATACAGGGGGCGGGCATAATCCCGATACAGAGGGCGGGCATAATCCCGATACAGAGGGCGGGCATAATCCCGATACAGAGGGCGGGCATAATCCCGATACAGAGGGCGGTCATAATCCCGATACAGGGGGCGGGCATAATCCCGATACAGAGGGCGGGCATAATCCCGATACAGAGGGCGGGCATAATCCCGATACAGGGGGCGGGCATTATCCCGATACAGAGGGCGGGCATTATCCCGATACAGAGGGCGGGCATAATCCCGATACAGAGGGCGGGCATTATCCCGATACAGAGGGCGGGCATTATCCCGATACAGAGGGCGGGCATAATCCCGATACAGAGGGCGGGCATAATCCCGATACAGAGGGCGGGCATTATCCCGATACAGAGGGCGGGCATTATCCCGATACAGAGGGCGGGCATTATCCCGATACAGAGGGCGGGCATTATCCCGATACAAAGGGCGGGCATAATCCCGATACAGAGGGTGGGCATTATCCCGATACAGAGGGCGGGCATAATCCCGATACAGAGGGCGGGCATAATCCCGATACAGAGGGCGGGCATAATCCCGATACAGAGGGCGGGCATAATCCCGATACAGAGGGCGGGCATAATCCCGATACAGAGGGCGGGCATAATCCCGATACAGAGGGCGGGCATAATCCCGATACAGAGGGCGGGCATAATCCCGATACAGAGGGCGGGCATAATCCCGATACAGAGGGCGGGCATAATCCCGATACAGAGGGCGGGCATAATCCCGATACAGTGGGCGGGCATAATCCCGATACAGAGGGCGGGCATAATCCCGATACAGAGGGTGGGCATTATCCCGATACAGAGGGCGGGCATAATCCCGATACAGAGGGCGGGCATAATCCCGATACAGAGGGTGGGCATTATCCCGATACAGAGGGCGGGCATAACCCCGATACAGAGGGCGGGCATTATCCCGATACAGAGGGCGGGCATAATCCCGATACAGAGGGCGGGCATAATCCCGATACAGAGGGCGGGCATTATCCTCGAACATTAAATACATACCAACGTTTTGCCTCTCCCAGTGTTGACCCCATTTTAAATCCCCCTGGGGAAATACAGATGTAGCACCACTCCCTGTCCCGGGCGCCAAGGACAAAGAAGCTAAAGACTGCGGCGCCGGGGACGGCATCTGCCGCGATTGAGTTGTGGGGGGTCTATGCTCCCGAATGAAACCTTCCCACAGCGTTAATTTTCTGGCCGCAACCTCCGTGGCCGCACAACCGCGCGTGGTAGCGACACCAGACTCTCTTACTACATTTGTACACTTTTACGGTCTTGACGCCATTTGAAAGTCTCCATCACACGCTGCCTCCCTCCGACTAGAGTGGACATTACTAGAAATGGAGCACTTTCTCAGAGAGCCTGCGGAGCGCATTTTCCCCCGGCGCGTTTCGCTCACGTGTAAGAGTGCATGAGGACGACAGCCAGGCTCCGGATCCCGTGGGACAGCGCCTCCCGCAGGTCTCCCTCCAGGCGTTCTAGATTCACCGGCTCCCAAACCTCCATGGAATCTCCGGTGGATCCTGTGCAGAGGAGGGAAGGAAGAGGACACGAGGAGAGACCATGGTGCATCAGTAAGGGATGTGGGGGAGAGGAGAGACCATTGTGCATCAGTAAGGGATGTGGGGGAGAGGACACGAGGAGAGACCATTGTGCATCAGTACGGGATGTGGGGGAGAGGACACGAGGAGGGACCATTGTGCATCAGTAAGGGATGTGGGGGAGAGGACACGAGGAGAGACCATTGTGCATCAGTACGGGATGTGGGGGAGAGGACACGAGGAGAGACCATTGTGCATCAGTACGGGATGTGGGGGAGAGGACACGAGGAGAGACCATTGTGCATCAGTAAGGGATGTGGGGGAGAGGAGAGACCATTGTGCATCAGTAATGGATGTGGGGGAGAAGACACGATGAGAGACCATTGTGCATCAGTACGGGAGGTGGGAGAGAGGACACGAGGAGAGACCATTGTGCATCAGTACGGGATGTGGGGGAGAGGACACGAGGAGAGACCATTGTGCATCAGTACGGGATGTGGGGGAGAGGACACGAGGAGGGACCATTGTGCATCAGTAAGGGAGGTGGGGGAGAGGACACGAGGAGAGACCATTGTGCATCAGTAAGGGATGTGGGGGAGAGGACACGAGGAGAGACCATTGTGCATCAGTACGGGATGTGGGGGAGAGGACACGAGGAGAGACCATTGTGCATCAGTACGGGATGTGGGGGAGAGGACACGAGGAGAGACCATTGTGCATCAGTAAGGGATGTGGGGGAGAGGAGAGACCATTGTGCATCAGTAAGGGATGTGGGGGAGAGGAGAGACCATTGTGCATCAGTAATGGATGTGGGGGAGAAGACACGATGAGAGACCATTGTGCATCAGTACGGGAGGTGGGAGAGAGGACACGAGGAGAGACCATTGTGCATCAGTACGGGATGTGGGGGAGAGGACACGAGGAGAGACCATTGTGCATCAGTACGGGATGTGGGGGAGAGGACACGAGGAGAGACCATTGTGCATCAGTAAGGGATGTGGGGGAGAGGACACGAGGAGAGACCATTGTGCATCAGTAAGGGATGTGGGGGAGAGGACACGAGGAGAGACCATTGTGCATCAGTAAGGGATGTGGGGGAGAGGACACGAGGAGAGACCATTGTGCATCAGTAAGGGAGGTGGGGGAGAGGACACGAGGAGAGACCATTGTGCATCAGTAAGGGAGGTGGGGGAGAGGACACGAGGAGAGACCATTGTGCATCAGTAAGGGAGGTGGGGGAGAGGACACGAGGAGAGACCATTGTGCATCAGTAAGGGATGTGGGGGAGAGGACACGAGGAGGGACCATGGTGCATCAGTAAGGGAGGTGGGGGAGAGGACACGAGGAGAGACCATTGTACATCAGTACGGGATGTGGGGGAGAGGACACGAGGAGAGACCATTGTGCATCAGTAAGGGAGGTGGGGGAGAGGACACGAGGAGAGACCATTGTGCATCAGTAAAGGATGGGGGGAGAGGACACGAGGAGGGACCATTGTGCATCAGTAAGGGATGTGGGGGAGAGGACACGAGGAGGGACCATTGTGCATCAGTACGGGATGTGGGGGAGAGGAGAGACCATTGTGCATCAGTAAGGGATGTGGGGGAGAGGACACGAGGAGAGACCATTGTGCATCAGTAAGGGATGTGGGGGAGAGGACACGAGGAGAGACCATTGTGCATCAGTAAGGGATGTGGGGGAGAGGACACGAGGAGAGACTATGGTGCATCAGTAAGGGATGTGGGGGAGAGGACACGAGGAGAGACCATTGTGCATTAGTAATGGATGTGGGGGAGAGGACACGAGGAGAGACCATTGTGCATCAGTAAGGGATGTGGGGGAGAGGACACGAGGAGAGACTATGGTGCATCAGTAAGGGATGTGGGGGAGAGGACACGGGGAGAGACCATTGTGCATCAGTAAGGGATGTGGGGGAGAGGAGAGACCATTGTGCACCAGTAAGGGAGGTGGGGGAGAGGACACGAGGAGAGACCATTGTGCATTAGTAATGGATGTGGGGGAGAGGACACGAGGAGAGACCATTGTGCATCAGTAAGGGATGTGGGGGAGAGGACACGAGGAGAGACTATGGTGCATCAGTAAGGGATGTGGGGGAGAGGAGAGACCATTGTGCATCAGTAATGGATGTGGGGGAGAGGACACGAGGAGAGACCATTGTGCATCAGTAAGGGATGTGGGGGAGAGGACACGAGGAGAGACCATTGTGCATCAGTAAGGGATGTGGGGGAGAGGACACGAGGAGAGACTATGGTGCATCAGTAAGGGATGTGGGGGAGAGGACACGAGGAGAGACCATTGTGCATCAGTACGGGATGTGGGGGAGAGGACACGAGGAGAGACCATTGTGCATCAGTAAGGGATGTGGGGGAGAGGACACGAGGAGAGACCATTGTGCATCAGTACGGGATGTGGGGGAGAGGAGAGACCATTGTGCATCAGTAAGGGATGTGGGGGAGAGGACACGAGGAGAGACCATTGTGCATCAGTAAGGGATGTGAGGGAGAGGACACGAGGAGAGACCATTGTGCATCAGTAAGGGATGTGGGGGAGAGGACACGAGGAAAGACCATTGTGCATCAGTAAGGGAGGTGGGGGAGAGGACACGAGGAGGGACCATTGTGCATCAGTAAGGGATGTGGGGGAGAGGACACGAGGAGAGACCATTGTGCATCAGTAAGGGAGGTGGGGGAGAGGACACTAGGAGAGACCATTGTGCATCAGTAAGGGAGGTGGGGGAGAGGACACGAGGAGAGACCATTGTGCATCAGTAAGGGAGGTGGGGGAGAGGACATGAGGAGAGACCATTGTGCATCAGTAAGGGGTGTGGGGGAGAGGACACGAGGAGGGACCATGGTGCATCAGTAAGGGAGGTGGGGGAGAGGACACGAGGAGAGACCATTGTACATCAGTACGGGATGTGGGGGAGAGGACACGAGGAGAGACCATTGTGCATCAGTAAGGGATGTGGGGGAGAGGACACGAGGAGGGACCATTATGCATAAGTACGGGATGTGGGGGAGAGGACACGAGGAGAGACCATTGTGCATCATTAAGGGATGTGGGGGAGAGGAGAGACCATTGTGCATCAGTAAGGGATGTGGGGGAGAGGAGAGACCATTGTGCATCAGTAAGGGATGGGGGGAGAGGACACGAGGAGAGACCATTGTGCATCAGTAAGGGATGTGGGGGAGAGGACACGAGGAGGGACCATTATGCATAAGTACGGGATGTGGGGGAGAG
Source organism: Ascaphus truei (assembly GCF_040206685.1). Lineage (NCBI taxonomy): Eukaryota > Metazoa > Chordata > Amphibia > Anura > Ascaphidae > Ascaphus > Ascaphus truei. The sequence goes on from NC_134484.1 coordinate 1,186,867, forward strand.
GACACGAGGAGAGACCATTGTGCATCATTAAGGGATGTGGGGGAGAGGACACGAGGAGGGACCATTGTGCATCAGTACGGGATATGGGGGAGAGGACACGAGGAGAGACCATTGTGCATCAGTAAGGGATGTGGGGGAGAGGAGAGACCATTGTGCATCAGTAAGGGAGGTGGGGGAGAGGACACGAGGAGAGACCATTGTGCATCAGTAAGGGATGTGGGGGAGAGGAGAGACCATTGTGCATCAGTAAGGGATGTGGGGGAGAGGACACGAGGAGAGACCATTGTGCATCAGTAAGGGATGTTGGGGAGAGGACACGAGGAGAGACCATTGTGCATCAGTACGGGATGTGGGGGAGAGGACACGAGGAGAGACCATTGTGCATCAGTAAGGGACGTGGGGGAGAGGACACGAGGAGAGACCATTGTGTATCAGTAAGGGAGGTGGGGGAGAGGACACGAGGAGAGACCATTGTGCATCAGTACGGGATGTGGGGGAGAGGACACGAGGAGAGACCATTGTGCATCAGTAAGGGACGTGGGGGAGAGGACACGAGGAGAGACCATTGTGCATCAGTAAGGGAGGTGGGGGAGAGGACACGAGGAGAGACCATTGTGCATCAGTACGGGATGTGGGGGAGAGGACACGAGGAGAGACCATTGTGCATCAGTAAGGGACGTGGGGGAGAGGACACGAGGAGAGACCATTGTGCATCAGTAAGGGATGTGGGGGAGAGGACACGAGGAGAGACCATTGTGCATCAGTAAGGGATGTGGGGGAGAGGACACGAGGAGGGACCATTGTGCATCAGTACGGGATATGGGGGAGAGGACACGAGGAGAGACCATTGTGCATCAGTAAGGGATGTGGGGGAGAGGACACGAGGAGAGACCATGGTGCATCAGTAAGAGATGTGGGGGAGAGGACACGAGGAGGGACCATTGTGCATCAGTACGGGATGTGGGGGAGAGGACACGAGGAGAGACCATTGTGCATCAGTAAGGGATGTGGGGGAGAGGACACGAGGAGAGACCATTGTGCATCAGTAAGGGATGTGGGGGAGAGGACACGAGGAGAGACCATTGTGCATCAGTACGGGATGTGGGGGAGAGGAGAGACCATTGTGCATCAGTAAGGGATGTTGGGGAGAGGACACGAGGAGAGACCATTGTGCATCAGTAAGGGATGTGGGGGAGAGGACACGAGGAGAGACCATTGTGCATCAGTAAGGGATGTTGGGGAGAGGACACGAGGAGGGACCATTGTGCATCAGTAAGGGATGTGGGGGAGAGGACACGAGGAGAGACCATTGTGCATCAGTAAGGGACGTGGGGGAGAGGACACGAGGAGAGACCATTGTGCATCAGTAAGGGATGTGGGGGAGAGGACACGAGGAGAGACCATTGTGCATCAGTAAGGGACGTGGGGGAGAGGACACGAGGAGAGACCATTGTGCATCAGTAACGGATGTGGGGGAGAGGACACGAGGAGAGACCATTGTGCATCAGTAAGGGATGTGGGGGAGAGGAGAGACCATTGTGCATCAGTAAGGGAGGTGGGGGAGAGGACACGAGGAGAGACCATTGTGCATCAGTACGGGATGTGGGGGAGAGGACACGAGGAGAGACCATTGTGCATCAGTAAGGGATGTGGGGGAGAGGACACGAGGAGAGACCATTGTGCATCAGTAAGGGATGTGGGGGAGAGGAGAGACCATTGTGCATCAGTAATGGATGTGGGGGAGAGGACACGAGGAGAGACCATTGTGCATCAGTAAGGGATGTGGGGGAGAGGACACGAGGAGAGACCATTGTGCATCAGTAAGGGATGTGGGGGAGAGGACACGAGGAGAGACCATTGTGCATCAGTAAGGGATGTGAGGGAGAGGACACGAGGAGAGACCATTGTGCATCAGTAATGGATGTGGGGGAGAGGACACGAGGAGGGACCATTGCGCATCAGTAAGGGATGTGGGGGAGAGGACACGAGGAGGGACCATGGTGCATCAGTAAGGGATGTGGGGGAGAGGACACGAGGAGAGACCATTGTGCATCAGTAAGGGATGTTGGGGAGAGGACACGAGGAGAGACCATTGTGCATCAGTAAGGGATGTGGGGGAGAGGACACGAGGAGAGACCATTGTGCATCAGTAAGGGATGTGGGGGAGAGGAGAGACCATTGTGCATCAGTAAGGGATGTGGGGGAGAGGAGAGACCATTGTGCATCAGTAAGGGATGTGGGGGAGAGGAGAGACCATTGTGCATCAGTACGAGATGTGGGGGAGAGGAGAGACCATTGTGCATCAGTAAGGGATGTTGGGGAGAGGACACGAGGAGGGACCATTGTGCATCAGTAAGGGATGTGGGGGAGAGGACACGAGGAGAGACCATTGTGCATCAGTAAGGGACGTGGGGGAGAGGACACGAGGAGAGACCATTGTGCATCAGTAAGGGATGTGGGGGAGAGGACACGAGGAGAGACCATTGTGCATCAGTAAGGGACGTGGGGGAGAGGACACGAGGAGAGACCATTGTGCATCAGTAACGGATGTGGGGGAGAGGACACGAGGAGAGACCATTGTGCATCAGTAAGGGATGTGGGGGAGAGGAGAGACCATTGTGCATCAGTAAGGGAGGTGGGGGAGAGGACACGAGGAGAGACCATTGTGCATCAGTACGGGATGTGGGGGAGAGGACACGAGGAGAGACCATTGTGCATCAGTAAGGGATGTGGGGGAGAGGACACGAGGAGAGACCATTGTGCATCAGTAAGGGATGTGGGGGAGAGGACACGAGGAGAGACCATTGTGCATCAGTAAGGGATGTGGGGGAGAGGACACGAGGAGAGACCATTGTGCATCAGTAAGGGATGTGGGGGAGAGGACACGAGGAGAGACCATTGTGCATCAGTACGGGATATGGGGGAGAGGACACGAGGAGAGACCATTGTGCATCAGTAAGGGATGTGAGGGAGAGGACACGAGGAGAGACCATTGTGCATCAGTAATGGATGTGGGGGAGAGGACACGAGGAGGGACCATTGCGCATCAGTAAGGGATGTGGGGGAGAGGACACGAGGACGGACCATGGTGCATCAGTAAGGGATGTGGGGGAGAGGACACGAGGAGAGACCATTGTGCATCAGTAAGGGAGGTGGGGGAGAGGACACGAGGAGAGACCATTGTGCATCAGTAAGGGATGTGGGGGAGAGGAGAGACCATTGTGCATCAGTAAGGGATGTGGGGGAGAGGAGAGACCATTGTGCATCAGTAAGGGATGTGGGGGAGAGGACACGAGGAGAGACCATTGTGCATCAGTAAGGGATGTGGGGGAGAGGACACGAGGAGAGACCATTGTGCATTAGTAAGGGAGGTGGGGGAGAGGACACGAGGAGAGACCATTGTGCATCAGTACGGGATGTGGGGGAGAGGACACGAGGAGGGACCATTGTGCATCAGTAAGGGAGGTGGGGGAGAGGACACGAGGAGAGACCATTGTGCATCAGTAAAGGATGTGGGGGAGAGGACACGAGGAGAGACCATTGTGCATCAGTAAGGAAGGTGGGGGAGAGGACACGAGGAGAGACCATTGTGCATCAGTAAGGGATGTGGGGGAGAGGACACGAGGAGAGACCATTGTGCATCAGTAAGGGAGGTGGGGGAGAGGACACGAGGAGAGACCATTGTGCATCAGTAAGGGATGTGGGGGAGAGGACACGAGGAGAGACCATTGTGCATCAGTAAGGGATGTGGGGGAGAGGACACGAGGAGAGACCATTGTGCATCAGTAAGGGATGTGGGGGAGAGGACACGAGGAGAGACCATTGTGCATCAGTAAGGGATGTGGGGGAGAGGACACGAGGAGAGACCATTGTGCATCATTAAGGGATGTGGGGGAGAGGACACGAGGAGAGACCATTGTGCATCAGTAAGGGATGTGGGGGAGAGGAGAGACCATTGTGCATCAGTAAGGGATGTGGGGGAGAGGACACGAGGAGAGACCATTGTGCATCAGTAAGGGATGTGGGGGAGAGGAGAGACCATTGTGCATCAGTAAGGGATGTGGGGGAGAGGACACGAGGAGGGATCATTGTGCATCAGTAAGGGAGGTGGGGGAGAGGAGAGACCATTGTGCATCAGTAAGGGGTGTGGGGGAGAGGACACGAGGAGAGACCATTGTGCATCAGTAAGGGATGTGGGGGAGAGGACACGAGGAGAGACCATTGTGCATCAGTAAGGGATGTGGGGGAGAGGAGAGACCATTGTGCATCAGTAAGGGATGTGGGGGAGAGGACACGAGGAGAGACCATTGTGCATCAGTAAGGGATGTGGGGGAGAGGACACGAGGAGAGACCATTGTGCATCAGTAAGGGATGTGGGGGAGAGGACACGAGGAGAGACCATTGTGCATCAGTAAGGGAGGTGGGGGAGAGGACACGAGGAGAGACCATTGTGCATCAGTAAGGGATGTGGGGGAGAGGACACGAGGAGAGACCATTGTGCATCAGTAAGGGAGGTGGGGGAGAGGACACGAGGAGAGACCATTGTGCATCAGTAAGGGATGTGGGGGAGAGGACACGAGGAGGGACCATGGTGCATCAGTAAGGGAGGTGGGGGAGAGGACACGAGGAGAGACCATTGTGCATCAGTAAGGGAGGTGGGGGAGAGGACACGAGGAGAGACCATTGTGCATCAGTAAGGGAGGTGGGGGAGAGGACACGAGGAGAGACCATTGTGCATCAGTAAGGGATGTGGGGGAGAGGACACGAGGAGGGACCATGGTGCATCAGTAAGGGAGGTGGGGGAGAGGACACGAGGAGAGACCATTGTACATCAGTAATGGATGGGGGGAGAGGACACGAGGAGAGACCATTGTGCATCAGTAAGGGAGGTGGGGGAGAGGACACGAGGAGAGACCATTGTGCATCAGTAAGGGATGTGGGGGAGAGGACACGAGGAGAGACCATTGTGCATCAGTAAGGGATGTGGGGGAGAGGACACGAGGAGGGACCATTATGCATCAGTACGGGATGTGGGGGAGAGGAGAGACCATTGTGCATCAGTAAGGGAGGTGGGGGAGAGGAGAGACCATTGTGCATCAGTAAGGGATGTGGGGGAGAGGACACGAGGAGAGACCATTGTGCATCATTAAGGGATGTGGGGGAGAGGACACGAGGAGAGACCATTGTGCATCAGTAAGGGATGTGGGGGAGAGGAGAGACCATTGTGCATCAGTAAGGGATGTGGGGGAGAGGACACGAGGAGAGACCATTGTGCATCAGTAAGGGATGTGGGGGAGAGGACACGAGGAGGGACCATTGTGCATCAGTAAGGGATGTGGGGGAGAGGACATGAGGAGAGACCATTGTGCATCAGTAAGGGATGTGGGGGAGAGGAGAGACCATTGTGCATCAGTAATGGATGTGGGGGAGAGGACACGAGGAGAGACCATTGTGCATCAGTAAGGGATGTGGGGGAGAGGACACGAGGAGAGACCATTGTGCATCAGTAAGGGATGTGGGGGAGAGGACACGAGGAGGGACCATTGCGCATCAGTAAGGGATGTGGGGGAGAGGACACGAGGAGGGACCATGGTGCATCAGTAAGGGATGTGGGGGAGAGGACACGAGGAGAGACCATTGCGCATCAGTAAGGGAGGTGGGGGAGAGGACACGAGGAGAGACCATTGTGCATCAGTAACGGATGTGGGGGAGAGGACACGAGGAGAGACCATTGTGCATCAGTAAGGGATGTGGGGGAGAGGACACGAGGAGAGACCATTGCGCATCAGTAAGGGAGGTGGGGGAGAGGACACGAGGAGAGACCATTGTGCATCAGTAACGGATGTGGGGGAGAGGACACGAGGAGAGACCATTGTGCATCAGTAAGGGATGTGGGGGAGAGGACACGAGGAGAGACCATTGTGCATCAGTAAGGGAGGTGGGGGAGAGGACACGAGGAGAGACCATTGTACATCAGTAAGGGATGTGGGGGAGAGGACACGAGGAGAGACCATTGTGCATCAGTAAGGGAGGTGGGGGAGAGGACACGAGGAGAGACCATTGTGCATCAGTAAGGGATGTGGGGGAGAGGACACGAGGAGAGACCATTGTGCATCAGTAAGGGATGTGGGGGAGAGGACACGAGGAGAGACCATTGTGCATCAGTAAGGGAGGTGGGGGAGAGGACACGAGGAGAGACCATTGTGCATCAGTAAGGGATGTGGGGGAGAGGACACGAGGAGGGACCATTGTGCATCAGTAAGGGATGTGGGGGAGAGGACACGAGGAGAGACCATTGTGCATCAGTACGGGATGTGGGGGAGAGGACACGAGGAGAGACCATTGTGCATCAGTAAGGGAGGTGGGGGAGAGGACACGAGGAGAGACCATTGTGCATCAGTAAGGGAGGTGGGGGAGAGGACACGAGGAGAGACCATTGTGCATCAGTAAGGGAGGTGGGGGAGAGGACACGAGGAGAGACCATTGTGCATCAGTAAGGGATGTGGGGGAGAGGACACGAGGAGGGACCATGGTGCATCAGTAAGGGAGGTGGGGGAGAGGACACGAGGAGAGACCATTGTACATCAGTAAGGGAGGTGGGGGAGATGACACGAGGAGAGACCATTGTGCATCAGTAAGGGATGTGGGGGAGAGGACACGAGGAGGGACCATTGTGCATCAGTAAGGGATGTGGGGGAGAGGACACGAGGAGAGACCATTGTGCATCAGTAAGGGATGGGGGGAGAGGACACGAGGAGAGACCATTGTGCATCAGTACGGGATGTGGGGGAGAGGACACGAGGAGAGACCATTGTGCATCAGTAAGGGATGTGGGGGAGAGGACACGAGGAGGGACCATTGTGCATCAGTAAGGGATGTGGGGGAGAGGACACGAGGAGAGACCATTGTGCATCAGTAAGGGATGTGGGGGAGAGGACACGAGGAGAGACCATTGTGCATCAGTAAGGGAGGTGGGGGAGAGGACACGAGGAGAGACCATTGTGCATCAGTAACGGATGTGGGGGAGAGGACACGAGGAGAGACCATTGTGCATCAGTAAGGGATGTGGGGGAGAGGACACGAGGAGAGACCATTGTGCATCAGTAAGGGATGTGGGGGAGAGGACACGAGGAGAGACCATTGTGCATCAGTAAGGGATGTGGGGGAGAGGACACGAGGAGAGACCATTGTGCATCAGTAAGGGAGGTGGGGGAGAGGACACGAGGAGAGACCATTGTACATCAGTAAGGGATGTGGGGGAGAGGACACGAGGAGAGACCATTGTGCATCAGTAAGGGAGGTGGGGGAGAGGACACGAGGAGAGACCATTGTGCATCAGTAAGGGATGTGGGGGAGAGGACACGAGGAGAGACCATTGTGCATCAGTAAGGGATGTGGGGGAGAGGACACGAGGAGAGACCATTGTACATCAGTAAGGGATGTGGGGGAGAGGACACGAGGAGAGACCATTGTGCATCAGTAAGGGAGGTGGGGGAGAGGACACGAGGAGAGACCATTGTGCATCAGTAAGGGATGTGGGGGAGAGGACACGAGGAGAGACCATTGTGCATCAGTAAGGGATGTGGGGGAGAGGACACGAGGAGAGACCATTGTGCATCAGTAAGGGATGTGGGGGAGAGGACACGAGGAGGGACCATTGTGCATCAGTAAGGGATGTGGGGGAGAGGACACGAGGAGAGACCATTGTGCATCAGTAAGGGATGTGGGGGAGAGGACACGAGGAGGGACCATTGTGCATCAGTAAGGGATGTGGGGGAGAGGACACGAGGAGAGACCATTGTGCATCAGTACGGGATGTGGGGGAGAGGACACGAGGAGAGACCATTGTGCATCAGTAAGGGAGGTGGGGGAGAGGACACGAGGAGAGACCATTGTGCATCAGTAAGGGAGGTGGGGGAGAGGACACGAGGAGAGACCATTGTGCATCAGTAAGGGAGGTGGGGGAGAGGACACGAGGAGAGACCATTGTGCATCAGTAAGGGATGTGGGGGAGAGGACACGAGGAGAGACCATTGTGCATCAGTAAGGGATGTGGGGGAGAGGACACGAGGAGAGACCATTGTGCATCAGTAAGGGAGGTGGGGGAGAGGACACGAGGAGAGACCATTGTGCATCAGTAAGGGATGTGGGGGAGAGGACACGAGGAGGGACCATTGTGCATCAGTAAGGGATGTGGGGGAGAGGACACGAGGAGAGACCATTGTGCATCAGTACGGGATGTGGGGGAGAGGACACGAGGAGAGACCATTGTGCATCAGTAAGGGAGGTGGGGGAGAGGACACGAGGAGAGACCATTGTGCATCAGTAAGGGAGGTGGGGGAGAGGACACGAGGAGAGACCATTGTGCATCAGTAAGGGAGGTGGGGGAGAGGACACGAGGAGAGACCATTGTGCATCAGTAAGGGATGTGGGGGAGAGGACACGAGGAGGGACCATGGTGCATCAGTAAGGGAGGTGGGGGAGAGGACACGAGGAGAGACCATTGTACATCAGTAAGGGAGGTGGGGGAGATGACACGAGGAGAGACCATTGTGCATCAGTAAGGGATGTGGGGGAGAGGACACGAGGAGGGACCATTGTGCATCAGTAAGGGATGTGGGGGAGAGGACACGAGGAGAGACCATTGTGCATCAGTAAGGGATGGGGGGAGAGGACACGAGGAGAGACCATTGTGCATCAGTACGGGATGTGGGGGAGAGGACACGAGGAGAGACCATTGTGCATCAGTAAGGGATGTGGGGGAGAGGACACGAGGAGGGACCATTGTGCATCAGTAAGGGATGTGGGGGAGAGGACACGAGGAGAGACCATTGTGCATCAGTAAGGGATGTGGGGGAGAGGACACGAGGAGAGACCATTGTGCATCAGTAAGGGAGGTGGGGGAGAGGACACGAGGAGAGACCATTGTGCATCAGTAACGGATGTGGGGGAGAGGACACGAGGAGAGACCATTGTGCATCAGTAAGGGATGTGGGGGAGAGGACACGAGGAGAGACCATTGTGCATCAGTAAGGGATGTGGGGGAGAGGACACGAGGAGAGACCATTGTGCATCAGTAAGGGATGTGGGGGAGAGGACACGAGGAGAGACCATTGTGCATCAGTAAGGGAGGTGGGGGAGAGGACACGAGGAGAGACCATTGTACATCAGTAAGGGATGTGGGGGAGAGGACACGAGGAGAGACCATTGTGCATCAGTAAGGGAGGTGGGGGAGAGGACACGAGGAGAGACCATTGTGCATCAGTAAGGGATGTGGGGGAGAGGACACGAGGAGAGACCATTGTGCATCAGTAAGGGATGTGGGGGAGAGGACACGAGGAGAGACCATTGTACATCAGTAAGGGATGTGGGGGAGAGGACACGAGGAGAGACCATTGTGCATCAGTAAGGGAGGTGGGGGAGAGGACACGAGGAGAGACCATTGTGCATCAGTAAGGGATGTGGGGGAGAGGACACGAGGAGAGACCATTGTGCATCAGTAAGGGATGTGGGGGAGAGGACACGAGGAGAGACCATTGTGCATCAGTAAGGGATGTGGGGGAGAGGACACGAGGAGGGACCATTGTGCATCAGTAAGGGATGTGGGGGAGAGGACACGAGGAGAGACCATTGTGCATCAGTAAGGGATGTGGGGGAGAGGACACGAGGAGGGACCATTGTGCATCAGTAAGGGATGTGGGGGAGAGGACACGAGGAGAGACCATTGTGCATCAGTACGGGATGTGGGGGAGAGGACACGAGGAGAGACCATTGTGCATCAGTAAGGGAGGTGGGGGAGAGGACACGAGGAGAGACCATTGTGCATCAGTAAGGGAGGTGGGGGAGAGGACACGAGGAGAGACCATTGTGCATCAGTAAGGGAGGTGGGGGAGAGGACACGAGGAGAGACCATTGTGCATCAGTAAGGGATGTGGGGGAGAGGACACGAGGAGGGACCATGGTGCATCAGTAAGGGAGGTGGGGGAGAGGACACGAGGAGAGACCATTGTACATCAGTAAGGGAGGTGGGGGAGATGACACGAGGAGAGACCATTGTGCATCAGTAAGGGAGGTGGGGGAGAGGACACGAGGAGAGACCATTGTGCATCAGTAAGGGAGGTGGGGGAGAGGACACGAGGAGAGACCATTGTGCATCAGTAAGGGATGTGGGGGAGAGGACACGAGGAGGGACCATTGTGCATCAGTAAGGGATGTGGGGGAGAGGACACGAGGAGAGACCATTGTGCATCAGTAAGGGATGGGGGGAGAGGACACGAGGAGGGACCATTGTGCATCAGTAAGGGATGTGGGGGAGAGGACACGAGGAGAGACCATTGTGCATCAGTACGGGATGTGGGGGAGAGGACACGAGGAGAGACCATTGTGCATCAGTAAGGGATGTGGGGGAGAGGACACGAGGAGAGACCATTGTGCATCAGTACGGGATGTGGGGGAGAGGACACGAGGAGAGACCATTGTGCATCAGTACAGGATGTGGGGGAGAGGACACGAGGAGAGACCATTGTGCATCAGTAAGGGATGTGGGGGAGAGAACACGAGGAGAGACCATTGTGCATCAGTACAGGATGTGGGGGAGAGGACACGAGGAGAGACCATTGTGCATCAGTAAGGGACGTGGGGGAGAGGACACGAGGAGAGACCATTGTGCATCAGTACGGGATGTGGGGGAGAGGAGAGACCATTGTGCATCAGTAAGGGATGTGGGGGAGAGAACACGAGGAGAGACCATTGTGCATCAGTAAGGGATGTGGGGGAGAGGACACGAGGAGAGACCATTGTGCATCAGTAAGGGATGTGGGGGAGAGGACACGAGGAGAGACCATTGTGCATCAGTAAGGGATGTGGGGGAGAGGACACGAGGAGGGACCATGGTGCATCAGTAAGGGATGTGGGGGAGAGGACACGAGGAGAGACCATTGTGCATCAGTAATGGATGTGGGGGAGAGGACACGAGGAGGGACCATTGCGCATCAGTAAGGGATGTGGGGGAGAGGACACGAGGAGGGACCATGGTGCATCAGTAAGGGATGTGGGGGAGAGGACACGAGGAGAGACCATTGTGCATCAGTAAGGGATGTGGGGGAGAGGACACGAGGAGGGACCATTGCGCATCAGTAAGGGAGGTGGGGGAGAGGACACGAGGAGAGACCATTGTGCATCAGTAAGGGATGTGGGGGAGAGGACACGAGGAGAGACCCTTGTGCATCAGTAAGAGATGTGGGGGAGAGGAAACGAGGAGGGACCATTGTGTATCAGTAAGGGATGTGGGGGAGAGGACACGAGGAGAGACCATTGTGCATCAGTAAGGGATGTGGGGGAGAGAACACGAGGAGAGACCATTGTGCATCAGTAAGGGATGTGGGGGAGAGGACACGAGGAGGGACCATTGTGCATCAGTAAGGGATGTGGGGGAGAGAACACGAGGAGAGACCATTGTGCATCAGTAAGGGATGTGGGGGAGAGGACACGAGGAGGGACCATTGTGCATCAGTACGGGAGGTGGGGGAGAGGACACGAGGAGAGACCATTGTGCATCAGTAAGGGATGTGGGGGAGAGGACACGAGGAGAGACCATTGTGCATCAGTAAGAGATGTGGGGGAGAGGACACGAGGAGAGACCATTGTGCATCAGTAAGGGAGGTGGGGGAGAGGACACGAGGAGAGACCATTGTGCATCAGTAAGGGAGGTGGGGGAGAGGAGAGACCATTGTGCATCAGTAAGGGATGTGGGGGAGAGGACACGAGGAGAGACCATTGTGCATCAGTAAGGGAGGAGGGGGAGAGGACACGAGGAGAGACCATTGTGCATCAGTAAGGGACGTGGGGGAGAGGACACGAGGAGAGACCATTGTGCATCAGTAAGGGATGTGGGGGAGAGGACACGAGGAGAGACCATTGTGCATCAGTAAGGGATGTGGGGGAGAGGACACGAGGAGAGACCATTGTGCATCAGTAAGGGATGTGGGGGAGAGGAGAGACCATTGTGCATCAGTAAGGGATGTGGGGGAGAGGACACGAGGAGAGACCATTGTGCATCAGTAAGGGATGTGGGGGAGAGGACACGAGGAGAGACCATTGTGCATCAGTAAGGGATGTGGGGGAGAGGACACGAGGAGAGACCATTGTGCATCAGTAAGGGAGGTGGGGGAGAGGACACGAGGAGAGACCATGGTGCATCAGTAAGGAAGGTGGGGGAGAGGACACGAGGAGAGACCATTGTGCATCAGTAAGGGAGGTGGGGGAGAGGACACGAGGAGAGACCATTGTGCATCAGTAAGGGAGGTGGGGGAGAGGACACGAGGAGAGACCATTGTGCATCAGTAAGGGAGGTGGGGGAGAGGACACGAGGAGAGACCATTGTGCATCAGTAAGGGATGTGGGGGAGAGGACACGAGGAGGGACCATTGTGCATCAGTAAGGGATGTGGGGGAGAGGACACGAGGAGAGACCATTGTGCATCAGTAAGGGATGTGGGGGAGAGGAGAGATCATTGTGCATCAGTACGGGATGTGGGGGAGAGTACACGAGGAGAGACCATGGTGCATCAGTAAGGGATGTGGGGGAGAGGACACGAGGAGGGACCATTGTGCATCAGTAAGGGATGGGGGGAGAGGACACGAGGAGAGACCATTGTGCATCAGTAAGGGATGGGGGGAGAGGACACGAGGAGAGACCATTGTGCATCAGTAAGGGACGTGGGGGAGAGGACACGAGGAGAGACCATTGTGCATCAGTAAGGGATGTGGGGGAGAGGACACGAGGAGAGACCATTGTGCATCAGTAAGGGATGTGGGGGAGAGGACACGAGGAGAGACCATTGTGCATCAGTACGGGATGTGGGGGAGAGGAGAGACCATTGTGCATCAGTAAGGGATGTGGGGGAGAGGACACGAGGAGGGACCATTGTGCATCAGTAAGGGAGGTGGGGGAGAGGACACGAGGAGAGACTATGGTGCATCAGTAAGGGATGTGGGGGAGAGGAGAGACCATTGTGCATCAGTAAGGGAGGTGGGGGAGAGGACACGAGGAGAGACCATTGTGCATCAGTAAGGGATGTGGGGGAGAGGACACGAGGAGAGACCATTGTGCATCAGTAAGGGAGGTGGGGGAGAGGACACGAGGAGAGACCATTGTGCATCAGTAAGGGACGTGGGGGAGAGGACACGAGGAGAGACCATTGTGCATCAGTAAGGGATGTGGGGGAGAGGACACGAGGAGAGACCATTGTGCATCAGTACGAGATGTGGGGGAGAGGAGAGACCATTGTGCATCAGTAAGGGAGGTGGGGGAGAGGACACGGGGAGAGACCATTGTGCATCAGTAAGGGATGTGGGGGAGAGGAGAGACCATTGTGCATCAGTAAGGGATGTGGGGGAGAGGACACGAGGAGGGACCATTGTGCATCAGTAAGGGATGTGGGGGAGAGGAGAGACCATTGTGCATCAGTAAGGGATGTGGGGGAGAGGACACGAGGAGAGACCATTGTGCATCAGTAAGGGATGTGGGGGAGAGGACACGAGGAGAGACCATTGTGCATCAGTACGGGATGTGGGGGAGAGGACACGAGGAGAGACCATTGTGCATCAGTAAGGGATGTGGGGGAGAGGACACGAGGAGAGACCATTGTGCATCAGTACGGGATGTTGGGGAGAGGACACGAGGAGGGACCATTGTGCATCAGTACGGGATGTGGGGGAGAGGACACGAGGAGAGACCATTGTGCATCAGTAAGGGATGTGGGGGAGAGGACACGAGGAGAGACCATTGTGCATCAGTAAGGAAGGTGGGGGAGAGGACACGAGGAGAGACCATGGTGCATCAGTAAGGAAGGTGGGGGAGAGGACACGAGGAGAGACCATTGTGCATCAGTAAGGGAGGTGGGGGAGAGGACACGAGGAGAGACCATTGTGCATCAGTAAGGGATGTGGGGGAGAGGACACGAGGAGAGACCATGGTGCATCAGTAAGGGATGTGGGGGAGAGGAGAGACCATGGTGCATCAGTAAGGAAGGTGGGGGAGAGGACACGAGGAGAGACCATTGTGCATCAGTAAGGGATGTGGGGGAGAGGACACGAGGAGAGACCATTGTGTATCAGTAAGGGAGGTGGCGGAGAGGAGACGAGGAGAGACCATTGTGCATCAGTAAGGGATGTGGGGGAGAGGACACGAGGAGGGACCATTGTGCATCAGTAAGGGATGTGGGGGAGAGGACACGAGGAGAGACCATTGTGCATCAGTAAGGGATGTGGGGGAGAGGACACGAGGAGAGACCATTGTGCATCAGTAAGGGATGTGGGGGAGAGGACACGAGGAGAGACCATTGTGCATCAGTAAGGGATGTGGGGGAGAGGACACGAGGAGAGACCATTGCGCATCAGTAAGGGAGGTGGGGGAGAGGACACGAGGAGAGACCATTGTGCATCAGTAAGGGATGTGGGGGAGAGGAGAGATCATTGTGCATCAGTAAGGGATGTGGGGGAGAGGACACGAGGAGAGACCATTGTGCATCAGTAAGGGATGTGGGGGAGAGGACACGAGGAGGGACCATTGTGCATCAGTAAGGGATGTGGGGGAGAGGACACGAGGAGGGACCATTGTGCATCAGTAAGGGATGTGGGGGAGAGGAGAGACCATTGTGCATCAGTAAGGGATGTGGGGGAGAGGACACGAGGAGAGACCATTGTGCATCAGTACGGGATGTGGGGGAGAGGACACGAGGAGAGACCATTGTGCATCAGTAAGGGAGGTGGGGGAGAGGACACGAGGAGAGACCATTGTGCATCAGTAAGGGATGTGGGGGAGAGGACACGAGGAGAGACCATTGTGCATCAGTAAGGGATGTGGGGGAGAGGAGAGACCATTGTGCATCAGTAAGGGATGTGGGGGAGAGGACACGAGGAGAGACCATTGTGCATCAGTAAGGGATGTGGGGGAGAGGACACGAGGAGAGACCATTGTGCATCAGTAACGGATGTGGGGGAGAGGACACGAGGAGAGACCATTGTGCATCAGTAAGGGATGTGGGGGAGAGGAGAGACCATTGTGCACCAGTAAGGGAGGTGGGGGAGAGGACACGGGGAGAGACCATTGTGCATCAGTAAGGGATGTGGGGGAGAGGACACGAGGAGGGACCATTGTGCATCAGTAAGGGATGTGGGGGAGAGGACACGAGGAGAGACCATTGTGCATCAGTAACGGATGTGGGGGAGAGGAGAGACCATTGTGCACCAGTAAGGGATGTGGGGGAGAGGACACGGGGAGAGACCATTGTGCATCAGTAAGGGATGTGGGGGAGAGGAGAGACCATTGTGCATCAGTAAGGGATGTGGGGGAGAGGAGAGACCATTGTGCACCAGTAAGGGAGGTGGGGGAGAGGAGGGACCATTGTGCATCAGTAAGGGAGGTGGGGGAGAGGACACGAGGAGAGACCATTGTGCATCAGTAAGGGAGGTGGGGGAGAGGACACGAGGAGAGACCATTGTGCATCAGTAAGGGATGTGGGGGAGAGGAGAGACCATTGTGCATCAGTAAGGGATGTGGGGGAGAGGAGAGACCATTGTGCACCAGTAAGGGAGGTGGGGGAGAGGAGGGACCATTGTGCATCAGTAAGGGAGGTGGGGGAGAGGACACGAGGAGAGACCATTGTGCATCAGTAAGGGAGGTGGGGGAGAGGACACGAGGAGAGACCATTGTGCATCAGTAAGGGATGTGGGGGAGAGGAGAGACCATTGTGCATCAGTTAGGGATGTGGGGGAGAGGACACAAGGAGAGACCATTGTGCATCAGTACGGGATGTGGGGGAGAGGACACGAGGAGGGACCATTGTGCATCAGTAAGGGATGTGGGGGAGAGGACACGAGGAGAGACCATTGTGCATCAGTAAGGGATGTGGGGGAGAGGACACGAGGAGGTACCATTGTGCATCAGTACGGGATGTGGGGGAGAGGACACGAGGAGAGACCATTGTGCATCAGTACGGGATGTGGGGGAGAGGACACGAGGAGAGACCATTGTGCATCAGTAAGGGAGGTGGGGGAGAGGACACGAGGAGAGACCATTGTGCATCAGTAAGGGAGGTGGGGGAGAGGACACGAGGAGAGACCATTGTGCATCAGTAAGGGATGTGGGGGAGAGAACACGAGGAGAGACCATTGTGCATCAGTAAGGGACGTGGGGGAGAGGACACGAGGAGAGACCATTGTGCATCAGTAAGGGATGTGGGGGAGAGGACACGAGGAGAGACCATTGTGCATCAGTACGAGATGTGGGGGAGAGGAGAGACCATGGTGCATCAGTAAGGAAGGTGGGGGAGAGGACACGAGGAGAGACCATTGTGCATCAGTAAGGGATGTGGGGGAGAGGACACGAGGAGGGACCATTGTGCATCAGTAAGGGATGTGGGGGAGAGGACACGAGGAGAGACCATTGTGCATCAGTAAGGGATGTGGGGGAGAGGACACGAGGAGGGACCATTGTGCATCAGTAAGGGATGTGGGGGAGAGGAGAGACCATTGTGCATCAGTAAGGGATGTGGGGGAGAGGACACGAGGAGAGACCATTGTGCATCAGTAAGGGATGTGGGGGAGAGGACACGAGGAGAGACCATTGTGCATCAGTAAGGGATGTGGGGGAGAGGAGAGACCATTGTGCATCAGTAAGGAAGGTGGGGGAGAGGACACGAGGAGAGACCATGGTGCATCAGTAAGGAAGGTGGGGGAGAGGACACGAGGAGAGACCATTGTGCATCAGTAAGGGATGTGGGGGAGAGGACACGAGGAGAGACCATTGTGCATCAGTAAGGGATGTGGGGGAGAGGAGAGACCATTGTGCATCAGTAAGGGATGTGGGGGAGAGGACACGGGGAGAGACCATTGTGCATCAGTAAGGGATGTGGGGGAGAGGAGAGACCATTGTGCACCAGTAAGGGAGGTGGGGGAGAGGAGGGACCATTGTGCATCAGTAAGGGAGGTGGGGGAGAGGAGGGACCATTGTGCATCAGTAAGGGAGGTGGGGGAGAGGACACGAGGAGAGACCATTGTGCATCAGTAAGGGAGGTGGGGGAGCGGACACGAGGAGAGACCATTGTGCATCAGTAAGGGATGTGGGGGAGAGGAGAGACCATTGTGCATCAGTAAGGGATGTGGGGGAGAGGACACGAGGAGAGACCATTGTGCATCAGTAAGGGATGTGGGGGAGAGGACACGAGGAGAGACCATTGTGCATCAGTAAGGGATGTGGGGGAGAGGACACGAGGAGAGACCATTGTGCATCAGTAAGGGGTGTGGGGGAGAGGACACGAGGAGAGACCATTGTGCATCAGTAAGGGATGTGGGGGAGAGGACACGAGGAGAGACCATTGTGCATCAGTAAGGGATGTGGGGGAGAGGACACGAGGAGAGACCATTGTGCATCAGTAAGGGATGTGGGGGAGAGGACACGAGGAGAGACCATTGTGCATCAGTAAGGGAGGTGGGGGAGAGGACACGAGGAGAGACCATTGTGCATCAGTAAGGGATGTGGGGGAGAGGACACGAGGAGAGACCATTGTGCATCAGTAAGGGATGTGGGGGAGAGGACACGAGGAGAGACCATTGTGCATCAGTAAGGGAGGTGGGGGAGAGGACACGAGGAGGGACCATTGTGCATCAGTACGAGATGTGGGGGAGAGGAGAGACCATTGTGCATCATTAAGTGATGTGGGGGAGAGGACACGAGGAGAGACCATTGTGCATCAGTAAGGGATGTGGGGGAGAGGACACGAGGAGAGACCATTGTGCATCAGTAAGGGATGGGGGGAGAGGACACGAGGAGAGACCATTGTGCATCAGTAACGGATGTGGGGGAGAGGAGAGATCATTGTGCATCAGTAAGGGATGTGGGGGAGAGGACACAAGGAGAGACCATTGTGCATCAGTACGGGATGTGGGGGAGAGGACACGAGGAGAGACCATTGTGCATCAGTAACGGATGTGGGGGAGAGGAGAGACCATTGTGCATCAGTAAGGGATGTGGGGGAGAGGACACGAGGAGAGACCATTGTGCATCAGTAAGGGATGTGGGGGAGAGGACACGAGGAGAGACCATTGTGCATCAGTAAGGGATGTGGGGGAGAGGAGAGATCATTGTGCATCAGTAAGGGATGTGGGGGAGAGGACACGAGGAGGGACCATTGTGCATCAGTACGAGATGTGGGGGAGAGGAGAGACCATGGTGCATCAGTAAGGAAGGTGGGGGAGAGGAGAGACCATTGTGCATCAGTAAGGGATGTGGGGGAGAGGACACGAGGAGGGACCATTGTGCATCAGTAAGGGATGTGGGGGAGAGGACACGAGGAGAGACCATTGTGCATCAGTAAGGGATGGGGGGAGAGGACACGAGGAGAGACCATTGTGCATCAGTAAGGGATGTGGGGGAGAGGAGAGATCATTGTGCATCAGTAAGGGATGTGGGGGAGAGGACACAAGGAGAGACCATTGTGCATCAGTAAGGGATGTGGGGGAGAGGACACGAGGAGGGACCATTGTGCATCAGTAAGGGATGTGGGGGAGAGGACACGAGGAGAGACCATTGTGCATCAGTAACGGATGTGGGGGAGAGGAGAGACCATTGTGCATCAGTAACGGATGTGGGGGAGAGGACACGAGGAGAGACCATTGTGCATCAGTAAGGGATGTGGGGGAGAGGACACGAGGAGAGACCATTGTGCATCAGTAAGGGATGTGGGGGAGAGGACACGAGGAGAGACCATTGTGCATCAGTAACGGATGTGGGGGAGAGGACACGAGGAGAGACCATTGTGCATCAGTAAGGGATGTGGGGGAGAGGAGAGATCATTGTGCATCAGTAAGGGATGTGGGGGAGAGGACACAAGGAGAGACCATTGTGCATCAGTAAGGGATGTGGGGGAGAGGACACGAGGAGAGACCATTGTGCATCAGTACGGGATGTGGGGGAGAGGACACGAGGAGGGACCATTGTGCATCAGTACGGGATGTGGGGGAGAGGACACGAGGAGAGACCATTGTGCATCAGTAAGGGATGTGGGGGAGAGGACACGAGGAGAGACCATTGTGCATCAGTAATGGATGTGGGGGAGAGGACACGAGGAGGGACCATTGTGCATCAGTAAGGGATGTGGGGGAGAGGACACGAGGAGAGACCATTGTGCATCAGTACGGGATGTGGGGGAGAGGAGAGACCATTGTGCATCAGTAAGGGATGTGGGGGAGAGGACACGAGGAGAGACCATTGTGCATCAGTACGGGATGTGGGGGAGAGGACACGAGGAGAGACCATTGTGCATCAGTAAGGGATGTGGGGGAGAGGACACGAGGAGAGACCATTGTGCATCAGTAAGGGATGTGGGGGAGAGGACACGAGGAGAGACCATTGTGCATCAGTAAGGGAGGTGGGGGAGAGGACACGAGGAGAGACCATTGTGCATCAGTACGGGATGTGGGGGAGAGGAGAGACCATTGTGCATCAGTAAGGGATGTGGGGGAGAGGACACGAGGAGGGACCATTGTGCATCAGTAAGGGATGTGGGGGAGAGGAGAGACCATTGTGCACCAGTAAGGGAGGTGGGGGAGAGGAGGGACCATTGTGCATCAGTAAGGGATGTGGGGGAGAGGACACGAGGAGAGACCATTGTGCATCAGTAAGGGATGTGGGGGAGAGGACACGAGGAGAGACCATTGTGCATCAGTAAGGGATGTGGGGGAGAGGACACGAGGAGGGACCATTGTGCATCAGTACGGGATGTGGGGGAGAGGACACGAGGAGAGACCATTGTGCATCAGTACGGGATGTGGGGGAGAGGACACGAGGAGAGACCATTGTGCATCAGTAAGGGAGGTGGGGGAGAGGACACGAGGAGAGACCATTGTGCATCAGTAAGGGATGTGGGGGAGAGGACACGAGGAGAGACCATTGTGCATCAGTAAGGGATGTGGGGGAGAGGACACGAGGAGAGACCATTGTGCATCAGTAAGGGATGTGGGGGAGAGGACACGAGGAGGTACCATTGTGCATCAGTAAGGGATGTGGGGGAGAGGACACGAGGAGAGACCATTGTGCATCAGTAAGGGATGTGGGGGAGAGGACACGAGGAGAGACCATTGTGCATCAGTAAGGGATGTGGGGGAGAGGAGAGACCATTGTGCATCAGTAAGGGATGTGGGGGAGAGGACACGAGGAGAGACCATTGTGCATCAGTACGGGATGTGGGGGAGAGGACACGAGGAGAGACCATTGTGCATCAGTAAGGGATGTGGGGGAGAGGACACAAGGAGAGACCATTGTGCATCAGTAAGGGATGTGGGGGAGAGGAGAGACCATTGTGCACCAGTAAGGGAGGTGGGGGAGAGGAGGGAC
The DNA here is from genome assembly GCF_040206685.1 of Ascaphus truei. Classification (NCBI taxonomy): domain Eukaryota; kingdom Metazoa; phylum Chordata; class Amphibia; order Anura; family Ascaphidae; genus Ascaphus; species Ascaphus truei. The sequence goes on from NC_134484.1 coordinate 1,207,261, forward strand.
CATTGTGCATCAGTAAGGGAGGTGGGGGAGAGGACACGAGGAGAGACCATTGTGCATCAGTAAGGGAGGTGGGGGAGCGGACACGAGGAGAGACCATTGTGCATCAGTAAGGGATGTGGGGGAGAGGAGAGACCATTGTGCATCAGTAAGGGATGTGGGGGAGAGGAGAGACCATTGTGCATCAGTAAGGGATGTGGGGGAGAGGACACGAGGAGAGACCATTGTGCATCAGTAAGGGATGTGGGGGAGAGGAGAGATCATTGTGCATCAGTAAGGGATGTGGGGGAGAGGACACGAGGAGAGACCATTGTGCATCAGTAAGGGATGTGGGGGAGAGGACACGAGGAGGGACCATTGTGCATCAGTACGGGATATGGGGGAGAGGACACGAGGAGAGACCATTGTGCATCAGTAAGGGATGTGGGGGAGAGGAGAGACCATTGTGCACCAGTAAGGGATGTGGGGGAGAGGACACGAGGAGGGACCATTGTGCATCAGTAAGGGATGTGGGGGAGAGGACACGAGGAGAGACCATTGTGCATTCAGGACAGCGTGGGACACAGGGCCTCGCGGGATTCAGGACAGCGTGGGACACGGGGCCGCGTGGGATTCAGGACAGCGTGGGACACAGGGCCTCGCGGGATTCAGGACAGCGTGGGACACGGAGCCGCGTGGGATTCAGGACAGCATGGGACACGGGGCCGCGTGGGATTCAGGACAGCGTGGGACACAGGGCCGCGTGGGATTCAGGACAGCGTGGGACACGGAGCCGCGTGGGATTCAGGACAGCGTGGGACACAGGGCCGCGTGGGATTCAGGACAGCGTGGGAGACGGGGCGCGTGGGATTCAGGACAGCGTGGGACAAGGGGCCGCGTGGGATTCAGGACAGCGTGGGACACTGGCCGCGTGGGATTCAGGACAGCGTGGGACAAGGGGCCGCGTGGGATTCAGGACAGCGTGTGACACGGAGCCGCGTGGGATTCAGGACAGAGTGGGAGACGGGACAGCGTGGGATTCAAGACAGCGTGGGACACGGGGCCGCGTGGGATTCAGGACAGCGTGGGACACGGAGCCGCGTGGGATTCAGGACAGCGTGGGACACGGAGCCGCGTGGGATTCAGGACAGAGTGGGACACGGAGCCGCGTGGGATTCAGGACAGCGTGGGATTCAGGACAGCGTGGGACACGGGGCCGCGTGGGAATCAGGACAGCGTGGGACACGGGGCCGCGTGGGATTCAGGACAGCGTGGGACACGGAGCCGCGTGGGGTGGGATATGGAGCCGCGTGGGATTCAGGACAGCGTGGGACACGGGGCCGCGTGGGATTCAGGACAGCGTGGGATACGGGGCCGCGTGGGATTCAGGACAGCGTGGGACACGGAGCCGCGTGGGATTCAGGACAGCGTGGGACACGGGGCCGCGTGGGATTCAGGACAGCGTGGGACACGGGGCCGCGTGGGATATGGGACCACGTGGGATTCAGGACAGTGTGGGAGACGGGGCCGCGTGGGATTCAGGACAGCGTGGGACACGGGGCCGCGTGGGATTCAGGACAGCGTGGGACACGGGGCCGCGTGGGATTCAGGACAGCGTGGGATACGGAGCCGCGTGGGATTCAGGACAGCGTGGGACACGGGGCCGCGTGGGATTCAGGACAGCGTGGGACACGGGGCCGCGTGGGATATGGGACCACGTGGGATTCAGGACAGTGTGGGAGACGGGGCCGCGTGGGATTCAGGACAGCGTGGGACACGGGGCCGCGTGGGATTCAGGACAGCGTGGGACACGGGGCCACGTGGGATTCAGGACAGCGTTGGACACGGGGCCGCGTGGGATATGGGACCACGTGGGATTCAGGACAGCGTGGGACACGGAGCCGCGTGGGATTCAGGACAGTGTGGGACAAGGGCCGCGCGGGATTCAGGACAGCGTGGGACACGGAGCCGCGTGGGATTCAGGACAGTGTGGGACACAGGGCCGCGTGGGATTCAGGACAGCGTGGGACACGGGGCCGCGTGGGATTCAGGACAGCGTGGGACACGGGGCCGCGTGGGATTCAGGACAGCGTGGGACACGGGGCCACGTGGGATTCAGGACAGCGTGGGAGACGGGACCACGTGGGACACGGAGCCGCGCAGGATTCAGGACAGCGTGGGATTCAGGACAGCGTGGGACACGGGGCCGCGTGGGATTCAGGACAGCGTGGGACACGGGGCCGCGTGGGGTGGGACACGGAGCCGCGTGGGGTGGGACATGGAGCCGCGTGGGATTCAGGACAGCGTGGGACACGGGGCCGCGTGGGATTCAGGACAGCGTGGGACACGGGGCCGCGTGGGATTCAGGACAGTGTGGGACACGGAGCCGCGTGGGATTCAGGACAGCGTGGGAGACGGGGCCACGTGGGACACAGGGCCGCGTGGGATTCAGGACAGCGTGGGATGTGGGGCCTCGCGGGATTCAGGACAGCGTGGGACACGGGGCCGCGTGGGATTCAGGACAGCGTGGGATATGGTGCCGCGTGGGATATGGGGCCGCATGGGATTCAGGACAGCGTGGGACACGGGGCCGCGTGGGATATGGGGCCGCGTGGGATGCAGGACAGCGTGGGATATGGTGCCGCGTGGGATATGGGGCCGCGTGGGATTCAGGACAGCGTGGGACACGGGGCCGCGTGGGACACGGAGCCGCGCGGGATTCAGGACAGCGTGGGAGACGGGGCCACGTGGGACACGGGGCCGCGTGGGATTCAGGACAGCGTGGGACGTGGGGCCTCGCGGGATTCAGGACAGCGTGGGACACGGGGCCGCGTGGGGTGGGACACGGAGCCGCGTGGGGTGGGATATGGAGCCGCGTGGGATTCAGGACAGAGTGGGAGACGGGGCCGCGTGGTATTCAGGACAGCGTGGGACACGGAGCCGCGTGGGATTCAGGACAGCGTGGGAGACGGGGCCGCGTGGTATTCAGGACAGCGTGGGACACGGGGCCGCGTGGGATTCAGGACAGCGTCGGACACGGAGCCGCGTGGGGTGGGACACGGAGCCGCGTGGGGTGGGATATGGAGCCGCGTGGGATTCAGGACAGAGTGGGACACGGGGCCGCGTGGGATTCAGGACAGCGTGGGACACGGAGCCGCGTGGGATTCAGGACAGCGTGGGATTCAGGACAGCGTGGGACACGGGGCCGCGTGGGATTCAGGACAGCGTGGGACACGGGCCGCGTGGGATTCAGGACAGCGTGGGACACGGGGCCGCGTGGGATTCAGGACAGCGTGGGACACGGGGCCGCGTGGGATTCAGGACAGCGTGGGATACGGGGCCGCGTGGGATTCAGGACAGCGTGGGACACGGGGCCGCGTGGGATTCAGGACAGCGTGGGACACGGGGCCGCGTGGGATTCAGGACAGCGTGGGACACGGGGCCGCGTGGGATTCAGGACAGCGTGGGACACGGGGCCGCGTGGGATTCAGGACAGCGTGGGATACGGGGCCGCGTGGGATTCAGGACAGCGTGGGACACGGAGCCGCGTGGGATTCAGGACAGTGTGGGACAGGGGACCGCGTGGGATTCAGGACAGCGTGGGACACGAGGCCGCGTGGGATTCAGGACAGCGTGGGACACGGGGCCGCGTGGGATTCAGGACAGCGTGGAACACGAGGCCGCGTGGGATTCAGGACAGCGTGGGACACGGAGCCGCGTGGGATTCAGGACAGCGTGGGATATGGGGCCGCGTGGGATTCAGGACAGCGTGGGATATGGGGCCGCGTGGGATTCAGGACAGCGTGGGACACGGAGCCGCGTGGGATTCAGGACAGTGTGGGACACGGAGCCGCGTGGGATTCAGGACAGCGTGGGATACGGGGCCGCGTGGGATTCAGGACAGCGTGGGACACGGAGCCGCGTGGGATTCAGGACAGTGTGGGACACGGGGCCGCGTGGGATTCAGGACAGCGTGGGACACGGGAAAGCGTGGGATTCAGGACAGCGTGGGACACGGGGCCGCGTGGGATTCAGGACAGCGTGGGATACGGGGCCGCGTGGGATTCAGGACAGCGTGGGACACGGAGCCGCGTGGGATTCAGGACAGTGTGGGACACGGGGCCGCGTGGGATTCAGGACAGCGTGGGACACGGGAAAGCGTGGGATTCAAGACAGCGTGGGACACGGAGCCGCGTGGGATTCAGGGCAGCGTGGGACACGGGGCCGCGTGGGATTCAGGACAGCGTGGGATATGGGTCCGCGTGGGATTCAGGACAGCGTGGGACACGGAGCCGTGTGGGATTCAGGACAGCGTGGGACACGGAGCCGCGTGGGGTGGGACACGGAGCCGCGTGGGGTGGGACACGGAGCCGCGTGGGGTGGGATATGGAGCCGCGTGGGATTCAGGACAGAGTGGGACACGGGGCCGCGTGGGATTCAGGACAGCGTGGGACACGGAGCCGCGTGGGGTGGGACACGGAGCCGCGTGGGGTGGGATATGGAGCCGCGTGGGATTCAGGACAGAGTGGGACACGGGGCCGCGTGGGATTCAGGACAGCGTCGGACACGGAGCCGCGTGGGATTCAGGACAGCGTGGGAGACGGGGCCGCGTGGGATTCAGGACAGCGTGGGACACGGGGCCGCGTGGGATTCAGGACAGCGTCGGACACGGAGCCGCGTGGGGTGGGACACGGAGCCGCGTGGGGTGGGATATGGAGCCGCGTGGGATTCAGGACAGAGTGGGACACGGGGCCGCGTGGGATTCAGGACAGCGTCGGACACGGAGCCGCGTGGGATTCAGGACAGCGTGGGACACGAGGCCGCGTGGGATTCAGGACAGCGTGGGATTCAGGACAGCGTGGGACACGGAGCCGCGTGGGATTCAGGACAGCGTGGGACACGAGGCCGCGTGGGATTCAGGACAGCGTCGGATTCAGGACAGCGTGGGATATGGGGCCGCGTGGGATTCAGGACAGCGTGGGACACGGAGCCGCGTGGGATTCAGGACAGCGTGGGACACGGGCCGCGTGGGATTCAGGACAGCGTGGGACACGGAGCCGCGTGGGATTCAGGACAGTGTGGGACACGGAGCCGCGTGGGATTCAGGACAGTGTGGGAGACGGGGCCGCGTGGGATTCAGGACAGCGTGGGACACAGGGCCGCGTGGGATTCAGGACAGCGTGGGATATGGGGCCGCGTGGGATTCAGGACAGCGTGGGACACGGAGCCGCGTGGGATTCAGGACAGCGTGGGACACGGAGCCGCGTGGGGTGGGATATGGAGCCGCGTGGGAGACAGGACAGCGTGGGACACGGGGCCGCGTGGGATTCATGACAACGTGGGAGACGGGGCCGCGTGGGATTCAGGACAGCGTGGGACACGGGGCCGCGTGGGATTCAGGACAGCGTCGGACACGGAGCCGCGTGGGGTGGGACACGGAGCCGCGTGGGGTGGGATATGGAGCCGCGCGGGATTCAGGACAGCGTGGGATTCAGGGCCGCGTGGGACACGGGGCCGCGTGGGAATCAGGACAGCGTGGGACACAGGGCCGCGTGGGATTCAGGACAGCGTGGGACACGGGGCCACGTGGGATTCAGGACAGTGTGGGAGACGGGACAGTGTGGGATTCAGGACAGCGTGGGACACGGGGCCGCGTGGGATTCAGGACAGCGTCGGACACGGAGCCGCGTGGGGTGGGACACGGAGCCGCGTGGGGTGGGATATGGAGCCGCGCGGGATTCAGGACAGCGTGGGACACGGGCCGCGTGGGATTCAGGACAGCGTCGGACACGGGGCCGCGTGGGATTCAGGACAGCGTGGGACACGGGGCCGCGCGGGATTCAGGACAGCGTGGGACACGGGGCCGCGTGGGATTCAGGACAGCGTGGGATACGGGGCCGCGTGGGATTCAGGACAGCGTGGGATACGGGGCCGCGTGGGATTCAGGACAGCGTGGGACACGGAGCCGCGTGGGATTCAGGACAGCGTCGGACACGGAGCCGCGTGGGGTGGGACACGGAGCCGCGTGGGGTGGGACACGGAGCCGCGTGGGGTGGGATATGGAGCCGCGCGGGATTCAGGACAGCGTGGGATTCAGGGCCGCGTGGGACACGGGGCCGCGTGGGAATCAGGACAGCGTGGGACACAGGGCCGCGTGGGATTCAGGACAGCGTGGGACACGGGGCCACGTGGGATTCAGGACAGTGTGGGAGACGGGACAGTGTGGGATTCAGGACAGCGTGGGACACGGGGCCGCGTGGGATTCAGGACAGCGTGGGACACGGGGCCGCGTGGGATTCAGGACAGCGTCGGACACGGAGCCGCGTGGGGTGGGACACGGAGCCGCGTGGGGTGGGATATGGAGCTGCGTGGGAGACAGGACAGCGTGGGATTCAGGACAGCGTGGGACACGGGCCGCGTGGGACTCAGGACAGCGTGGGATATGGGGCCGCGTGGGATTCAGGACAGCGTGGGACACGGGGCCGCGTGGGATTCAGGACAGCGTGGGACACGGAGCCGCGTGGGATTCAGGACAGTGTGGGACACGGGGCCGCGTGGGATTCAGGACAGCGTGGGACACGGAGCCGCGTGGGATTCAGGACAGTGTGGGAGACGGGGCCGCGTGGGATTCAGGACAGCGTGGGACACGGAGCCGCGTGGGGTGGGACACGGAGCCGCGTGGGGTGGGATATGGAGCCGCGTGGGAGACAGGACAGCGTGGGATTCAGGACAGCGTGGGACACGGGCCGCGTGGGATTCAGGACAGCGTGGGATATGGGGCCGCGTGGGATTCAGGACAGCGTGGGACACGGAGCCGCGTGGGATTCAGGACAGCGTGGGAGACGGGGCCGCGTGGGATTCAGGACAGCGTGGGACACGGGGCCGCGTGGGATTCAGGACCGCGTGGGACACGGAGCCGCGCGGGATTCAGGACAGCGTGGGACACGGGGCCGCGTGGGATTCAGGACAGCGTGGGACACGGGGCCGCGTGGGATTCAGGACAGCGTGGGACACGGGGCCGCGTGGGATTCAGGACAGCGTGGGACACGGAGCCGCGTGGGATTCAGGACAGCGTGGGATATGGGGCCGCGTGGGATTCAGGACAGCGTGGGATTCAGGACAGCGTGGGACACGGGGCCGCGTGGGGTGGGATATGGAGCCGCGTGGGATTCAGGACAGAGTGGGACACGGGGCCGCGTGGGGTGGGATATGGAGCCGCGTGGGATTCAGGACAGCGTGGGACACGGAGCCGCGTGGGATTCAGGACAGCGTGGGATTCAGGACAGCGTGGGACACGGGGCCGCGTGGGAATCAGGACAGCGTGGGACACGGGGCCGCGTGGGATTCAGGACAGCGTGGGAGACGGGGCCGCGTGGGATATGGGGCCACGTGGGATTCAGGACAGCGTGGGAGACAGGGCCGCGTGGGATATGGGGCCGCGTGGGATTCAGGACAGCGTGGGAGACGGGCCGCGTGGGATTCAGGACAGCGTGGGACACGGGGCCGCGCGGGGTTCAGGACAGCGTGGGACACGGAGCCGCGTGGGATTCAGGACAGCGTGGGACACGGAGCCGCGTGGGATTCAGGACAGCGTGGGATTCAGGACAGCGTGGGACACGGGGCCGCGTGGGATTCAGGACAGCGTGGGACACGAGGCCGCGTGGGATTCAGGACAGCGTGGGATTCAGGACAGCGTGGGACACGGGGCCGCGTGGGATTCAGGACAGCGTGGGACACGGGGCCGCGTGGGATTCAGGACAGCGTCGGACACGGAGCCGCGTGGGGTGGGACACGGAGCCGCGTGGGGTGGGATATGGAGCCGCGCGGGATTCAGGACAGCGTGGGACACGGGCCGCGTGGGATTCAGGACAGCGTGGGACACGGGGCCGCGTGGGATTCAGGACAGCGTGGGACACGGGGCCGCGTGGGATTCAGGACAGCGTGGGACACGGGGCCGCGTGGGATTCAGGACAGCGTGGGACACGGGGCCGCGTGGGATTCAGGACAGCGTCGGACACGGGGCCGCGTGGGATTCAGGACAGCGTGGGACACGGAGCCGCGTGGGATTCAGGACAGCGTGGGACACGGAGCCGCGTGGGATTCAGGACAGCGTGGGACACGGGGCCGCGTGGGATTCAGGACAGAGTGGGACACGGGACCGCATGGGATTCAGGACAGCGTGGGACACGGAGCCGCGTGGGATTCAGGACAGCGTGGGACACGGAGCCGCGTGGGATTCAGGACAGCGTGGGACACAGGGCCGCGTGGGATTCAGGACAGCGTGGGACACGGGGCCGCGTGGGATTCAGGACAGCGTGGGATTCAGGACAGCGTGGGACACGGAGCCGCGTGGGATTCAGGACAGCGTGGGACACGGGCCGCGTGGGATTCAGGACAGCGTCGGACACGGAGCCGCGTGGGATTCAGGACAGCGTGGGACACGGGGCAGCGTGGGATTCAGGACAGCGTGGGACACGGGCCGCGTGGGATTCAGGACAGCGTCGGACACGGGGCCGCGTGGGATTCAGGACAGCGTGGGACACGGAGCCGCGTGGGATTCAGGACAGCGTGGGATACGGAGCCGCGTGGGATTCAGGACAGCGTGGGACACGGGGCCGCGTGGGATTCAGGACAGTGTGGGACACGGGGCCGCGTGGGATTCAGGACAGTGTGGGATACGGAGCCGCGTGGGATTCAGGACAGCGTGGGACACGGGCCGCGTGGGATTCAGGACAGCGTGGGATACGGAGCCGCGTGGGATTCAGGACAGCGTGGGACACGGAGCCGCGTGGGATTCAGGACAGCGTGGGACACGGAGCCGCGTGGGATTCAGGACAGCGTCGGACACGGGGCCGCGTGGGATTCAGGACAGCGTGGGAGACGGGACAGCGTGGGATTCAGGACAGCGTGGGATTCAGGACCGCGTCGGACACGGGGCCGCGTGGGATTCAGGACAGCGTGGGACACGGGCCGCGTGGGATTCAGGACAGCGTCGGACACGGGGCCGCGTGGGATTCAGGACAGCGTGGGATTCAGGACAGCGTGGGACACGGGCCGCGTGGGATTCAGGACAGCGTGGGACACAGGGCCGCGTGGGATTCAGGACAGCGTGGGACACGGGGCCGCGTGGGATTCAGGACAGCGTGGGATACGGGGCCGCGCGGGATTCAGGACAGCGTGGGACACGGAGCCGCGTGGGATTCAGGACAGCGTGGGACACGGGGCCGCGTGGGATTCAGGACAGCGTGGGACACGGGGCCGCGTGGGATATGGGGCCACGTGGGATTCAGGACAGCGTGGGACACGGGGCCGCGCGGGATTCAGGACAGCGTGGGACACGGGGCCGCGTGGGGTGGGACACGGAGCCGCGTGGGATTCAGGACAGCGTGGGACACGGGGCCGCGTGGGATTCAGGACAGCGTGGGACACGGGGCCGCGTGGGACACGGGGCCGCGTGGGATTCAGGACAGCGTGGGATACGGAGCCGCGTGGGATTCAGGACAGCGTGGGACACGGGGCCGCGCGGGATTCAGGACAGCGTGGGAGACGGGGCCGCGTGGGATATGGGGCCACGTGGGATTCAGGACAGCGTGGGATATGGGGCCGCGTGGGATTCAGGACAGCGTGGGACACGGAGCCGCGTGGGATTCAGGACAGCGTGGGACACGGGGCCGCGTGGGATTCAGGACAGCGTGGGACACGGGCCGCGTGGGATTCAGGACAGCGTGGGACACGGGCCGCGCGGGGTTCAGGACAGCGTGGGACACGGAGCCGCGTGGGATTCAGGACAGCGTGGGACACGGGGCCGCGTGGGATTCAGGACAGCGTCGGACACGGGGCCGCGTGGGATTCAGGACAGCGTGGGATACGGAGCCGCGTGGGATATGGGGCCACGTGGGATTCAGGACAGCGTGGGATATGGGGCCGCGTGGGATTCAGGACAGCGTGGGACACGGAGCCGCGTGGGATTCAGGACAGCGTGGGACACGGGACAGCGTGGGAGACGGGACAGCGTGGGAGACGGGACAGCGTGGGACACGGGGCCGCGTGGGATATGGGGCCGCGTGGGATTCAGGACAGTGTGGGAGACGGGACAGTGTGGGATTCAGGACAGTGTGGGACACGGGGCCGCGTGGGATTCAGGACAGCGTGGGACACGGGGCCGCGTGGGATTCAGGACAGCGTGGGATATGGGGCCGCGTGGGATTCAGGACAGCGTGGGACACGGGGCCGCGTGGGATTCAGGACAGCGTGGGACACGGGCCGCGCGGGATTCAGGACAGCGTGGGACACGGAGCCGCGTGGGATTCAGGACAGCGTGGGACACGGGCCGCGCGGGATTCAGGACAGTGTGGGACACGGAGCCGCGTGGGATTCAGGACAGCGTGGGACACGGGGCCGCGTGGGATTCAGGACAGCGTGGGACACGGGACAGCGTGGGAGACGGGACAGCGTGGGAGACGGGACAGCGTGGGACACGGGGCCGCGTGGGATATGGGGCCGCGTGGGATTCAGGACAGCGTGGGACACGGAGCCGCGTGGGATTCAGGACAGCGTGGGACACGGGGCCGCGTGGGATTCAGGACAGCGTGGGATATGGGGCCGCGTGGGATTCAGGACAGCGTGGGATACGGAGCCGCGTGGGATTCAGGACAGCGTGGGACACGGGCCGCGCGGGATTCAGGACAGCGTGGGACACGGAGCCGCGTGGGATTCAGGACAGCGTGGGACACGGAGCCGCGTGGGATTCAGGACAGTGTGGGACAAGGGCCGCGCGGGATTCAGGACAGCGTGGGACACGGAGCCGCGTGGGATTCAGGACAGTGTGGGACAAGGGCCGCGCGGGATTCAGGACAGCGTGGGACACGGAGCCGCGTGGGATTCAGGACAGTGTGGGACAAGGGCCGCGCGGGATTCAGGACAGCGTGGGACACGGGGCCGCGTGGGATTCAGGACAGCGTGGGACACGGAGCCGCGTGGGATTCAGGACAGCGTGGGACACGGGGCCGCGTGGGATTCAGGACAGCGTGGGACACGGAGCCGCGAGGGATTCAGGACAGCGTGGGACACGGGGCCGCGTGGGATTCAGGACAGTGTGGGACAAGGGCCGCGCGGGATTCAGGACAGCGTGGGACACGGGGCCGCGTGGGACACAGGGCCGCGTGGGATTCAGGACAGCGTGGGATATGGGGCCGCGTGGGATATGGAGCCGCGTGGGATTCAGGACAGCGTCGGACACGGGGCTGCGTGGGATTCAGGACAGCGTGGGATAAGGGTTCGCGTGGGACACGGGTCGCGTGGGACACTTCTGGACGTGCAGCGCTCCTCCCCTCTCACGTACAGACACGTCGCGGCTTTACTAGATACCGGACATAACTAGAAGGTGCAGAACCCGCTAATTAGATACAGTTCCAGGGCGCAGGCAATAAATACCTGCAGCCTCCCAGCATGGCCGTCATACTCAGCACTCACCTACGAAGATCTCCCGGGACGGGTGAGTGGGAAGCCGGCAGCCCTCCCGATGCAGCACGACCCTCTCCCCCACCTCGATCACCCTCTCGTACAGCACCTCGGGCATCTGGATCTCCTGAGGACAGAGCGAAGGGGTCAGGGAGGGTACTCCAGGAGGGCTCGGGCCTGCGAGACCCGCCAGACCTGTTACACAGAACGGTGAGTGGGGTTAGCGCGAGGGTTATGTCAGGGGGGGGGGGGGGGGACTCAACACCAGCCACACCACCCCCCATCAAACAGGTCTGGTTTTCAGGATATCCCAGCTTCAGCACAGGTGGCTTAGCCAGTACTGGAGCTTGGGTTGATTGAGCCACCTGTGCTGAAGCAGGGACATCTTAACCTGTACCTAGCGTAACCCCCCCAGTTGGGATTACTATTAGGCATATAATAGGTTAAATATAGATGACTGTTACTTAAATGTGGCAGCTCATGCAACTGCCACCCGAGCTCCGCCCACCTTGCAGGCTCCGCCCACCTTCCAGAAGGTGCCCTCTCGGTCATCCAGACTGGGCTTCGGTGAAAGGACCCGGGATACCTCCCATGTAACCATGGTGACCTGTCACTAGGGCCTATAAATATTGGGGGTGAGGGCCTAAGCCCTTAGTGTGACGGCAGGGGGTAACCAGGCTCCCAAATAAAGGTTAAGCCCGGTCTGGTTACCCCTGCTCCATGTATAAGGGTCAGAGAGAGTCAGCTCTTGGGCCCAGTAACAATGTGCCATTCTGTTATACTGTCTGTAATAAAAGTATTTTTCGTGTTTTCCCCTTTCCGGGCGTGCCAGCGAGCAGGGATGGCGGGGTATGAGTTTCCGGGCGTGCCAGCGAGCAGGGATTGCTGGGGGATGAGTTTCCAGGTGCGCCAGCGAGCAGGGATTGCTGGGGTGTGAGTTTCCGGGCGTGCCAGCGAGCAGGGATTGCTGGGGGATGAGTTTCCGGGCGTGCCAGCGAGCAGGGATTGCTGGGGTATGAGTTTCCAGGTGCGCCAGCGAGCAGGGATTGCTGGGGGATGAGTTTCCGGGCGTGCCAGCGAGCAGGGATTGCTGGGGGATGAGTTTCCGGGCGTGCCAGCGAGCAGGGATTGCTGGGGGATGAGTTTCCGGGCGTGCCAGCGAGCAGGGATTGCTGGGGGATGAGTTTCCGGGCGTGCCAGGGAGCAGGGATTGCTGGGGTATGAGTTTCCGGGCGTGCCAGCGAGCAGGGATTGCTAGGGTATGAGTTTCCGGGCGTGCCAGCGAGCAGGGATTGCTGGGGGATGAGTTTCCGGGCGTGCCAGCGAGCAGGGATTGCTAGGGTATGAGTTTCCGGGCGTGCCAGCGAGCAGGGATTGCTGGGGGATGAGTTTCTGGGCGTGCCAGCGAGCAGGGATTGCCGGGGTATGAGTTTCCGGGCGTGCCAGCGAGCAGGGATTGCTGGGGTATGAGTTTCCGGGCGTGCCAGCGAGCAGGGATTACTGGGGGATGAGTTTCCGGGCGTGCCAGCGAGCAGGGATTGCTGGGGGGTGAGTTTCCAGGCGTGCCAGCTAGCGGGGATTGCTGGGGGATGAGTTTCCGGGCGTGCCAGCGAGCAGGGATTGTGCTCGGGGAGGAGTTTCCGGGCGTGCTAGCGAGCAGGGATTGCTGGGGGATGAGTTTCCGGGACTGCCAGCGAGCAGAGATTGCTGGGGGATGAGTTTCCGGACGTGCCAGCGAGCAGGGATTGCTGGGGTATGAGTTTCCGGGCGTGCCAGCGAGCAGGGATTGTGCTGGGGGAGGAGTTTCTGGGCGTGCCAGCGAGCAGGGATTGCTGGGGGATGAGTTTCCGGGCGTGCCAGCGAGCAGGGATTGCTGGGGTATGAGTTTCCGGGCATGCAAGCGAGCAGGGATTGCTAGGGGGTGAGTTTCCGGGCGTGCCAGCGAGCAGGGATTGCTGGGGGATGAGTTTCCGGGCGTGCCAGCGAGCAGGGATTGCTGGGGGATGAGTTTCCGGGCGTGCCAGCGAGCAGGGATTGCTGGGGGATGAGTTTCCGGGAGTGCCAGCGAGCAGAGATTGCTGGGGGATGAGTTTCCGGGCGTGCCAGCGAGCGGGGATCGCTAGGGTAGGAGTTTCCGGGCGTGCCAGCGAGCGGGGATCGCTAGGTTAAGAGTTTCCGGGCGTGCCAGCGAGCAGGGATTGCTGGGGGATGAGTTTCCGGGCGTGCCAGCGAGCGGGGATCGCTAGGGGATGAGTTTCCGGGCGTGCCAGCGAGCAGGGATTGCCGGGGTATGAGTTTCCGGGCGTGCCAGCGAGCAGGGATTGCTGGGGGATGAGTTTCCGGGCGTGCCAGCGAGCAGGGATTGCTGGGGGTTGAGTTTCCGGGCGTGCCAGCGAGCAGGGATTGCTGGGGTAAGAGTTTCCGGGTGTGCCAGCGAGCAGGGATTGCTGGGGGAGGAGTTTCCGGGCGTGCCAGCGAGCGGGGATCGCTGGGGGATGAGTTTCCGGGCGTGCCAGCGAGCAGGGATTGCTGGGGATGAGTTTCCGGGCGTGCCAGCGAGCGGGGATTGCTGGGGGATGAGTTTCCGGGCGTGCCAGCGAGCAGGGATGGCGGGGTATGAGTTTCCGGGCGTGCCAGCGAGCAGGGGTTGCTGGGGTATGAGTTTCCGGGCGTGCCAGCGAGCAGGGATTGCTGGGGGATGAGTTTCCGGGCGTGCCAGCGAGCAGGGATTGCTGGGGTATGAGTTTCCGGGTGTGCCAGCGAGCAGGGATTGCTGGGGTATGAGTTTCCGGGTGTGCCAGCGAGCAGGGATTGCTGGGGGAATGATTTGCCGGGCGTGCCGGCGAGCAGGGATTGCTGGGGGAATGATTTGCCGGGCGTGCCGGCGAGCAGGGATTGCTGGGGGATGAGTTTCCGGGCGTGCCAGCGAGCAGGGATTGCTAGGGGGTGAGTTTCCGGGCGTGCCAGCGAGCAGGGATTGCTGGGGTATAAGTTTCCGGGCGTGCCAGCGAGCAGGGATTGCTGGGGTATAAGTTTCTGGGCGTGCCAGCGAGCAGGGATTTCTGGGGATGAGTTTCCGGGCGTGCCAGCGAGCAGGGATTGCTGGGGGATGAGTTTCCGGGCGTGCCAGCGAGCAGGGATTGCTGGGGGATGAGTTTCCGGGCGTGCCAGCGAGCAGGGATTGCTGGGGTATGAGTTTCCGGGCGTGTCAGCGAGCAGGGATTGCTAGGGTATGAGTTTCCGGGCGTGCCAGCGAGCAGAGATTGCTGGGGGATGAGTTTCCGGGCGTGCCAGCGAGCAGAGATTGCTGGGGGATGAGTTTCCGGGCGTGCCAGCGAGCAGGGATTGCTGGGGTATGAGTTTCCGGGCGTGCCAGCGTGCAGAGATTGCTGGGGGATGAGTTTCCGGGCGTGCCAGCGAGCGGGGATTGCTGGGGGATGAGTTTCCGGGCGTGCCAGCGAGCAGGGATGGCGGGGTATGAGTTTCCGGGCGTGCCAGCGAGCAGGGGTTGCTGGGGTATGAGTTTCCGGGCGTGCCAGAGAGCAGGGATTGCTGGGGGAATGATTTGCCGGGCGTGCCGGCGAGCAGGGATTGCTGTGGTATGAGTTTCCGGGCGTGCCAGCGAGCAGGGATTGCTGGGGGAGGAGTTTCCGGGCGTGCCAGCGAGCGGGGATTGCTGGGGGATGAGTTTCCGGGCGTGCCAGCGAGCAGGGATGGCGGGGTATGAGTTTCCGGGCGTGCCAGCGAGCAGGGATTGCTGGGGTATGAGTTTCCGGGCATGCAAGCGAGCAGGGATTGCTAGGGGGTGAGTTTCCGGGCGTGCCAGCGAGCAGAGATTGCTGGGGTATGAGTTTCCGGGCGTGCCAGCGAGCAGAGATTGCTGGGGTATGAGTTTCCGGGCGTGCCAGCGAGCAGGGATTGCTGGGGGATGAGTTTCCGGGCGTGCCAGCGAGCAGGGATTGCTGGGGTATGAGTTTCCGGGCGTGCCAGCGAGCAGAGATTGCTGGGGGATGAGTTTCCGGGCGTGCCAGCGAGCAGAGATTGCTGGGGGATGAGTTTCCGGGCGTGCCAGCGTGCAGGGATTGCTGGGGGATGAGTTTCCGGGCGTGCCAGCGAGCAGAGATTGCTGGGGTATGAGTTTCCGGGCGTGCCAGCGAGCAGAGATTGCTGGGGGATGAGTTTCCGGGCGTGCCAGCGAGCAGAGATTGCTGGGGGATGAGTTTCCGGGCGTGCCAGCGAGCGGGGATCGCTAGGGTATGAGTTTCCGGGCGTGTCAGCGAGCGGGGATCGCTAGGGTAAGAGTTTCCGGGCGTGCCAGCGAGCGGGGATCGCTGGGGTATGAGTTTCCGGGCGTGCCAGCGAGCAGGGAGTGCCAGCGAGCAGGGATCGCTAGGGTATGAGTTTCCGGGCGTGCCAGCGAGCAGGGATTGCTGGGGTATGAGTTTCCGGGCGTGCCAGCGAGCAGAGATTGCTGGGGGATGAGTTTCCGGGCGTGCCAGCGAGCAGGGATTGCTGGGGTATGAGTTTCCGGGCGTGCCAGCGAGCAGAGATTGCTGGGGGATGAGTTTCCGGGCGTGCCAGCGAGCAGGGATTGCTGGGGTATGAGTTTCCGGGCGTGCCAGCGAGCAGAGATTGCTGGGGGATGAGTTTCCGGGCGTGCCAGCGAGCAGAGATTGCTGGGGGATGAGTTTCCGGGCGTGCCAGCGAGCAGGGATTGGCAGGGTATGAGTTTCCGGGCGTGCCAGTGAGCAGGGATTGCTGGTGGTGCCGAGTTCCCCTAGGAAGGAAGGACGCGAGGCCATGCTGAAGCGGGGACGTCTGCTCCAATGCACCAACAGATAAGAGAGACACTATATTGATATGCTTAAGACTGTTCAGGTGGGGTGCATATGGTACTACATGTTTTAAGATGGGAACCAGTATAGTTGGCCAGCTGTCATTAGAAAGGGCTGAAACAAAGTGGAGTTATTTTCCCTAAAGGGAATAGGTGTTCTTTTTATATTTTGTTTTGACTTAAAGGGACGGTGGGCCTTTTGGTGTATGATTTGAATCCCTGTAAATAAACCCCATATAGAGAAATAGTGTGTTTCCTGCCTTAAATTGGGACTAAAAGAGACTGCAACTTGGCATCAATATATATTACACATACACTTGTAGCGGGGTACCCCCTAGCTACTATTCTACCCAATGGGCTGGCAGTAAACCCTGGTATTCACAGGTTTGCCAGTAGTTGATATGGGGTTTTCCCCTTCACCTTTGGTACTGCACTTGAGTGACAGCAGAGGGTGGTACATCCTGTTGTAGCTGGGACAACCGGGTGCCCGCCCTCTGGCTGTACTGAAGGGTAGGACTGCAATAAATGTAGGGGTTGTTCCTTCCCTCTGAGGAAGGCAGGTCACATGTCTGGCTTTGGTCTGAAGTACTGGACAGCTGTGCTACGGGCTTATACCTAGCAGCCTTGCTGTAAGTAGGGTTTCAATTTTATCCCTACCGGATGTCATCGCTTTAATAGTGTCTCCAGCCCAACGTACATGTGTTTGTTGTTTTATTTATATATTTTTATTATATTTTTATTCACTTGCATTAAATTTGTAATTATTTCCTTGCCAATCTTTTCAGTGATTATTTGTTTATTGTTGTTTTTAGTTGCACTATGATCTTTTTCTTTCTTTTTTTTGTCCTATTTGTTTGTTTGTCTTCCCATGAGACTTCATTGAAGATCCCTCCCTGGATTTCTCTTCAGCCATACCGGACTTTATATTTGGTCAGCTTTTATTTACATCTATTTTTGGAGGCGCCGTTTTTTTGTTATTATTATCTGTATTGGTTTTGCCTTGGCAGCCCCCACTTTAATTTTTAAAGTGCGTTTATTATATATTTATTTGTCACATATGTGTCATTATTTTTATATTCATAGCATTAGCGCTGTTCTCACTGCTCTTCCTTTGTATCTGTTGGTAATATGTTAGCACCGTATAAAGACATTCTCCCCTCCTCCTTCTCTGGCACTCTGCTCACCTTAGTAGTCGCCGTCATATACATAGATCACAGCCGTACATATCAATAAACATGGCCCTGGTCCGTCCCCGGCTTACTTACACATACGACAACAAGTGACTCCCTTATCTCTGTAATACACGGGGGGGCACACGCTTTCTTATCTCACCAGGTCAAAGATCTTGGGCCGGGATTGGTTACCAATATGGAGCAGGTCCCGGAACCCGCGCGTGATCAGCAAAGCGATACGCTCCCCCTTCCTCTCCAGCAAGGCGTTGGTCGCTACGGTCGTCCCCATCCGGATCCACTCTATCCGCTCCGTGTTCAGGGGACGGTCCCGAGGGAACCCAACTCCGGTCTCCTGTGTGGGACAGAGAACACCGGGGTCATTAGACAGGAGACCCCTCCCAACTCCAAATGGTCTCCTTGCCACGTCTACGGCTCTTTCACCTGTGGGACTCCCTCACACGAGTATACACCATGCACCTTCTCTTCCCAACTCCAAATGGTCTCCTTGCCATGTCTAAGGCTCTTTCACCTGTGGGACTCCCTCACACGAGTATACACCATGCACCTTCTCTTCCCAACTCCAAATGGTCTCCTTGCCACCTCTACGGCTCTTTCACCTGTGGGACTCCCTCACACGAGTATACACCATGCACCTTCTCTTCCCAACTCCAAATGGTCTCCTTGACACCTCTACGGCTCTTTCACCTGTGGGACTCCCTCACACGAGTATACACCATGCACCTTCTCTTCCCAACTCCAAATGGTCTCCTTGACACCTCTACGGCTCTTTCACCTGTGGGACTCCCTCACACGAGTATACACCATGCACCTTCTCTTCCCAACTCCAAATGGTCTCCTTGCCACCTCTACGGCTCTTTCACCTGTGGGACTCCCTCACACGAGTCTACACCATGCACCTTCTCTTCCCAACTCCAAATGGTCTACTTGCCACCTCTACTGCTCTTTCACCTGTGGGACTCCCTCACACGAGTATACACCATGCACCTTCTCTTCCCAACTCCAAATGGTCTCCTTGCCACCTCTACGGCTCTTTCACCTGTGGGACTCCCTCACACGAGTATACACCATGCACCTTCTCTTCCCAACTCCAAATGGTCTCCTTGCCACCTCTACGGCTCTTTCACCTGTGGGACTCCCTCACACGAGTATACACCATGCACCTTCTCTTCCCAACTCCAAATGGTCTCCTTGCCACCTCTACGGCTCTTTCACCTGTGGGACTCCCTCACACGAGTATACACCATGCACCTTCTCTTCCCAACTCCAAATGGTCTACTTGCCACCTCTACGGCTCTTTCACCTGTGGGACTCCCTCACACGAGTATACACCATGCACCTTCTCTTCCCAACTCCAAATGGTCTCCTTGCCACCTCTACGGCTCTTTCACCTGTGGGACTCCCTCACACGAGTATACACCATGCACCTTCTCTTCCCAACTCCAAATGGTCTCCTTGCCACGTCTACGGCTCTTTCACCTGTGGGACTCCCTCACACGAGTATACACCATGCACCTTCTCTTCCCAAATCCAAATGGTCTCCTTGCCATGTCTACGGCTCTTTCACCTGTGGGACTCCCTCACACGAGTATACACCATGCACCTTCTCTTCCCAACTCCAAATGGTCTTCTTGCCACCTCTACGGCTCTTTCACCTGTGGGACTCCCTCACACGAGTATACACCATGCACCTTCTCTTCCCAACTCCAAATGGTCTCCTTGACACCTCTACGGCTCTTTCACCTGTGGGACTCCCTCACACGAGTATACACCACGCACCTTCTCTTCCCAACTACAAATGGTCTCCTTGCCATGTCTACGGCTCTTTCACCTGTGGGACTCCCTCACACGAGTATACACCATGCACCTTCTCTTCCCAACTCCAAATGGTCTCCTTGCCATGTCTACGGCTCTTTCACCTGTGGGACTCCCTCACACGAGTATACACCATGCACCTTCTCTTCCCAACTCCAAATGGTCTCCTTGCCACCTCTACGGCTCTTTCACCTGTGGGACTCCCTCACACGAGTATACACCATGCACCTTCTCTTCCCAACTCCAAATGGTCTCCTTGCCACCTCTACGGCTCTTTCACCTGTGGGACTCCCTCACACGAGTATACACCATGCACCTTCTCTTCCCAACTCCAAATGGTCTCCTTGCCACCTCTACGGCTCTTTCACCTGTGGGACTCCCTCACACGAGTATACACCATGCACCTTCTCTTCCCAACTCCAAATGGTCTACTTGCCACCTCTACGGCTCTTTCACCTGTGGGACTCCCTCACACGAGTATACACCATGCACCTTCTCTTCCCAACTCCAAATGGTCTCCTTGCCATGTCTACGGCTCTTTCACCTGTGGGACTCCCTCACACGAGTATACACCATGCACCTTCTCTTCCCAACTCCAAATGGTCTCCTTGCCACCTCTACGGCTCTTTCACCTGTGGGACTCCCTCACACGAGTATACACCATGCACCTTCTCTTCCCAACTCTAAATGGTCTCCTTGCCACCTCTACAGCTCTTTCACCTGTGGGACTCCCTCACACGAGTCTACACCATGCACCTTCTCTTCCCAACTCCAAATGGTCTCCTTGCCACCTCTACGGCTCTTTCACCTGTGGGACTCCCTCACACGAGTATACACCATGCACCTTCTCTTCCCAACTCTAAATGGTCTCCTTGCCACCTCTACGGCTCTTTCACCTGTGGGACTCCCTCACACGAGTCTACACCATGCACCTTCTCTTCCCAACTCCAAATGGTCTACTTGCCACCTCTACGGTTCTTTCACCTGTGGGACTCCCTCGCACACATATACACCATGCACCTTCTCTTCCCAACTTCCAGTCACATCTCACCTTCTGAATGAAGCATTACAATATCCTGGAGTCATGTCCAATTTTCCCCACATACACAGGAGGCGCTTGCCCACCATCAAGGCCAGGCACAGCCATCCCCCACACTTACTAATAACTATTAACCCAGGCACTACTACCCACCGCTCTTACTCCTTCCCCTGCCGTCTCTGCAATGCTCGCAGCATACCACTAAGAGGAAAACACTGCTCCGCAGAGCTTACAATCGTGTGCTTGTATGTTTCATGTACTTACTGTATTATACATTCCTGTATTCTACTCTTTGTTTTGTAAAGCTCTGACTGCACTGCCGGCATTTCATAGATACAAGATATACTGTACCCCGATACTGTACTGTACCCCCAGAGTGTACCTACGCGACCCCAAACCTGCTCCTATCATCTCATTGTCACGTCATTCAGTGGTTACACTGCAGAAAAGGATTCTGGGTAGTGACATGCAAATGAGTGCCCGGTGGGTGTGTCCCTTTAAGTTTCCTCTCCACGGGCAATTAAACAAGTAATGTCCGGGATTCATCCCATTTCGATAACTTAATAATGCGAATTTATCTTTAAAAAAAACGGGTGTTATGTTAACGGTGCTGAACCTCAGTGTTGTATCGCCAACAATACGGCGCCTTATTTTGGGTGGGTTAAAAATATAGCCAGTTTAAGTAAAAAAAATTGTATTCATCAAATTTGGATATTTTTAGAAACGCTATTATTACTTGAATTAGCGCCACTTTTTTATCACCTCCTCCAGGCTGGCGCTAAACCGCCCGTTCCTATATACAGGCGCAGCCACTTCTATCTGTAAGGCCACGTCCCCTCTGGCCGCGCAGGCGTGCGCGCTGCACACCAAGCACAGCCCTCTATGGGGCAGGCCCCAGTCGGCGTGCGTGCGCTAGCCACGATGTGTGACCCCTCCCCCCCCCCCCGTCGGATCTCCTGCTCTTCAACCGCAGACCACAGGTGGTGGCTGAAACGGGTGCACTCACCGCCAGACGCTCCGGCACGTGCAGCTGTAACCACTGCGGCCGCAGCGATGCGCAGTAAGATTGAACCGGGCACTCCCTCTGCGCGCCTCTAACAGGCAATCGCGCGGATTTTACTTTAATAATACCGTATTGAAGCAGGGGGTCTCCGGAGCTGAACCGCATTCAATTTCATCCTCGGCTGACCTCCTGATTCCCGAGTGACAGGCCCCGGTGTGGGGTGCCGGTATCTCCCTGATTCCCGAGTTACGGGCCCCGGTGTGGGGTGTCGGTATCTCCCTGCTTCCCGAGTTACAGGCCCCGGTGTGGGGTGCCGGTATCTCCCTGCTTCCCGAGTGACAGGCCCCGGTATGGGGTGCCGGTATCTCCCTGATTCCCGAGTTACGGGCCCCGGTGTGGGGTGCCGGTATCTCCCTGCTTCCCGAGTGACAGGCCCCGGTGTGGGGTGCCGGTATCTCCCTGCTTCCAGAGTTACGGGACCCGGTGTGGGGTGCCGGTATCTCCCTGCTTCCCGAGTTACGGGCCCCGGTGTGAGGTGCCGGTATCTCCCTGCTTCCCGAGTGACAGGCCCCGGTGTGGGGTGCCGGTATATCCCTGCTTCCCGAGTGACAGGCCCCGGTGTGGGGTGCCGGTATATCCCTGCTTCCCGAGTGACAGGCCCCGGTGTGAGGTGCCGGTATCTCCCTGCTTCCCGAGTGACAGGCCCCGGTGTGAGGTGCCGGTATCTCCCTGCTTCCCGAGTGACAGGCCCCGGTGTGGGGTGCCGGTATATCCCTGCTTCCCGAGTGACAGGCCCCGGTGTGAGGTGCCGGTATCTCCCTGCTTCCCGAGTGACAGGCCCCGGTGTGGGGTGCCGGTATATCCCTGCTTCCCTTCCCGAGTGACGGGCCCCGGTGTGGGGTGCCGGTATCTCCCTGCTTCCCGAGTTACAGGCCCCGGTGTGGGGTGCCGGTATCCCCCTGCTTCCCGAGTTACAGGCCCCGGTGTGGGGTGCCGGTATCTCCCTGCTTCCCGAGTTACAGGCCCCGGTGTGGGGTGCCGGTATCTCCCTGCTTCCCGAGTTACAGGCCCCGGTGTGGGGTGCCGGTATCTCCCTGCTTCCCGAGTTACAGGCCCCGGTGTGGGGTGCCGGTATCTCCCTGCTTCCCGAGTTACGGGCCCCGGTGTGGGGTGCTGGTATCTCCCTGCTTCCCGAGTGACAGGCCCCGGTGTGGGGTGCCGGTATCTCCCTGCTTCCCGAGTTACAGGCCCCGGTGTGGGGTGCCGGTATCTCCCTGCTTCCCGAGTGATAGGCCCCGGTGTGGGGTGCCGGTATCCCCCTGCTTCCCGAGTTACGGGCCCCGGTGTGGGGGGTCGGTATCTCCCTGCTTCCCGAGTTACAGGCCCCGGTGTGGGGTGCCGGTATCTCCCTGCTTCCCGAGTGATAGGCCCCGGTGTGGCGTGCCGGTATCCCCCTGCTTCCCGAGTTACGGGCCCCGGTATGGGGTGCCGGTATCCCCCTGCTTCCCGAGTGACAGGCCCCGGTATGGGGTGCCGGTATCTCCCTGCTTCCCGAGTTACGGGCCCCGGTGTGGGGTGCCGGTATCTCCCTGCTTCCCGAGTGATAGGCCCCGGTGTGGGGTGCTGGTATCCCCCTGCTTCCCAAGTTACGGGCCCCGGTGTGGGGTGCCGGTATTTCCCTGCTTCCCGAGTTACAGGCCCCGGTGTGGGGTGCCGGTATCCCCCTGCTTCCCAAGTTACGGGCCCCGGTGTGGGGTGCCGGTATCTCCCTGCTTTCCGAGTGATAGGCCCCGGTGTGGGGTGCCGGTATTTCCCTGCTTCCCGAGTTACAGGCCCCGGTGTGGGGTGCCGGTATCCCCCTGCTTCCCAAGTTACGGGCCCCGGTGTGGGGTGCCGGAACCTCCCTGCTTCCCGAGTTACGGGCCCCGGTGTGAGGTGCTGGTATCTCCCTTATTCCCGAGTGACAGGCCCCGGTGTGGGGTGCCGGTATCTCCCTGCTTCCCGAGTTACGGGCCCCGGTGTGGGGTGCCGGTATCTCCCTGATTCCCGAGTTACGGCACCCGGTGTGGGGTGCCGGTATCTCCCTGCTTCCCGAGTTACGGGCCCCAGTGTGGGGTGCCGGTATCTCCCTGCTTCCTGAGTGACAGGCCCCGGTGTGGGGTGCCGGTATCTCCCTGCTTCCCGAGTTACGGGCCCCGGTGTGGGGTGCCGGTATCTCCCTGCTTCCCGAGTTACGGGCCCTGGTGTGGGGTGCCGGTATCTCCCTGCTTCCTGAGTTACAGGCCCCGGTGTGTGGTGCCGGTATCTCCCTGCTTCCCGAGTTACGGGCCCCGGTGTGAGGTGCTGGTATCTCCCTGCTTCCCGAGTTACGGGCCCCGGTGTGGGGTGCCGGTATCCCCCTGCTTCCCTAGTGACAGGCCCCGGTGCGGGGTGCCGGTATCTCCCTGCTTCCCGAGTTACGGGCCCCGGTATTGGGTGCCGGTATCCCCCTGCTTCCCGAGTTACGGGCCCCGGTATGGGTGCCGGTATCTCCCTGCTTCCCGAGTTACGGGCCCCGGTATGGGGTGCCGGTATCTCTCTGCTTCCCGATTTACGGGCCCCGGTGTGGGGTGCCGGTATCTCCCTGCTTCCCGAGTGACAGGCCCCGGTGTGGGGTGCTGGTATCTCCCTGCTTCCCGAGTTACGGGCCCCGGTGTGGGGTGCCGGTATCTCCCTGCTTCCCGAGTGACAGGCCCTGGTGTGGGGTGCCGGTATCTCCCTGCTTCCCGAGTGACAGGCCCCGGTGTGGGGTGCGGGAATCTCCCTGATTCCCGAGTGGCAGGCCCCGGTGTGGGGTGCCGGTATCCCCCTGCTTCCCGAGTGACAGGCCCCGATGTGGGGTGCCGGTATCCCCCTGCTTCCGGAGTGACAGGCCCCGGTGTGAGGTGCCGGTATCTCCCTGATTCCCGAGTGACAGGCCCCGGTGTGGGGTGCCGGTATCTCCCTGCTTCCCGAGTGACAGGCCCCGGTGTGGGGTGCCGGTATCCTCCTGCTTCCCGAGTTATGGGCCTCGGTGAGGGGTGCCGGTATCTCCCTGCTTCCCGAGTGACAGGCCCCGGTGTGGGATGCCGGTATCCCCCTGCTTCCCGAGTTACGGGCCTCGTTGTGGGGTGCCAGTATCTCCCTGCTTCCCGAGTTACGGGCCCCGGTGTGTGGTGCCGGTATCTCCCTGCTTCCCGAGTGACAGGCCCCGGTATGGGGTGCCGGTATCTCCCTGCTTCCTGAGTTACAGGCCCCGGTATGGGGTGCCGGTATCCCCCTGCTTCCCGAATTACGGGCCTCGGTGTGGGGTGCCGGTATCTCCCTGCTTCCCGAGTTACGGGCCCCGGTGGGGTGCCGGTATCTCCCTGCTTCCCGAGTGACGGGCCCCGGTGTGGGGTGCCGGTATCCCCCTGATTCCCGAGTGGCAGGCCCCGGTGTGGGGTGCCGGTATCTCCCTGCTTCCCGAGTGACAGGCCCCGGTGTGGGGTGCCGGTATCCCCCTGCTTCCCGAGTGACAGGCCCCGGTATGGGGTGCCGGTATCCCCCTGCTTCCCGAGTGACAGACCCCGGTGTGGGGTGCCGGTATCTCCCTGCTTCCCGAGTGACGGGCCCCGGTGTGGGGTGCCGGTATCTCCCTGATTCCCGAGTGGCAGGCCCCGGTGTGGGGTGCCGGTATCTCCCTGCTTCCCGAGTGACAGGCCCCGGTGTGGGGTGCCGGTATCTCCCTGCTTCCCGAGTGACAGGCCCCGATGTGGGATGCCAGTATCTCCCTGATTCCCGAGTGGCAGGCCCCGGTGTGGGGTGCCGGTATCCCCCTGCTTCCCTAGTGACAGGCCCCGGTGTGGGGTGCCGGTATCCCCCTGCTTCCCAAGTTACGGGCCCCGGTGTGGGGTGCCGGTATCTCCATGCATCCCGAGTTACGGGCCCTGGTACCTCCCTGCTTCCCGAGTTACGGGCCCCGGTGTGGGGTGCCGGTATCCCCATGCGTCCCGAGTGACAGACCCCGGTGTGGGGTGCCGGTATCTCCCTGCTTCCCGAGTTACGGGCCCCGGTGTGGGGTGCCGGTATCTCCCTGCTTCCTGAGTTACAGGCCCCGGTATGGGGTGCCGGTATCCCCCTGCTTCCCGAATTACGGGCCTCGGTGTGGGGTGCCGGTATCTCCCTGCTTCCCGAGTTACGGGCCCCGGTGGGGTGCCGGTATCTCCCTGCTTCCCGAGTGACGGGCCCCGGTGTGGGGTGCCGGTATCCCCCTGATTCCCGAGTGGCAGGCCCCGGTGTGGGGTGCCGGTATCTCCCTGCTTCCCGAGTGACAGGCCCCGGTGTGGGGTGCCGGTATCCCCCTGCTTCCCGAGTGACAGGCCCCGGTATGGGGTGCCGGTATCCCCCTGCTTCCCGAGTGACAGACCCCGGTGTGGGGTGCCGGTATCTCCCTGCTTCCCGAGTGACGGGCCCCGGTGTGGGGTGCCGGTATCCCCCTGATTCCCGAGTGGCAGGCCCCGGTGTGGGGTGCCGGTATCTCCCTGCTTCCCGAGTGACAGGCCCCGGTGTGGGGTGCCGGTATCCCCCTGATTCCCGAGTGGCAGGCCCCGGTGTGGGGTGCCGGTATCTCCCTGCTTCCCGAGTGACAGGCCCCGGTGTGGGGTGCCGGTATCCCCCTGCTTCCCGAGTGACAGGCCCCGGTATGGGGTGCCGGTATCCCCCTGCTTCCCGAGTGACAGACCCCGGTGTGGGGTGCCGGTATCTCCCTGCTTCCCGAGTGACGGGCCCCGGTGTGGGGTGCCGGTATCTCCCTGATTCCCGAGTGGCAGGCCCCGGTGTGGGGTGCCGGTATCTCCCTGCTTCCCGAGTGACAGGCCCCGGTGTGGGGTGCCGGTATCTCCCTGCTTCCCGAGTGACAGGCCCCGATGTGGGATGCCAGTATCTCCCTGATTCCCGAGTGGCAGGCCCCGGTGTGGGGTGCCGGTATCCCCCTGCTTCCCTAGTGACAGGCCCCGGTGTGGGGTGCCGGTATCCCCCTGCTTCCCAAGTTACGGGCCCCGGTGTGGGGTGCCGGTATCTCCATGCATCCCGAGTTACGGGCCCTGGTACCTCCCTGCTTCCCGAGTTACGGGCCCCGGTGTGGGGTGCCGGTATCCCCATGCGTCCCGAGTGACAGACCCCGGTGTGGGGTGCCGGTATCTCCCTGCTTCCCGAGTTACGGGCCCCGGTGTGGGGTGCCGGTATCTCCCTGCTTCCTGAGTTACAGGCCCCGGTATGGGGTGCCGGTATCCCCCTGCTTCCCGAATTACGGGCCTCGGTGTGGGGTGCCGGTATCTCCCTGCTTCCCGAGTTACGGGCCCCGGTGGGGTGCCGTTATCTCCCTGCTTCCCGAGTGACGGGCCCCGGTGTGGGGTGCCGGTATCTCCCTGCTTCCCGAGTGACAGGCCCCGGTGTGGGGTGCCGGTATCCCCCTGCTTCCCGAGTGACAGGCCCCGGTATGGGGTGCCGGTATCCCCCTGCTTCCCGAGTGACAGACCCCGGTGTGGGGTGCCGGTATCTCCCTGCTTCCCGAGTGACGGGCCCCGGTGTGGGGTGCCGGTATCTCCCTGATTCCCGAGTGGCAGGCCCCGGTGTGGGGTGCCGGTATCTCCCTGCTTCCCGAGTGACAGGCCCCGGTGTGGGGTGCCGGTATCTCCCTGCTTCCCGAGTGACAGGCCCCGATGTGGGATGCCAGTATCTCCCTGATTCCCGAGTGGCAGGCCCCGGTGTGGGGTGCCGGTATCCCCCTGCTTCCCTAGTGACAGGCCCCGGTGTGGGGTGCCGGTATCCCCCTGCTTCCCAAGTTAAGGGCCCCGGTGTGGGGTGCCGGTATCTCCATGCATCCCGAGTTACGGGCCCTGGTACCTCCCTGCTTCCCGAGTTACGGGCCCCGGTGTGGGGTGCCGGTATCCCCATGCGTCCCGAGTGACAGACCCCGGTGTGGGGTGCCGGTATCTCCCTGCTTCCCGAGTTACGGGCCCCGGTGTGGGGTGCCGGTATCTCCCTGCTTCCCGACAGGCCCCGGTGTGGGGTGCAGGTATCTCCCTGCATCCCGAGTTACGGGCCCCGGTGTGGGGTGCCGGTATCTCCTTGCTTCCCGAGTGACGGGCCCCGGTGTGGGGTGCCGGTATCTCCCTGCTTCCCGAGTGACAGGCCCCGGTGTGGGGTGTCGGTATCTCCCTGCTTCCCGAGTGACAGGCCCCGGTGTGGGGTGCCGGTATCTCCCTGATTCCCGAGTGACAGGCCCCGGTGTGGGGTGCCGGTATCTCCCTGCTTCCCGAGTGACAGGCCCCGGTGTGGGGTGCCAGTATCCCCCTGCTTCCCGACGGGCCCCGGTGTGGGGTGCCGGTATCTCCCTGCTTCCCGAGTTATGGGCCCCGGTGTGGGGTGCCGGTATCTCCCTGATTCCCGAGTGACAGGCCCCGGTGTGAGGTGCTGGTATCTCCCTGCTTCCCGAGTGACAGGCCCCAGTGTGGGGTGCCGGTATCTCCCTGATTCCCGAGTGACAGGCCCCGGTGTGGGGTGCCGGTATCTCCCTGTATCCCGAGTGACGGGCCCCGGTGTGGGGTGACGGTATCTCCCTGCTTCCCGAGTGACAGGCCCCGGTGTGGGGTGCCGGTATCTCCCTGCTTCCCGACAGGCCCCGGTGTGGGGTGCCAGTATCTCCCTGATTCCCGAGTGACAGGCCCCGGTGTGGGGTGCCGGTATCCCCCTGCTTCCCGAGTGACAGGCCTCGGTGTGGGGTGCCGGTATATCCCTGCTTCCCGGGTGACAGGCCCCGGTGTGGGTTGCCGGTATCTCTGTGCTTCCCGAGTGACAGGCCCCGGTGTGGGGTGCCTGTATATCCCTGCTTCTCGAGTGACAGGCCCCGGTGTGGGGTGCCGGTATCCCCCTGCTTCCCTAGTGACAGACCCCGGTGTGGGGTGCCAGTATCTCCCTGCTTCCCGAGTTATGGGCCCCGGTGTGGGGTGCCGGTATCTCAATGTATCCCGAGTTACGGGCCCCAGTGTGGGGTGCCGGTATCTCAATGTATCCCGAGTGACAGGCCCCGGTGTGGGGTGCCGGTATCTCCCTGCTTCCCGAGTGACAGGCCCCTGTGTGGAGTGCCGGTTTCTCCCTGCTTCCCGAGTGACAGGCCCCGGTGTGGGGTGCCGGTATCCCCCTGCTTCCCTAGTGACAGACCCCGGTGTGGGGTGCCAGTATCTCCCTGCTTCCCGAGTTATGGGCCCCGGTGTGGGGTGCCGGTATCTCAATGTATCCCGAGTTACGGGCCCCAGTGTGGGGTGCCGGTATCTCCCTGCTTCCCGAGTGACAGGCCCCGGTGTGGGGTGCCGGTATCCCCCTGCTTCCCGAGTTACGGGCCCTGGTGTGGGGTGCCGGTATCCCCCTGATTCCCGAGTTACGGGCCCCGGTGTGGGGTGCTGGTATCTCCCTGCTTCCCGAGTGACAGGCCCCGGTGTGGGGTGCCGGTATCTCCCTGATTCCCGAGTTACGGGCCCCGGTGTGGGGTGCCGGTATCACCCTGCTTCCCAAGTGACAGGCCCCTGTGTGGGGTGCCGGTATCCCCCTGCTTCCCGAGTGACAGGCCCCGGTGTGGGGTGCCGGTATCCCCCTGCTTCCCGAGTTACGGGCCCTGGTGTGGGGTGCCGGTATCCCCCTGCTTCCCGAGTGACAGGCCCCGGTGTGGGGTGCCGGTATCTCCCTGATTCCCGAGTTACAGGCCCCGGTGTGGGGTGCCGGTATCCCCCTGCTTCCCGAGTGACAGGCCCCTGTGTGGAGTGCCGGTTTCTCCCTGCTTCCCGAGTGACAGGCCCCGGTGTGGGGTGCCGGTATCCCCCTGCTTCCCGAGTTACGGGCCCCGGTGTGGGGTGCCGGTATCCCCCTGCTTCCCGAGTGACAGGCCCCGGTGTGGGGTGCCGGTATCCCCCTGCTTCCCGAGTGACAGGCCCCGGTGTGGGGTGCTGGTATCCCCCTGCTTCCCGAGTTACGGGCCCCGGTGTGGGGTGCCGGTATCCCCCTGCTTCCCGAGTGACAGGCCCCGGTGTGGGGTGCCAGTATACCCCTGCTTCCTGAGTTACAGGCCACAGTGTGGGGTGCCGGTATCCCCCTGCTTCCCAAGTGACAGGCCCCGGTGTGGGGTGCCGGTATCCCCCTGCTTCCCGAGTTATGGGCCCCGGTGTGGGGTGCCGGTATCCCCCTGCTTCCCGAGTGACAGACCCCGGTGTGGGGTGCCGGTATCTCCCTGCTTCCCGAGTTACGGGCCCCGGTGTGGGGTACCGGTATCTCCC
Organism: Ascaphus truei; assembly: GCF_040206685.1. Lineage (NCBI taxonomy): Eukaryota > Metazoa > Chordata > Amphibia > Anura > Ascaphidae > Ascaphus > Ascaphus truei. The sequence continues at coordinate 1,236,905 of NC_134484.1, forward strand.
TGCTTCCCGAGTTACGGGCCCCGGTGTGGGGTGCCGGTATCTCCCTGCTTCCCGAGTGACAGGCCCCGGTATGGGGTGCCGGTATCTCCCTGCTTCCCGAGTGACAGGCCCCAGTGTGGGGTGCCGGTATCTCCCTGCTTCCCGAGTGACAGGCCCCGGTGTGGGGTGCCGGTACCTCCCTGCTTCCCGAGTTACGGGCCCCGGTGTGGGGTGCCGGTATCCCCCTGATTCCCGAGTGGCAGGCCCCGGTGTGGGGTGCCGGTATCTCCCTGCTTTCCGAGTGACAGGCCCCGGTATGGGGTGCCGGTATCCCCCTGCTTCCCGAGTGACAGGCCCCGGTATGGGGTGCCGGTATCCCCCTGCTTCCCGAGTGACAGACCCCGGTGTGGGGTGCCGGTATCTCCCTGCTTCCCGAGTGACGGGCCCCGGTGTGGGGTGCCGGTATCTCCCTGATTCCCGAGTGGCAGGCCCCGGTGTGGGGTGCCGGTATCTCCCTGCTTCCCGAGTGACAGGCCCCGGTGTGGGGTGCCGGTATCTCCCTGCTTCCCGAGTGACAGGCCCCGATGTGGGATGCCAGTATCTCCCTGATTCCCGAGTGGCAGGCCCCGGTGTGGGGTGCCGGTATCCCCCTGCTTCCCGAGTTACGGGCCCCGGTATGGGTGCCGGTATCTCCCTGCTTCCCGAGTTACGGGCCCCGGTATGGGGTGCCGGTATCTCTCTGCTTCCCGATTTACGGGCCCCGGTGTGGGGTGCCGGTATCTCCCTGCTTCCCGAGTGACAGGCCCCGGTGTGGGGTGCTGGTATCTCCCTGCTTCCCGAGTTACGGGCCCCGGTGTGGGGTGCCGGTATCTCCCTGCTTCCCGAGTGACAGGCCCTGGTGTGGGGTGCCGGTATCTCCCTGCTTCCCGAGTGACAGGCCCCGGTGTGGGGTGCGGGAATCTCCCTGATTCCCGAGTGGCAGGCCCCGGTGTGGGGTGCCGGTATCCCCCTGCTTCCCGAGTGACAGGCCCCGATGTGGGGTGCCGGTATCCCCCTGCTTCCGGAGTGACAGGCCCCGGTGTGAGGTGCCGGTATCTCCCTGATTCCCGAGTGACAGGCCCCGGTGTGGGGTGCCGGTATCTCCCTGCTTCCCGAGTGACAGGCCCCGGTGTGGGGTGCCGGTATCCTCCTGCTTCCCGAGTTATGGGCCTCGGTGAGGGGTGCCGGTATCTCCCTGCTTCCCGAGTGACAGGCCCCGGTGTGGGATGCCGGTATCCCCCTGCTTCCCGAGTTACGGGCCTCGTTGTGGGGTGCCAGTATCTCCCTGCTTCCCGAGTTACGGGCCCCGGTGTGTGGTGCCGGTATCTCCCTGCTTCCCGAGTGACAGGCCCCGGTATGGGGTGCCGGTATCTCCCTGCTTCCTGAGTTACAGGCCCCGGTATGGGGTGCCGGTATCCCCCTGCTTCCCGAATTACGGGCCTCGGTGTGGGGTGCCGGTATCTCCCTGCTTCCCGAGTTACGGGCCCCGGTGGGGTGCCGGTATCTCCCTGCTTCCCGAGTGACGGGCCCCGGTGTGGGGTGCCGGTATCCCCCTGATTCCCGAGTGGCAGGCCCCGGTGTGGGGTGCCGGTATCTCCCTGCTTCCCGAGTGACAGGCCCCGGTGTGGGGTGCCGGTATCCCCCTGCTTCCCGAGTGACAGGCCCCGGTATGGGGTGCCGGTATCCCCCTGCTTCCCGAGTGACAGACCCCGGTGTGGGGTGCCGGTATCTCCCTGCTTCCCGAGTGACGGGCCCCGGTGTGGGGTGCCGGTATCTCCCTGATTCCCGAGTGGCAGGCCCCGGTGTGGGGTGCCGGTATCTCCCTGCTTCCCGAGTGACAGGCCCCGGTGTGGGGTGCCGGTATCTCCCTGCTTCCCGAGTGACAGGCCCCGATGTGGGATGCCAGTATCTCCCTGATTCCCGAGTGGCAGGCCCCGGTGTGGGGTGCCGGTATCCCCCTGCTTCCCTAGTGACAGGCCCCGGTGTGGGGTGCCGGTATCCCCCTGCTTCCCAAGTTACGGGCCCCGGTGTGGGGTGCCGGTATCTCCATGCATCCCGAGTTACGGGCCCTGGTACCTCCCTGCTTCCCGAGTTACGGGCCCCGGTGTGGGGTGCCGGTATCCCCATGCGTCCCGAGTGACAGACCCCGGTGTGGGGTGCCGGTATCTCCCTGCTTCCCGAGTTACGGGCCCCGGTGTGGGGTGCCGGTATCTCCCTGCTTCCTGAGTTACAGGCCCCGGTATGGGGTGCCGGTATCCCCCTGCTTCCCGAATTACGGGCCTCGGTGTGGGGTGCCGGTATCTCCCTGCTTCCCGAGTTACGGGCCCCGGTGGGGTGCCGGTATCTCCCTGCTTCCCGAGTGACGGGCCCCGGTGTGGGGTGCCGGTATCCCCCTGATTCCCGAGTGGCAGGCCCCGGTGTGGGGTGCCGGTATCTCCCTGCTTCCCGAGTGACAGGCCCCGGTGTGGGGTGCCGGTATCCCCCTGCTTCCCGAGTGACAGGCCCCGGTATGGGGTGCCGGTATCCCCCTGCTTCCCGAGTGACAGACCCCGGTGTGGGGTGCCGGTATCTCCCTGCTTCCCGAGTGACGGGCCCCGGTGTGGGGTGCCGGTATCCCCCTGATTCCCGAGTGGCAGGCCCCGGTGTGGGGTGCCGGTATCTCCCTGCTTCCCGAGTGACAGGCCCCGGTGTGGGGTGCCGGTATCCCCCTGATTCCCGAGTGGCAGGCCCCGGTGTGGGGTGCCGGTATCTCCCTGCTTCCCGAGTGACAGGCCCCGGTGTGGGGTGCCGGTATCCCCCTGCTTCCCGAGTGACAGGCCCCGGTATGGGGTGCCGGTATCCCCCTGCTTCCCGAGTGACAGACCCCGGTGTGGGGTGCCGGTATCTCCCTGCTTCCCGAGTGACGGGCCCCGGTGTGGGGTGCCGGTATCTCCCTGATTCCCGAGTGGCAGGCCCCGGTGTGGGGTGCCGGTATCTCCCTGCTTCCCGAGTGACAGGCCCCGGTGTGGGGTGCCGGTATCTCCCTGCTTCCCGAGTGACAGGCCCCGATGTGGGATGCCAGTATCTCCCTGATTCCCGAGTGGCAGGCCCCGGTGTGGGGTGCCGGTATCCCCCTGCTTCCCTAGTGACAGGCCCCGGTGTGGGGTGCCGGTATCCCCCTGCTTCCCAAGTTACGGGCCCCGGTGTGGGGTGCCGGTATCTCCATGCATCCCGAGTTACGGGCCCTGGTACCTCCCTGCTTCCCGAGTTACGGGCCCCGGTGTGGGGTGCCGGTATCCTCATGCGTCCCGAGTGACAGACCCCGGTGTGGGGTGCCGGTATCTCCCTGCTTCCCGAGTTACGGGCCCCGGTGTGGGGTGCCGGTATCTCCCTGCTTCCTGAGTTACAGGCCCCGGTATGGGGTGCCGGTGTCCCCCTGCTTCCCGAATTACGGGCCTCGGTGTGGGGTGCCGGTATCTCCCTGCTTCCCGAGTTACGGGCCCCGGTGGGGTGCCGGTATCTCCCTGCTTCCCGAGTGACGGGCCCCGGTGTGGGGTGCCGGTATCCCCCTGATTCCCGAGTGGCAGGCCCCGGTGTGGGGTGCCGGTATCTCCCTGCTTCCCGAGTGACAGGCCCCGGTGTGGGGTGCCGGTATCCCCCTGCTTCCCGAGTGACAGGCCCCGGTATGGGGTGCCGGTATCCCCCTGCTTCCCGAGTGACAGACCCCGGTGTGGGGTGCCGGTATCTCCCTGCTTCCCGAGTGACGGGCCCCGGTGTGGGGTGCCGGTATCTCCCTGATTCCCGAGTGGCAGGCCCCGGTGTGGGGTGCCGGTATCTCCCTGCTTCCCGAGTGACAGGCCCCGGTGTGGGGTGCCGGTATCTCCCTGCTTCCCGAGTGACAGGCCCCGATGTGGGATGCCAGTATCTCCCTGATTCCCGAGTGGCAGGCCCCGGTGTGGGGTGCCGGTATCCCCCTGCTTCCCTAGTGACAGGCCCCGGTGTGGGGTGCCGGTATCCCCCTGCTTCCCAAGTTAAGGGCCCCGGTGTGGGGTGCCGGTATCTCCATGCATCCCGAGTTACGGGCCCTGGTACCTCCCTGCTTCCCGAGTTACGGGCCCCGGTGTGGGGTGCCGGTATCCCCATGCGTCCCGAGTGACAGACCCCGGTGTGGGGTGCCGGTATCTCCCTGCTTCCCGAGTTACGGGCCCCGGTGTGGGGTGCCGGTATCTCCCTGCTTCCCGACAGGCCCCGGTGTGGGGTGCAGGTATCTCCCTGCATCCCGAGTTACGGGCCCCGGTGTGGGGTGCCGGTATCTCCCTGCTTCCCGAGTGACAGGCCCCGGTGTGGGGTGTCGGTATCTCCCTGCTTCCCGAGTGACAGGCCCCGGTGTGGGGTGCCGGTATCTCCCTGATTCCCGAGTGACAGGCCCCGGTGTGGGGTGCCGGTATCTCCCTGCTTCCCGAGTGACAGGCCCCGGTGTGGGGTGCCAGTATCCCCCTGCTTCCCGACGGGCCCCGGTGTGGGGTGCCGGTATCTCCCTGCTTCCCGAGTTATGGGCCCCGGTGTGGGGTGCCGGTATCTCCCTGATTCCCGAGTGACAGGCCCCGGTGTGAGGTGCTGGTATCTCCCTGCTTCCCGAGTGACAGGCCCCAGTGTGGGGTGCCGGTATCTCCCTGATTCCCGAGTGACAGGCCCCGGTGTGGGGTGCCGGTATCTCCCTGTATCCCGAGTGACGGGCCCCGGTGTGGGGTGACGGTATCTCCCTGCTTCCCGAGTGACAGGCCCCGGTGTGGGGTGCCGGTATCTCCCTGCTTCCCGACAGGCCCCGGTGTGGGGTGCCAGTATCTCCCTGATTCCCGAGTGACAGGCCCCGGTGTGGGGTGCCGGTATCCCCCTGCTTCCCGAGTGACAGGCCTCGGTGTGGGGTGCCGGTATATCCCTGCTTCCCGGGTGACAGGCCCCGGTGTGGGTTGCCGGTATCTCCGTGCTTCCCGAGTGACAGGCCCCGGTGTGGGGTGCCTGTATATCCCTGCTTCTCGAGTGACAGGCCCCTGTGTGGGGTGCCGGTATCCCCCTGCTTCCCTAGTGACAGACCCCGGTGTGGGGTGCCAGTATCTCCCTGCTTCCCGAGTTATGGGCCCCGGTGTGGGGTGCCGGTATCTCAATGTATCCCGAGTTACGGGCCCCAGTGTGGGGTGCCGGTATCTCAATGTATCCCGAGTGACAGGCCCCGGTGTGGGGTGCCGGTATCTCCCTGCTTCCCGAGTGACAGGCCCCTGTGTGGAGTGCCGGTTTCTCCCTGCTTCCCGAGTGACAGGCCCCGGTGTGGGGTGCCGGTATCCCCCTGCTTCCCTAGTGACAGACCCCGGTGTGGGGTGCCAGTATCTCCCTGCTTCCCGAGTTATGGGCCCCGGTGTGGGGTGCCGGTATCTCAATGTATCCCGAGTTACGGGCCCCAGTGTGGGGTGCCGGTATCTCCCTGCTTCCCGAGTGACAGGCCCCGGTGTGGGGTGCCGGTATCCCCCTGCTTCCCGAGTTACGGGCCCTGGTGTGGGGTGCCGGTATCCCCCTGATTCCCGAGTTACGGGCCCCGGTGTGGGGTGCTGGTATCTCCCTGCTTCCCGAGTGACAGGCCCCGGTGTGGGGTGCCGGTATCTCCCTGATTCCCGAGTTACGGGCCCCGGTGTGGGGTGCCGGTATCACCCTGCTTCCCAAGTGACAGGCCCCTGTGTGGGGTGCCGGTATCCCCCTGCTTCCCGAGTGACAGGCCCCGGTGTGGGGTGCCGGTATCCCCCTGCTTCCCGAGTTACGGGCCCTGGTGTGGGGTGCCGGTATCCCCCTGCTTCCCGAGTGACAGGCCCCGGTGTGGGGTGCCGGTATCTCCCTGATTCCCGAGTTACGGGCCCCGGTGTGGGGTGCCGGTATCCCCCTGCTTCCCGAGTGACAGGCCCCTGTGTGGAGTGCCGGTTTCTCCCTGCTTCCCGAGTGACAGGCCCCGGTGTGGGGTGCCGGTATCCCCCTGCTTCCCGAGTTACGGGCCCCGGTGTGGGGTGCCGGTATCCCCCTGCTTCCCGAGTGACAGGCCCCGGTGTGGGGTGCCGGTATCCCCCTGCTTCCCGAGTGACAGGCCCCGGTATGGGGTGCCGGTATCCCCCTGCTTCCCGAGTGACAGACCCCGGTGTGGGGTGCCGGTATCTCCCTGCTTCCCGAGTGACGGGCCCCGGTGTGGGGTGCCGGTATCTCCCTGATTCCCGAGTGGCAGGCCCCGGTGTGGGGTGCCGGTATCTCCCTGCTTCCCGAGTGACAGGCCCCGGTGTGGGGTGCCGGTATCTCCCTGCTTCCCGAGTGACAGGCCCCGATGTGGGATGCCAGTATCTCCCTGATTCCCGAGTGGCAGGCCCCGGTGTGGGGTGCCGGTATCCCCCTGCTTCCCGAGTTACGGGCCCCGGTATGGGTGCCGGTATCTCCCTGCTTCCCGAGTTACGGGCCCCGGTATGGGGTGCCGGTATCTCTCTGCTTCCCGATTTACGGGCCCCGGTGTGGGGTGCCGGTATCTCCCTGCTTCCCGAGTGACAGGCCCCGGTGTGGGGTGCTGGTATCTCCCTGCTTCCCGAGTTACGGGCCCCGGTGTGGGGTGCCGGTATCTCCCTGCTTCCTGAGTGACAGGCCCTGGTGTGGGGTGCCGGTATCTCCCTGCTTCCCGAGTGACAGGCCCCGGTGTGGGGTGCGGGAATCTCCCTGATTCCCGAGTGGCAGGCCCCGGTGTGGGGTGCCGGTATCCCCCTGCTTCCCGAGTGACAGGCCCCGATGTGGGGTGCCGGTATCCCCCTGCTTCCGGAGTGACAGGCCCCGGTGTGAGGTGCCGGTATCTCCCTGATTCCCGAGTGACAGGCCCCGGTGTGGGGTGCCGGTATCTCCCTGCTTCCCGAGTGACAGGCCCCGGTGTGGGGTGCCGGTATCCTCCTGCTTCCCGAGTTATGGGCCTCGGTGAGGGGTGCCGGTATCTCCCTGCTTCCCGAGTGACAGGCCCCGGTGTGGGATGCCGGTATCCCCCTGCTTCCCGAGTTACGGGCCTCGTTGTGGGGTGCCAGTATCTCCCTGCTTCCCGAGTTACGGGCCCCGGTGTGTGGTGCCGGTATCTCCCTGCTTCCCGAGTGACAGGCCCCGGTATGGGGTGCCGGTATCTCCCTGCTTCCTGAGTTACAGGCCCCGGTATGGGGTGCCGGTATCCCCCTGCTTCCCGAATTACGGGCCTCGGTGTGGGGTGCCGGTATCTCCCTGCTTCCCGAGTTACGGGCCCCGGTGGGGTGCCGGTATCTCCCTGCTTCCCGAGTGACGGGCCCCGGTGTGGGGTGCCGGTATCCCCCTGATTCCCGAGTGGCAGGCCCCGGTGTGGGGTGCCGGTATCTCCCTGCTTCCCGAGTGACAGGCCCCGGTGTGGGGTGCCGGTATCCCCCTGCTTCCCGAGTGACAGGCCCCGGTATGGGGTGCCGGTATCCCCCTGCTTCCCGAGTGACAGACCCCGGTGTGGGGTGCCGGTATCTCCCTGCTTCCCGAGTGACGGGCCCCGGTGTGGGGTGCCGGTATCTCCCTGATTCCCGAGTGGCAGGCCCCGGTGTGGGGTGCCGGTATCTCCCTGCTTCCCGAGTGACAGGCCCCGGTGTGGGGTGCCGGTATCTCCCTGCTTCCCGAGTGACAGGCCCCGATGTGGGATGCCAGTATCTCCCTGATTCCCGAGTGGCAGGCCCCGGTGTGGGGTGCCGGTATCCCCCTGCTTCCCAAGTTACGGGCCCTGGTGTGGGGTGCCGGTATCTCCCTGCTTCCCGAGTGACAGGCCCCGATGTGGGGTGCCGGTATCTCCCTGCTTCCCGAGTGACAGGCCCCGGTGTGGGGTGCCGGTATCCCCCTGCTTCCCGAGTTACGGGCCCTGGTGTGGGGTGCCGGTATCCCCCTGCTTCCCGAATTACGGGCCTCGGTGTGGGGTGCCGGTATCTCCCTGCTTCCCGAGTTACGGGCCCCGGTGGGGTGCCGGTATCTCCCTGCTTCCCGAGTGACGGGCCCCGGTGTGGGGTGCCGGTATCCCCCTGATTCCCGAGTGGCAGGCCCCGGTGTGGGGTGCCGGTATCTCCCTGCTTCCCGAGTGACAGGCCCCGGTGTGGGGTGCCGGTATCCCCCTGCTTCCCGAGTGACAGGCCCCGGTATGGGGTGCCGGTATCCCCCTGCTTCCCGAGTGACAGACCCCGGTGTGGGGTGCCGGTATCTCCCTGCTTCCCGAGTGACGGGCCCCGGTGTGGGGTGCCGGTATCCCCCTGATTCCCGAGTGGCAGGCCCCGGTGTGGGGTGCCGGTATCTCCCTGCTTCCCAAGTGACAGGCCCCGGTGTGGGGTGCCGGTATCCCCCTGATTCCCGAGTGGCAGGCCCCGGTGTGGGGTGCCGGTATCTCCCTGCTTCCCGAGTGACAGGCCCCGGTGTGGGGTGCCGGTATCCCCCTGCTTCCCGAGTTACGGGCCCTGGTGTGGGGTGCCGGTATCCCCCTGATTCCCGAGTTACGGGCCCCGGTGTGGGGTGCTGGTATCTCCCTGCTTCCCGAGTGACAGGCCCCGGTGTGGGGTGCCGGTATCTCCCTGATTCCCGAGTTACGGGCCCCGGTGTGGGGTGCCGGTATCACCCTGCTTCCCAAGTGACAGGCCCCTGTGTGGGGTGCCGGTATCCCCCTGCTTCCCGAGTGACAGGCCCCGGTGTGGGGTGCCGGTATCCCCCTGCTTCCCGAGTTACGGGCCCTGGTGTGGGGTGCCGGTATCCCCCTGCTTCCCGAGTGACAGGCCCCGGTGTGGGGTGCCGGTATCTCCCTGATTCCCGAGTTACGGGCCCCGGTGTGGGGTGCCGGTATCCCCCTGCTTCCCGAGTGACAGGCCCCTGTGTGGAGTGCCGGTTTCTCCCTGCTTCCCGAGTGACAGGCCCCGGTGTGGGGTGCCGGTATCCCCCTGCTTCCCGAGTTACGGGCCCCGGTGTGGGGTGCCGGTATCCCCCTGCTTCCCGAGTGACAGGCCCCGGTGTGGGGTGCCGGTATCCCCCTGCTTCCCGAGTGACAGGCCCCGGTATGGGGTGCCGGTATCCCCCTGCTTCCCGAGTGACAGACCCCGGTGTGGGGTGCCGGTATCTCCCTGCTTCCCGAGTGACGGGCCCCGGTGTGGGGTGCCGGTATCTCCCTGATTCCCGAGTGGCAGGCCCCGGTGTGGGGTGCCGGTATCTCCCTGCTTCCCGAGTGACAGGCCCCGGTGTGGGGTGCCGGTATCTCCCTGCTTCCCGAGTGACAGGCCCCGATGTGGGATGCCAGTATCTCCCTGATTCCCGAGTGGCAGGCCCCGGTGTGGGGTGCCGGTATCCCCCTGCTTCCCGAGTTACGGGCCCCGGTATGGGTGCCGGTATCTCCCTGCTTCCCGAGTTACGGGCCCCGGTATGGGGTGCCGGTATCTCTCTGCTTCCCGATTTACGGGCCCCGGTGTGGGGTGCCAGTATCTCCCTGCTTCCCGAGTGACAGGCCCCGGTGTGGGGTGCTGGTATCTCCCTGCTTCCCGAGTTACGGGCCCCGGTGTGGGGTGCCGGTATCTCCCTGCTTCCCGAGTGACAGGCCCTGGTGTGGGGTGCCGGTATCTCCCTGCTTCCCGAGTGACAGGCCCTGGTGTGGGGTGCGGGAATCTCCCTGATTCCCGAGTGGCAGGCCCCGGTGTGGGGTGCCGGTATCCCCCTGCTTCCCGAGTGACAGGCCCCGATGTGGGGTGCCGGTATCCCCCTGCTTCCGGAGTGACAGGCCCCGGTGTGAGGTGCCGGTATCTCCCTGATTCCCGAGTGACAGGCCCCGGTGTGGGGTGCCGGTATCTCCCTGCTTCCCGAGTGACAGGCCCCGGTGTGGGGTGCCGGTATCCTCCTGCTTCCCGAGTTATGGGCCTCGGTGAGGGGTGCCGGTATCTCCCTGCTTCCCGAGTGACAGGCCCCGGTGTGGGATGCCGGTATCCCCCTGCTTCCCGAGTTACGGGCCTCGTTGTGGGGTGCCAGTATCTCCCTGCTTCCCGAGTTACGGGCCCCGGTGTGTGGTGCCGGTATCTCCCTGCTTCCCGAGTGACAGGCCCCGGTATGGGGTGCCGGTATCTCCCTGCTTCCTGAGTTACAGGCCCCGGTATGGGGTGCCGGTATCCCCCTGCTTCCCGAATTACGGGCCTCGGTGTGGGGTGCCGGTATCTCCCTGCTTCCCGAGTTACGGGCCCCGGTGGGGTGCCGGTATCTCCCTGCTTCCCGAGTGACGGGCCCCGGTGTGGGGTGCCGGTATCCCCCTGATTCCCGAGTGGCAGGCCCCGGTGTGGGGTGCCGGTATCTCCCTGCTTCCCGAGTGACAGGCCCCGGTGTGGGGTGCCGGTATCCCCCTGCTTCCCGAGTGACAGGCCCCGGTATGGGGTGCCGGTATCCCCCTGCTTCCCGAGTGACAGACCCCGGTGTGGGGTGCCGGTATCTCCCTGCTTCCCGAGTGACGGGCCCCGGTGTGGGGTGCCGGTATCTCCCTGATTCCCGAGTGGCAGGCCCCGGTGTGGGGTGCCGGTATCTCCCTGCTTCCCGAGTGACAGGCCCCGGTGTGGGGTGCCGGTATCTCCCTGCTTCCCGAGTGACAGGCCCCGATGTGGGATGCCAGTATCTCCCTGATTCCCGAGTGGCAGGCCCCGGTGTGGGGTGCCGGTATCCCCCTGCTTCCCTAGTGACAGGCCCCGGTGTGGGGTGCCGGTATCCCCCTGCTTCCCAAGTTACGGGCCCCGGTGTGGGGTGCCGGTATCTCCATGCATCCCGAGTTACGGGCCCTGGTACCTCCCTGCTTCCCGAGTTACGGGCCCCGGTGTGGGGTGCCGGTATCCCCATGCGTCCCGAGTGACAGACCCCGGTGTGGGGTGCCGGTATCTCCCTGCTTCCCGAGTTACGGGCCCCGGTGTGGGGTGCCGGTATCTCCCTGCTTCCTGAGTTACAGGCCCCGGTATGGGGTGCCGGTATCCCCCTGCTTCCCGAATTACGGGCCTCGGTGTGGGGTGCCGGTATCTCCCTGCTTCCCGAGTTACGGGCCCCGGTGGGGTGCCGGTATCTCCCTGCTTCCCGAGTGACGGGCCCCGGTGTGGGGTGCCGGTATCCCCCTGATTCCCGAGTGGCAGGCCCCGGTGTGGGGTGCCGGTATCTCCCTGCTTCCCGAGTGACAGGCCCCGGTGTGGGGTGCCGGTATCCCCCTGCTTCCCGAGTGACAGGCCCCGGTATGGGGTGCCGGTATCCCCCTGCTTCCCGAGTGACAGACCCCGGTGTGGGGTGCCGGTATCTCCCTGCTTCCCGAGTGACGGGCCCCGGTGTGGGGTGCCGGTATCCCCCTGATTCCCGAGTGGCAGGCCCCGGTGTGGGGTGCCGGTATCTCCCTGCTTCCCAAGTGACAGGCCCCGGTGTGGGGTGCCGGTATCCCCCTGATTCCCGAGTGGCAGGCCCCGGTGTGGGGTGCCGGTATCTCCCTGCTTCCCGAGTGACAGGCCCCGGTGTGGGGTGCCGGTATCCCCCTGCTTCCCGAGTGACAGGCCCCGGTATGGGGTGCCGGTATCCCCCTGCTTCCCGAGTGACAGACCCCGGTGTGGGGTGCCGGTATCTCCCTGCTTCCCGAGTGACGGGCCCCGGTGTGGGGTGCCGGTATCTCCCTGATTCCCGAGTGGCAGGCCCCGGTGTGGGGTGCCGGTATCTCCCTGCTTCCCGAGTGACAGGCCCCGGTGTGGGGTGCCGGTATCTCCCTGCTTCCCGAGTGACAGGCCCCGATGTGGGATGCCAGTATCTCCCTGATTCCCGAGTGGCAGGCCCCGGTGTGGGGTGCCGGTATCCCCCTGCTTCCCTAGTGACAGGCCCCGGTGTGGGGTGCCGGTATCCCCCTGCTTCCCAAGTTACGGGCCCCGGTGTGGGGTGCCGGTATCTCCATGCATCCCGAGTTACGGGCCCTGGTACCTCCCTGCTTCCCGAGTTACGGGCCCCGGTGTGGGGTGCCGGTATCCCCATGCGTCCCGAGTGACAGACCCCGGTGTGGGGTGCCGGTATCTCCCTGCTTCCCGAGTTACGGGCCCCGGTGTGGGGTGCCGGTATCTCCCTGCTTCCTGAGTTACAGGCCCCGGTATGGGGTGCCGGTGTCCCCCTGCTTCCCGAATTACGGGCCTCGGTGTGGGGTGCCGGTATCTCCCTGCTTCCCGAGTTACGGGCCCCGGTGGGGTGCCGGTATCTCCCTGCTTCCCGAGTGACGGGCCCCGGTGTGGGGTGCCGGTATCCCCCTGATTCCCGAGTGGCAGGCCCCGGTGTGGGGTGCCGGTATCTCCCTGCTTCCCGAGTGACAGGCCCCGGTGTGGGGTGCCGGTATCCCCCTGCTTCCCGAGTGACAGGCCCCGGTATGGGGTGCCGGTATCCCCCTGCTTCCCGAGTGACAGACCCCGGTGTGGGGTGCCGGTATCTCCCTGCTTCCCGAGTGACGGGCCCCGGTGTGGGGTGCCGGTATCTCCCTGATTCCCGAGTGGCAGGCCCCGGTGTGGGGTGCCGGTATCTCCCTGCTTCCCGAGTGACAGGCCCCGGTGTGGGGTGCCGGTATCTCCCTGCTTCCCGAGTGACAGGCCCCGATGTGGGATGCCAGTATCTCCCTGATTCCCGAGTGGCAGGCCCCGGTGTGGGGTGCCGGTATCCCCCTGCTTCCCTAGTGACAGGCCCCGGTGTGGGGTGCCGGTATCCCCCTGCTTCCCAAGTTAAGGGCCCCGGTGTGGGGTGCCGGTATCTCCATGCATCCCGAGTTACGGGCCCTGGTACCTCCCTGCTTCCCGAGTTACGGGCCCCGGTGTGGGGTGCCGGTATCCCCATGCGTCCCGAGTGACAGACCCCGGTGTGGGGTGCCGGTATCTCCCTGCTTCTCGAGTGACAGGCCCCGGTGTGGGGTGCCGGTATCCCCCTGCTTCCCTAGTGACAGACCCCGGTGTGGGGTGCCAGTATCTCCCTGCTTCCCGAGTTATGGGCCCCGGTGTGGGGTGCCGGTATCTCCCTGATTCCCGAGTGACAGGCCCCGGTGTGAGGTGCTGGTATCTCCCTGCTTCCCGAGTGACAGGCCCCGGTGTGGGGTGCCGGTATCCCCCTGCTTCCCGAGTGACAGGCCCCGGTGTGGGGTGCCGGTATCCCCCTGCTTCCCTAGTGACAGACCCCGGTGTGGGGTGCCAGTATCTCCCTGCTTCCCGAGTTATGGGCCCCGGTGTGGGGTGCCGGTATCTCAATGTATCCCGAGTTACGGGCCCCAGTGTGGGGTGCCGGTATCTCAATGTATCCCGAGTGACAGGCCCCGGTGTGGGGTGCCGGTATCTCCCTGCTTCCCGAGTGACAGGCCCCTGTGTGGAGTGCCGGTTTCTCCCTGCTTCCCGAGTGACAGGCCCCGGTGTGGGGTGCCGGTATCCCCCTGCTTCCCTAGTGACAGACCCCGGTGTGGGGTGCCAGTATCTCCCTGCTTCCCGAGTTATGGGCCCCGGTGTGGGGTGCCGGTATCTCAATGTATCCCGAGTTACGGGCCCCAGTGTGGGGTGCCGGTATCTCCCTGCTTCCCGAGTGACAGGCCCCGGTGTGGGGTGCCGGTATCCCCCTGCTTCCCGAGTTACGGGCCCTGGTGTGGGGTGCCGGTATCCCCCTGATTCCCGAGTTACGGGCCCCGGTGTGGGGTGCTGGTATCTCCCTGCTTCCCGAGTGACAGGCCCCGGTGTGGGGTGCCGGTATCTCCCTGATTCCCGAGTTACGGGCCCCGGTGTGGGGTGCCGGTATCACCCTGCTTCCCGAGTGACAGGCCCCGGTGTGGGGTGCCGGTATCCCCCTGCTTCCCGAGTTACGGGCCCTGGTGTGGGGTGCCGGTATCCCCCTGATTCCCGAGTTACGGGCCCCGGTGTGGGGTGCTGGTATCTCCCTGCTTCCCGAGTGACAGGCCCCGGTGTGGGGTGCCGGTATCTCCCTGATTCCCGAGTTACGGGCCCCGGTGTGGGGTGCCGGTATCCCCCTGCTTCCCGAGTGACAGGCCCCGGTGTGGGGTGCCGGTATCTCCCTGATTCCCGAGTGACAGGCCCCGGTGTGGGGTGCCGGTATCTCCCTGCTTCCCGAGTGACAGGCCCCGGTGTGGGGTGCCAGTATCCCCCTGCTTCCCGACGGGCCCCGGTGTGGGGTGCCGGTATCTCCCTGCTTCCCGAGTTATGGGCCCCGGTGTGGGGTGCCGGTATCTCCCTGATTCCCGAGTGACAGGCCCCGGTGTGAGGTGCTGGTATCTCCCTGCTTCCCGAGTGACAGGCCCCAGTGTGGGGTGCCGGTATCCCCCTGCTTCCCGAGTGACAGACCCCGGTGTGGGGTGCCGGTATCTCCCTGTATCCCGAGTGACGGGCCCCGGTGTGGGGTGACGGTATCTCCCTGCTTCCCGAGTGACAGGCCCCGGTGTGGGGTGCCGGTATCTCCCTGCTTCCCGACAGGCCCCGGTGTGGGGTGCCAGTATCTCCCTGATTCCCGAGTGACAGGCCCCGGTGTGGGGTGCCGGTATCCCCCTGCTTCCCGAGTGACAGGCCTCGGTGTGGGGTGCCGGTATATCCCTGCTTCCCGGGTGACAGGCCCCGGTGTGGGTTGCCGGTATCTCCGTGCTTCCCGAGTGACAGGCCCCGGTGTGGGGTGCCTGTATATCCCTGCTTCTCGAGTGACAGGCCCCGGTGTGGGGTGCCGGTATCCCCCTGCTTCCCTAGTGACAGACCCCGGTGTGGGGTGCCAGTATCTCCCTGCTTCCCGAGTTATGGGCCCCGGTGTGGGGTGCCGGTATCTCAATGTATCCCGAGTTACGGGCCCCAGTGTGGGGTGCCGGTATCTCAATGTATCCCGAGTGACAGGCCCCGGTGTGGGGTGCCGGTATCTCCCTGCTTCCCGAGTGACAGGCCCCTGTGTGGAGTGCCGGTTTCTCCCTGCTTCCCGAGTGACAGGCCCCGGTGTGGGGTGCCGGTATCCCCCTGCTTCCCTAGTGACAGACCCCGGTGTGGGGTGCCAGTATCTCCCTGCTTCCCGAGTTATGGGCCCCGGTGTGGGGTGCCGGTATCTCAATGTATCCCGAGTTACGGGCCCCAGTGTGGGGTGCCGGTATCTCCCTGCTTCCCGAGTGACAGGCCCCGGTGTGGGGTGCCGGTATCCCCCTGCTTCCCGAGTTACGGGCCCTGGTGTGGGGTGCCGGTATCCCCCTGATTCCCGAGTTACGGGCCCCGGTGTGGGGTGCTGGTATCTCCCTGCTTCCCGAGTGACAGGCCCCGGTGTGGGGTGCCGGTATCTCCCTGATTCCCGAGTTACGGGCCCCGGTGTGGGGTGCCGGTATCACCCTGCTTCCCAAGTGACAGGCCCCTGTGTGGGGTGCCGGTATCCCCCTGCTTCCCGAGTGACAGGCCCCGGTGTGGGGTGCCGGTATCCCCCTGCTTCCCGAGTTACGGGCCCTGGTGTGGGGTGCCGGTATCCCCCTGCTTCCCGAGTGACAGGCCCCGGTGTGGGGTGCCGGTATCTCCCTGATTCCCGAGTTACGGGCCCCGGTGTGGGGTGCCGGTATCCCCCTGCTTCCCGAGTGACAGGCCCCTGTGTGGAGTGCCGGTTTCTCCCTGCTTCCCGAGTGACAGGCCCCGGTGTGGGGTGCCGGTATCCCCCTGCTTCCCGAGTTACGGGCCCCGGTGTGGGGTGCCGGTATCCCCCTGCTTCCCGAGTGACAGGCCCCGGTGTGGGGTGCCAGTATACCCCTGCTTCCTGAGTTACAGGCCACAGTGTGGGGTGCCGGTATCCCCCTGCTTCCCAAGTGACAGGCCCCGGTGTGGGGTGCCGGTATCCCCCTGCTTCCCGAGTTATGGGCCCCGGTGTGGGGTGCCGGTATCCCCCTGCTTCCCGAGTGACAGACCCCGGTGTGGGGTGCCGGTATCTCCCTGCTTCCCGAGTTACGGGCCCCGGTGTGGGGTGCCGGTATCTCCCTGCTTCCCGAGTTACGGGCCCCGGTGTGGGGTGCCGGTATCTCCCTGCTTCCCGAGTGACAGGCCCCGGTATGGGGTGCCGGTATCTCCCTGCTTCCCGAGTGACAGGCCCCAGTGTGGGGTGCCGGTATCTCCCTGCTTCCCGAATGACAGGCCCCGGTGTGGGGTGCCGGTACCTCCCTGCTTCCCGAGTTACGGGCCCCGGTGTGGGGTGCCGGTATCCCCCTGATTCCCGAGTGGCAGGCCCCGGTGTGGGGTGCCGGTATCTCCCTGCTTTCCGAGTGACAGGCCCCGGTATGGGGTGCCGGTATCCCCCTGCTTCCCGAGTGACAGGCCCCGGTATGGGGTGCCGGTATCCCCCTGCTTCCCGAGTGACAGACCCCGGTGTGGGGTGCCGGTATCTCCCTGCTTCCCGAGTGACGGGCCCCGGTGTGGGGTGCCGGTATCTCCCTGATTCCCGAGTGGCAGGCCCCGGTGTGGGGTGCCGGTATCTCCCTGCTTCCCGAGTGACAGGCCCCGGTGTGGGGTGCCGGTATCTCCCTGCTTCCCGAGTGACAGGCCCCGATGTGGGATGCCAGTATCTCCCTGATTCCCGAGTGGCAGGCCCCGGTGTGGGGTGCCGGTATCCCCCTGCTTCCCTAGTGACAGGCCCCGGTGTGGGGTGCCGGTATCCCCCTGCTTCCCAAGTTACGGGCCCCGGTGTGGGGTGCCGGTATCTCCATGCATCCCGAGTTACGGGCCCTGGTACCTCCCTGCTTCCCGAGTTACGGGCCCCGGTGTGGGGTGCCGGTATCCCCATGCGTCCCGAGTGACAGACCCCGGTGTGGGGTGCCGGTATCTCCCTGCTTCCCGAGTTACGGGCCCCGGTGTGGGGTGCCGGTATCTCCCTGCTTCCCGACAGGCCCCGGTGTGGGGTGCAGGTATCTCCCTGCATCCCGAGTTACGGGCTCCGGTGTGGGGTGCCGGTATCTCCCTGCTTCCCGAGTGACGGGCCCCGGTGTGGGGTGCCGGTATCTCCTTGCTTCCCGAGTGACGGGCCCCGGTGTGGGGTGCCGGTATCTCCCTGCTTCCCGAGTGACAGGCCCCGGTGTGGGGTGTCGGTATCTCCCTGCTTCCCGAGTGACAGGCCCCGGTGTGGGGTGCCGGTATCTCCCTGATTCCCGAGTGACAGGCCCCGGTGTGGGGTGCCGGTATCTCCCTGCTTCCCGAGTGACAGGCCCCGGTGTGGGGTGCCAGTATCCCCCTGCTTCCCGACGGGCCCCGGTGTGGGGTGCCGGTATCTCCCTGCTTCCCGAGTTATGGGCCCCGGTGTGGGGTGCCGGTATCTCCCTGATTCCCGAGTGACAGGCCCCGGTGTGAGGTGCTGGTATCTCCCTGCTTCCCGAGTGACAGGCCCCAGTGTGGGGTGACGGTATCTCCCTGCTTCCCGAGTGACAGGCCCCGGTGTGGGGTGCCGGTATCTCCCTGCTTCCCGACAGGCCCCGGTGTGGGGTGCCAGTATCTCCCTGATTCCCGAGTGACAGGCCCCGGTGTGGGGTGCCGGTATCCCCCTGCTTCCCGAGTGACAGGCCTCGGTGTGGGGTGCCGGTATCTCCCTGCTTCCCGAGTGACAGACCCCGGTGTGGGGTGCCGGTATCCCCCTGCTTCCCGAGTGACAGGCCCCGGTGTGGGGTGCCAGTATACCCCTGCTTCCTGAGTTACAGGCCACAGTGTGGGGTGCCGGTATCCCCCTGCTTCCCAAGTGACAGGCCCCGGTGTGGGGTGCCGGTATCCCCCTGCTTCCCGAGTTATGGGCCCCGGTGTGGGGTGCCGGTATCCCCCTGCTTCCCGAGTGACAGACCCCGGTGTGGGGTGCCGGTATCTCCCTGCTTCCCGAGTTACGGGCCCCGGTGTGGGGTGCCGGTATCTCCCTGCTTCCCGAGTTACGGGCCCCGGTGTGGGGTGCCGGTATCTCCCTGCTTCCCGAGTGACAGGCCCCGGTATGGGGTGCCGGTATCTCCCTGCTTCCCGAGTGACAGGCCCCAGTGTGGGGTGCCGGTATCTCCCTGCTTCCCGAGTGACAGGCCCCGGTGTGGGGTGCCGGTACCTCCCTGCTTCCCGAGTTACGGGCCCCGGTGTGGGGTGCCGGTATCCCCCTGATTCCCGAGTGGCAGGCCCCGGTGTGGGGTGCCGGTATCTCCCTGCTTTCCGAGTGACAGGCCCCGGTATGGGGTGCCGGTATCCCCCTGCTTCCCGAGTGACAGGCCCCGGTATGGGGTGCCGGTATCCCCCTGCTTCCCGAGTGACGGGCCCCGGTGTGGGGTGCCGGTATCTCCCTGATTCCCGAGTGGCAGGCCCCGGTGTGGGGTGCCGGTATCTCCCTGCTTCCCGAGTGACAGGCCCCGGTGTGGGGTGCCGGTATCTCCCTGCTTCCCGAGTGACAGGCCCCGATGTGGGATGCCAGTATCTCCCTGATTCCCGAGTGGCAGGCCCCGGTGTGGGGTGCCGGTATCCCCCTGCTTCCCTAGTGACAGGCCCCGGTGTGGGGTGCCGGTATCCCCCTGCTTCCCAAGTTACGGGCCCCGGTGTGGGGTGCCGGTATCTCCATGCATCCCGAGTTACGGGCCCTGGTACCTCCCTGCTTCCCGAGTTACGGGCCCCGGTGTGGGGTGCCGGTATCCCCATGCGTCCCGAGTGACAGACCCCGGTGTGGGGTGCCGGTATCTCCCTGCTTCCCGAGTTACGGGCCCCGGTGTGGGGTGCCGGTATCTCCCTGCTTCCCGACAGGCCCCGGTGTGGGGTGCAGGTATCTCCCTGCATCCCGAGTTACGGGCCCCGGTGTGGGGTGCCGGTATCTCCCTGCTTCCCGAGTGACGGGCCCCGGTGTGGGGTGCCGGTATCTCCTTGCTTCCCGAGTGACGGGCCCCGGTGTGGGGTGCCGGTATCTCCCTGCTTCCCGAGTGACAGGCCCCGGTGTGGGGTGTCGGTATCTCCCTGCTTCCCGAGTGACAGGCCCCGGTGTGGGGTGCCGGTATCTCGCTGATTCCCGAGTGACAGGCCCCGGTGTGGGGTGCCGGTATCTCCCTGCTTCCCGAGTGACAGGCCCCGGTGTGGGGTGCCAGTATCCCCCTGCTTCCCGACGGGCCCCGGTGTGGGGTGCCGGTATCTCCCTGCTTCCCGAGTTATGGGCCCCGGTGTGGGGTGCCGGTATCTCCCTGATTCCCGAGTGACAGGCCCCGGTGTGAGGTGCTGGTATCTCCCTGCTTCCCGAGTGACAGGCCCCAGTGTGGGGTGACGGTATCTCCCTGCTTCCCGAGTGACAGGCCCCGGTGTGGGGTGCCGGTATCTCCCTGCTTCCCGACAGGCCCCGGTGTGGGGTGCCAGTATCTCCCTGATTCCCGAGTGACAGGCCCCGGTGTGGGGTGCCGGTATCCCCCTGCTTCCCGAGTGACAGGCCTCGGTGTGGGGTGCCGGTATCTCCCTGCTTCCCGAGTGACAGACCCCGGTGTGGGGTGCCGGTATCTCCCTGCTTCTCGAGTGACAGGCCCCGGTGTGGGGTGCCGGTATCCCCCTGCTTCCCTAGTGACAGACCCCGGTGTGGGGTGCCAGTATCTCCCTGCTTCCCGAGTTATGGGCCCCGGTGTGGGGTGCCGGTATCTCAATGTATCCCAAGTTACGGGCCCCAGTGTGGGGTGCCGGTATCTCAATGTATCCCGAGTGACAGGCCCCGGTGTGGGGTGCCGGTATCTCCCTGCTTCCCGAGTGACAGGCCCCTGTGTGGAGTGCCGGTTTCTCCCTGCTTCCCGAGTGGCAGGCCCCGGTGTGGGGTGCCGGTATCCCCCTGCTTCCCTAGTGACAGACCCCGGTGTGGGGTGCCAGTATCTCCCTGCTTCCCGAGTTACAGGCCCCAGTGTGGGGTGCCGGTATCTCCCTGCTTCCCGAGTTATGGGCCCCGGTGTGGGGTGCCGGTATCTCAATGTATCCCGAGTTACGGGCCCCAGTGTGGGGTGCCGGTATCTCCCTGCTTCCCGAGTGACAGGCCCCGGTGTGGGGTGCCGGTATCCCCCTGCTTCCCGAGTTACGGGCCCTGGTGTGGGGTGCCGGTATCCCCCTGATTCCCGAGTTACGGGCCCCGGTGTGGGGTGCTGGTATCTCCCTGCTTCCCGAGTGACAGGCCCCGGTGTGGGGTGCCGGTATCTCCCTGATTCCCGAGTTACGGGCCCCGGTGTGGGGTGCCGGTATCACCCTGCTTCCCAAGTGACAGGCCCCTGTGTGGGGTGCCGGTATCCCCCTGCTTCCCGAGTGACAGGCCCCGGTGTGGGGTGCCGGTATCCCCCTGCTTCCCGAGTTACGGGCCCTGGTGTGGGGTGCCGGTATCCCCCTGCTTCCCGAGTGACAGGCCCCGGTGTGGGGTGCCGGTATCTCCCTGATTCCCGAGTTACGGGCCCCGGTGTGGGGTGCCGGTATCCCCCTGCTTCCCGAGTGACAGGCCCCTGTGTGGAGTGCCGGTTTCTCCCTGCTTCCCGAGTGACAGGCCCCGGTGTGGGGTGCCGGTATCCCCCTGCTTCCCGAGTGACAGGCCCCGGTGTGGGGTGCCGGTATCCCCCTGCTTCCCGAGTTACGGGCCCCGGTGTGGGGTGCCGGTATCCCCCTGCTTCCCGAGTGACAGGCCCCGGTGTGGGGTGCCAGAATACCCCTGCTTCCTGAGTTACAGGCCACAGTGTGGGGTGCCGGTATCCCCCTGCTTCCCAAGTGACAGGCCCCGGTGTGGGGTGCCGGTATCCCCCTGCTTCCCGAGTTATGGGCCCCGGTGTGGGGTGCCGGTATCCCCCTGCTTCCCGAGTGACAGACCCCGGTGTGGGGTGCCGGTATCTCCCTGCTTCCCGAGTTACGGGCCCCGGTGTGGGGTGCCGGTATCTCCCTGCTTCCCGAGTTACGGGCCCCGGTGTGGGGTGCCGGTATCTCCCTGCTTCCCGAGTGACAGGCCCCGGTATGGGGTGCCGGTATCTCCCTGCTTCCCGAGTGACAGGCCCCAGTGTGGGGTGCCGGTATCTCCCTGCTTCCCGAGTGACAGGCCCCGGTGTGGGGTGCCGGTACCTCCCTGCTTCCCGAGTTACGGGCCCCGGTGTGGGGTGCCGGTATCTCCCTGCTTCAACAGTGACAGGCCCCGGTGTGGGGTGCCGGTATCCCCCTGCTTTCCGAGTGACAGGCCCCGGTATGGGGTGCCAGTATCTCCCTGCTTCCCGACAGGCCCCGGTGTGGGGTGCCGATATCTCCCTGCTTCCCGAGTTACGGGCCCCGGTGTGGGGTGCCGGTATCTCCCTGCTTCCCGAGTGACGGGCCCCGGTGTGGGGTGCCGGTATATCCCTGCTTCCCGAGATACAGGCCCCGGTGTGGGGTGCCGGTATCTCCCTGCTTCCCGAGTGACGGGCCCCGGTGTGGGGTGCCGGTATCTCCCTGCTTCCCGAGTTACGGGCCCCGGTGTGGGGTGCCGGTATCTCCCTGCTTCCCGAATGAAGGGCCCCGGTGTGGGGTGGCGGTATCTCCCTGCTTCCCCAGTTACGGGCCCCGGTATGGGGTGCCGGTATCCCCCTGCTTCCCGAATTATGGGCCCCGGTGTGGGGTGCCGGTATCCCCCTGCTTCCCGAGTGACAGGCCCCGGTGTGGGGTGCCGGTATCTCCCTGCTTCCCGAGTGACAGGCCCCGGTGTGGGGTGCCGGTAACTCCGTGCTTCCCGAGTGACAGGCCCCGGTGTGGGGTGCCGGTATCTCCCTGCTTCCCGACAGGCCCCGGTGTGGGGTGCCAGTATCTCCCTGATTCCCGAGTTACGGGCCCCGGTGTGGGGTGCCAGTATCTCCCTGATTCCCGAGTGACAGGCCCCGGTGTGGGATGCCGGTATCTCCCTGCTTCCCGAGTGACAGGCCCCGGTGTGGGGTGCCTGTATATCCCTGCTTCCTGAGTTATAGGCCCCGGTATGGGGTGCCGGTTTCTCCCTGCTTCCCGAGTGACAGGCCCCGGTGTGGGGTGCCGGTATCCCCCTGCTTCCCTAGTGACAGACCCCGGTGTGGGGTGCCAGTATCTCCCTGCTTCCCGAGTTATGGGCCCCGGTGTGGGGTGCCGGTATCCCCCTGCTTCCCAAGTGACAAGCCCCGGTGTGGGGTGCCGGTATCTCCCTGCTTCCCGACAGGCCCCGGTGTGGGGTGCCGGTATCTCCCTGCTTCCCGAGTTACGGGCCCCGGTGTGGGGTGCCGGTTTCTCCCTGCATCCCAAGTTACGGGCCCCGGTGTGGGGTGCTGGTATCTCCCTGATTCCCGAGTTACGGGCCCCGGTGTGGGGTGCCGGTATCTCCCTGCTTCCCGAGTTACGGGCCCCGGTGTGGGGTGCCGGTATCTCCCTGCTTCCCGAGTGACGGGCCCCGGTGTGGGGTGCCGGTATCTCCCTGCTTCCCGAGATACAGGCCCCGGTGTGGGGTGCCGGTATCCCCCTGCTTCCCGAGTGACGGGCCCCGGTGTGGGGTGCCGGTATCTCCCTGCTTCCCGAGTTACGGGCCCCGGTGTGGGGTGCCGGTATCTCCCTGCTTCCCGAGTGACAGGCCCTGGTGTGGGGTGCCGGTTTCTCCCTGCTTCCCGAGTGAGGGGCCCCGGTGTGGGGTGCCGGTATCTCCCTGCTTCCCGAGTGACAGGCCCCGGTGTGGGGTTTCGGTATCTCCCTGCTTCAACAGTGACAGGCCCCGGTGTGGGGTGCCGGTATCTCCCTGCTTCCCGAGTTACGGGCCCCGGTGTGGGGTGCCGGTAACTCCCTGCTTCCCGAGTGACAGGCCCCGGTGTGGGGTGCCAGTATCTCCCTGCTTCCTGAATTACAGGCCCCAGTGTGGGGTGCCGGTATCCCCCTGCTTCCCAAGTGACAGGCCCCGGTGTGGGGTGCCGGTATCTCCCTGCTTCCTGAGTTACAGGCCCCGGTGTGGGGTGCCGGTATCTCCCTGCTTCCCAAGTGACAGGCCCCGGTATGGGGTGCCGGTATCCCCCTGCTTCCCGAGTGACAGGCCCCGGTGTGGGGTGCCGGTATCCCCCTGCTTCCTGAGTGACAGGCCCCGGTGTGGGGTGCCAGTATCTCCCTGCTTCCTGAATTACAGGCCCCAGTGTGGGGTGCCGGTATCCCCCTGCTTCCCAAGTGACAGGCCCCGGTGTGGGGTGCCGGTATCTCCCTGCTTCCTGAGTTACAGGCCCCGGTGTGGGGTGCCGGTATCCCCCTGCTTCCCAAGTGACAGGCCCCGGTATGGGGTGCCGGTATCTCCCTGCTTCAAGAGTGACAGGCCCCGGATTGGGGTGCCGGTATCTCCCTGCTTCCCGAGTTACGGGCCCCGGTGTGGGGTGCCGGTATCTCCCTGCTTCCCGAGTGACAAGCCCCGGTGTGGGGTGCCGGTATCTCCCTGCTTCCCGACAGGCCCCGGTGTGGGGTGCCGGTATCTCCCTGCTTCCCGAGTTACGGGCCCCGGTGTGGGGTGCCGGTTTCTCCCTGCTTCCCGAGTGACGGGCCCCGGTGTGGCGTGCCGGTATCTCCCTGCATCCCAAGTTACGGGCCCCGGTGTGGGGTGCTGGTATCTCCCTGATTCCCGAGTTACGGGCCCCGGTGTGGGGTGCCGGTATCCCCCTGCTTCCCGAGTGACAGGCCCCGGTGTGGGGTGCCGGTATCTCCCTGCTTCCTGAGTTACGGGCCCCGGTGTGGGGTGCCGGTATCTCCCTGATTCCCGAGTGACAGGCCCCAGTGTGGGGTGCCGGTATCCCCCTGCTTCCCGAGTTACGGGCCCCGGTGTGACGTGACGGTATCTCCCTGCTTCCCGAGTTACGGGCCCCGGTGTGGGGTGCCGGTATCCCCCTGCTTCCCGAGTGACAGGCCCCGGTGTGGGGTGCCGGTATCTCCCTGCTTCCCGAGTGACAGGCCCCGGTGTGGGGTGCCGGTATCTCCCTGATTCCAGAGTGACAGGCTCCGGTGTGGGGTGCCGGTATCTCCCTGCTTCCCGAGTTACGGGCCCCGGTGTGGGGTGCCGGTATCTCCCTGCTTCCCGAGTGACAGGCCCTGGTGTGGGGTGCCGGTATCTCCCTGCTTCCCGAGTGACAGGCCCTGGTGTGGGGTGCCGGTATCTCCCTGCTTCCCGAGTGACAGGCCCCGGTAGGGGGTGCCGGTATCTCCCAGCTTCCCGAGGGACAGGCCCCTGTGTGGGGTGCCGGTATCTCCCTGCTTCCCGAGTGACAGGCCCCGGTGTGGGGTGCCGGTATCTCCCTGCTTCCCGAGTGACGGGCCCCGGTGTGGGGTGCCGGTATCTCCCTGCTTCCCGAGTTACGGGCCCCGGTGTGGGTTGCCGGTATCTCCCTGCTTCCCGAGTGACGGGCCCCGGTGTAGGGTGCCGGTATCTCCCTGCTTCCCGAGTTACGGGCCCCGGTGTGGGGTGCCGGTATCTCCCTGCTTCCCGAGTGACAGGCCCCGGTGTGGGGTACAGGTATCTCCCTGCTTCCCGAGTGACAGGCCCCGGTGTGGGGTGCCGGTATCTCCCTGTATCCCGAGTGACAGGCCCCGGTGTGGTGTGCCGGTATCTCCCTGTATCCCGAGTGACGGGCCCCGGTGTGGGGTGCCGGTATCTCCCAGCTTCCCGAGTTACGGGCCACGGTGTGGAGTGCCGGTATCCCCCTGCTTCCCGAGTGACAGGCCCCGGTGTGGGGTGTCGGTATCTCCCTGCTTCCCAAGTTACAGGCCCCGGTGTGGGGTGCCGGTATCTCCCTGCTTCCCAAGTTACAGGCCCCGGTGTGGGGTGCCGGTATCCACCTGCTTCCCAAGTTACAGGCCCCGGTGTGGGGTGCCGGTATCCCCCTGTTTCCCGAGTGACAGGCCCCGGTGTGGGGTGCCGGTATCCCCTTGATTCCCGAGTGGCAGGCCCCGGTGTGGGGTGCCGGTATCCCCCTGTTCTCGAGTGACAGGCCCCGGTGTGGGGTGCCGGTATCCCCCTGATTCCCGAGTGACAGGCCCCGGTGTGGGGTGCCGTGTGCAGGTATCTCCCTGATTCCCGAGTGACAGGCCCTGGTGTGGGGTGCCGGTATCTCCCTGCTTCCCGAGTTACGGGCCCCGGTGTGGGGTGCCGGTATCCCACCTGCTTCCCGAGTGACAGGCCCCGGTGTGGGGTGCCGGTATCTCCCTGCTTCCCGAGTGACGGGCCTCGGTGTGGGGTGCCGGTATCTCCCTGCTTCCCGAGTGACAGGCCCCGGTGTGGGGTGTCGGTATCTCCCTGCTTCAAGAGTGACAGGCCCCGGATTGGGGTGCCGGTATCTCCCTGCTTCCCGAGTTACGGGCCCCGGTGTGGGGTGCCGGTATCTCCCTGCTTCCCGAGTGACAGGCCCCGGTGTGGGGTGCCGGTATCTCCCTGCTTCCCGACAGGCCCCGGTGTGGGGTGCCGGTATCTCCCTGCTTCCCGAGTGACGGGCCCCGGTGTGGCGTGCCGGTATCTCACTGCATCCCAAGTTACGGGCCCCGGTGTGGGGTGCTGGTATCTCCCTGATTCCCGAGTTACGGGCCCCGGTGTGGGGTGCCGGTATCCCCCTGCTTCCCGAGTGACAGGCCCCGGTGTGGGGTGCCGGTATCTCCCTGCTTCCTGAGTTACGGGCCCCGGTGTGGGGTGCCGGTATCTCCCTGATTCCCGAGTGACAGGCCCCAGTGTGGGGTGCCGGTATCCCCCTGCTTCCCGAGTTACGGGCCCCGGTGTGACGTGACGGTATCTCCCTGCTTCCCGAGTTACGGGCCCCGGTGTGGGGTGCCGGTATCCCCCTGCTTCCCGAGTGACAGGCCCCGGTGTGGGGTGCCGGTATCTCCCTGCTTCCCGAGTGACAGGCCCCGGTGTGGGGTGCCGGTATCTCCCTGCTTCCCGAGTTACGGGCCCCGGTGTGGGGTGCTGGTATCTCCCTGCTTCCCGAGTGACAGGCCCCGGTGTGGGGTGCCGGTATCTCCCTGCTTCCCGAGTTACAGGCCCCGGTGTGGGGTGCCGGTATCTCCCTGCTTCCCGAGTGATAGGCCCCGGTGTGGGGTGCCGGTATCCCCCTGCTTCCCGAGTTACGGGCCCCGGTGTGGGGGGTCGGTATCTCCCTGCTTCCCGAGTTACAGGCCCCGGTGTGGGGTGCCGGTATCTCCCTGCTTCCCGAGTGATAGGCCCCGGTGTGGCGTGCCGGTATCCCCCTGCTTCCCGAGTTACGGGCCCCGGTATGGGGTGCCGGTATCCCCCTGCTTCCCGAGTGACAGGCCCCGGTATGGGGTGCCGGTATCTCCCTGCTTCCCGAGTTACGGGCCCCGGTGTGGGGTGCCGGTATCTCCCTGCTTCCCGAGTGATAGGCCCCGGTGTGGGGTGCTGGTATCCCCCTGCTTCCCAAGTTACGGGCCCCGGTGTGGGGTGCCGGTATTTCCCTGCTTCCCGAGTTACAGGCCCCGGTGTGGGGTGTCGGTATCCCCCTGCTTCCCAAGTTACGGGCCCCGGTGTGGGGTGCCGGTATCTCCCTGCTTTCCGAGTGATAGGCCCCGGTGTGGGGTGCCGGTATTTCCCTGCTTCCCGAGTTACAGGCCCCGGTGTGGGGTGCCGGTATCCCCCTGCTTCCCAAGTTACGGGCCCCGGTGTGGGGTGCCGGAACCTCCCTGCTTCCCGAGTTACGGGCCCCGGTGTGAGGTGCTGGTATCTCCCTTATTCCCGAGTGACAGGCCCCGGTGTGGGGTGCCGGTATCTCCCTGCTTCCCGAGTTACGGGCCCCGGTGTGGGGTGCCGGTATCTCCCTGATTCCCGAGTTACGGCACCCGGTGTGGGGTGCCGGTATCTCCCTGCTTCCCGAGTTACGGGCCCCAGTGTGGGGTGCCGGTATCTCCCTGCTTCCTGAGTGACAGGCCCCGGTGTGGGGTGCCGGTATCTCCCTGCTTCCCGAGTTACGGGCCCCGGTGTGGGGTGCCGGTATCTCCCTGCTTCCCGAGTTACGGGCCCTGGTGTGGGGTGCCGGTATCTCCCTGCTTCCTGAGTTACAGGCCCCGGTGTGTGGTGCCGGTATCTCCCTGCTTCCCGAGTTACGGGCCCCGGTGTGAGGTGCTGGTATCTCCCTGCTTCCCGAGTTACGGGCCCCGGTGTGGGGTGCCGGTATCCCCCTGCTTCCCTAGTGACAGGCCCCGGTGTGGGGTGCCGGTATCTCCCTGCTTCCCGAGTTACGGGCCCCGGTATTGGGTGCCGGTATCCCCCTGCTTCCCGAGTTACGGGCCCCGGTATGGGTGCCGGTATCTCCCTGCTTCCCGAGTTACGGGCCCCGGTATGGGGTGCCGGTATCTCTCTGCTTCCCGATTTACGGGCCCCGGTGTGGGGTACCGGTATCTCCCTGCTTCCCGAGTGACAGGCCCCGGTGTGGGGTGCTGGTATCTCCCTGCTTCCCGAGTTACGGGCCCCGGTGTGGGGTGCCGGTATCTCCCTGCTTCCCGAGTGACAGGCCCTGGTGTGGGGTGCCGGTATCTCCCTGCTTCACGAGTTACGGGCCCTGGTGTGGGGTGCCGGTATCTCCCTGCTTCCCGAGTGACAGGCCCCGGTGTGGGGTGCCGGTATCTCCCTGCTTCCCGAGTGACAGGCCCCGGTGTGGGGTGCCAGTATCTCCCTGCTTCCCGAGTGACAGGCCCCGGTGTGGGGTGCGGGTATCTCCCTGATTCCCGAGTGGCAGGCCCCGGTGTGGGGTGCCGGTATCCCCCTGCTTCCCGAGTGACAGGCCCCGATGTGGGGTGCCGGTATCCCCCTGCTTCCGGAGTGACAGGCCCCGGTGTGAGGTGCCGGTATCTCCCTGATTCCCGAGTGACAGGCCCCGGTGTGGGGTGCCGGTATCTCCCTGCTTCCCGAGTGACAGGCCCCGGTGTGGGGTGCCGGTATCTCTGTACTTCCCGAGTGACAGGCCCCGGTGTGGGGTGCCGGTATCTCCCAGCTTCCTGAGTGACAGGCCCCGGTGTGGGGTGCCGGTATCTCCCTGCTTCCCGAGTGACAGGCCCCGGTGTGGGGTGCCGGTATCCCCCTGCTTCCCGAGTTACGGGCCTCGGTGAGGGGTGCCGGTATCTCCCTGCTTCCCGAGTGACAGGCCCCGGTGTGGGATGCCGGTATCCCCCTGCTTCCCGAGTTACGGGCCTCGTTGTGGGGTGCCAGTATCTCCCTGCTTCCCGAGTTACGGGCCCCGGTGTGTGGTGCCGGTATCTCCCTGCTTCCCGAGTGACAGGCCCCGGTATGGGGTGCCGGTATCTCCCTGCTTCCTGAGTTACAGGCCCCGGTATGGGGTGCCGGTATCTCTCTGCTTCCCGATTTACGGGCCCCGGTGTGGGTTACCGGTATCTCCCTGCTTCCCGAGTGACAGGCCCCGGTGTGGGGTGCCGGTATCTCCCTGCTTCCCGAGTGACAGGCCCTGGTGTGGGGTGCCGGTATCTCCCTGCTTCACGAGTTACGGGCCCTGGTGTGGGGTGCCGGTATCTCCCTGCTTCCCGAGTGACAGGCCCCGGTGTGGGGTGCCGGTATCTCCCTGCTTCCCGAGTGACAGGCCCCGGTGTGGGGTGCCAGTATCTCCCTGCTTCCCGAGTGACAGGCCCCGGTGTGGGGTGCGGGTATCTCCCTGATTCCCGAGTGGCAGGCCCCGGTGTGGGGTGCCGGTATCCCCCTGCTTCCCGAGTGACAGGCCCCGATGTGGGGTGCCGGTATCCCCCTGCTTCCGGAGTGACAGGCCCCGGTGTGAGGTGCCGGTATCTCCCTGATTCCCGAGTGACAGGCCCCGGTGTGGGGTGCCGGTATCTCCCTGCTTCCCGAGTGACAGGCCCCGGTGTGGGGTGCCGGTATCTCTGTACTTCCCGAGTGACAGGCCCCGGTGTGGGGTGCCGGTATCTCCCAGCTTCCTGAGTGACAGGCCCCGGTATGGGGTGCCGGTATCTCCCTGCTTCCCGAGTGACAGGCCCCGGTGTGGGGTGCCGGTATCTCCCTGCTTCCCGAGTGACAGGCCCCGGTGTGGGGTGCCGGTATCCCCCTGCTTCCCGAGTTACGGGCCTCGGTGAGGGGTGCCGGTATCTCCCTGCTTCCCGAGTGACAGGCACCGGTGTGGGATGCCGGTATCCCCCTGCTTCCCGAGTTACGGGCCTCGTTGTGGGGTGCCAGTATCTCCCTGCTTCCCGAGTTACGGGCCCCGGTGTGTGGTGCCGGTATCTCCCTGCTTCCCGAGTGACAGGCCCCGGTATGGGGTGCCGGTATCTCCCTGCTTCCTGAGTTACAGGCCCCGGTATGGGGTGCCGGTATCCCCCTGCTTCCCGAATTACGGGCCTCGGTGTGGGGTGCCGGTATCTCCCTGCTTCCCGAGTTACGGGCCCCGGTGGGGTGCCGGTATCTCCCTGCTTCCCGAGTGACGGGCCCCGGTGTGGGGTGCCGGTATCCCCCTGATTCCCGAGTGGCAGGCCCCGGTGTGGGGTGCCGGTATCTCCCTGCTTCCCGAGTGACAGGCCCCGGTGTGGGGTGCCGGTATCCCCCTGCTTCCCGAGTGACAGGCCCCGGTATGGGGTGCCGGTATCCCCCTGCTTCCCGAGTGACAGACCCCGGTGTGGGGTGCCGGTATCTCCCTGCTTCCCGAGTGACAGGCCCCGGTGTGGGGTGCCGGTATCTCCCTGCTTCCCGAGTGACAGGCCCCGGTGTGGGGTGCCGGTATCTCCCTGCTTCCCGAGTGACAGGCCCCGATGTGGGATGCCAGTATCTCCCTGATTCCCGAGTGGCAGGCCCCGGTGTGGGGTGCCGGTATCCCCCTGCTTCCCTAGTGATAGGCCCCGGTGTGGGGTGCCGGTATCCCCCTGCTTCCCAAGTTACGGGCCCCGGTGTGGGGTGCCGGTATCTCCATGCATCCCGAGTTACGGGCCCTGGTACCTCCCTGCTTCCCGAGTTACGGGCCCCGGTGTGGGGTGCCGGTATCCCCATGCGTCCCGAGTGACAGACCCCGGTGTGGGGTGCCGGTATCTCCCTGCTTCCCGAGTGACAGGCCCCGGGGTGGGGTGCCGGTATCTCCCTGCTTCCCGAGTTACGGGCCCCGGTGTGGGGTGCCGGTATCTCCCTGCTTCCCGAGTGACAGGCCCCGGTGTGGGGTGCCGGTATCTCCCTGCTTCCCGACAGGCCCCGGTGTGGGGTGAAGGTATCTCCCTGCTTCCCGAGTTACGGGCCCCGGTGTGGGGTGCCGGTATCTCCCTGCTTCCCGACAGGCCCCGGTGTGGGGTGCAGGTATCTCCCTGCATCCCGAGTTACGGGCCCCGGTGTGGGGTGCCGGTATCTCCCTGCTTCCCGAGTGACGGGCCCCGGTGTGGGGTGCCGGTATCTCCTTGCTTCCCGAGTGACGGGCCCCGGTGTGGGGTGCCGGTATCTCCCTGCTTCCCGAGTGACAGGCCCCGGTGTGGGGTGTCGGTATCTCCCTGCTTCCCGAGTGACAGGCCCCGGTGTGGGGTGCCGGTATCTCCCTGATTCCCGAGTGACAGGCCCCGGTGTGGGGTGCCGGTATCTCCCTGCTTCCCGAGTGACAGGCCCCGGTGTGGGGTGCCAGTATCCCCCTGCTTCCCGACGGGCCCCGGTGTGGGGTGCCGGTATCTCCCTGCTTCCCGAGTTATGGGCCCCGGTGTGGGGTGCCGGTATCTCCCTGATTCCCGAGTGACAGGCCCCGGTGTGGGGTGCCGGTATCCCCCTGCTTCCCGAGTGACAGGCCCCAGTGTGGGGTGCCGGTATCTCCCTGCTTCCCGAGTGACAGGCCCCGGTGTGGGGTGCCGGTATCTCCCTGCTTCCCGACAGGCCCCGGTGTGGGGTGCCAGTATCTCCCTGATTCCCGAGTGACAGGCCCCGGTGTGGGGTGCCGGTATCCCCCTGCTTCCCGAGTGACAGGCCTCGGTGTGGGGTGCCGGTATATCCCTGCTTCCCGGGTGACAGGCCCCGGTGTGGGGTGCCGGTATCTCCGTGCTTCCCGAGTGACAGGCCCCGGTGTGGGGTGCCTGTATATCCCTGCTTCCCGAGTGACAGGCCCCGGTGTGGGGTGCCGGTATCCCCCTGCTTCCCTAGTGACAGACCCCGGTGTGGGGTGCCAGTATCTCCCTGCTTCCCGAGTTATGGGCCCCGGTGTGGGGTGCCGGTATCTCAATGTATCCCGAGTTACGGGCCCCAGTGTGGGGTGCCGGTATCTCCCTGCTTCCCGAGTTACGGGCCCCGGTGTGGGGTGCCGGTATCTCCCTGCTTCCCGAGTGACAGGCCCCTGTGTGGAGTGCCGGTTTCTCCCTGCTTCCCGAGTGACAGGCCCCGGTGTGGGGTGCCGGTATCCCCCTGCTTCCCTAGTGACAGACCCCGGTGTGGGGTGCCAGTATCTCCCTGCTTCCCGAGTTATGGGCCCCGGTGTGGGGTGCCGGTATCTCAATGTATCCCGAGTTACGGGCCCCAGTGTGGGGTGCCGGTATCTCCCTGCTTCCCGAGTGACAGGCCCCGGTGTGGGGTGCCGGTATCTCCCTGCTTCCCGAGTGACAGGCCCCGGTGTGGGGTGCCGGTATCTCCCTGCTTCCCGAGTGACAGGCCCCTGTGTGGGGTGCCGGTATCTCCCTGCTTCCCGAGTGACAGGCCCCGGTGTGGGGTGCCGGTATCCCCCTGCTTCCCGAGTTACGGGCCCTGGTGTGGGGTGCCGGTATCTCCCTGCTTCCCGAGTGACAGGCCCCGGTGTGAGGTGCCGGTATCTCCCTGATTCCCGAGTTACAGGCCCCGGTGTGGGGTGCCGGTATCACCCTGCTTCCCAAGTGACAGGCCCCTGTGTGGGGTGCCGGTATCTCCCTGCTTCCCGAGTGACAGGCCCCGGTGTGGGGTGCCGGTATCTCCCTGATTCCCGAGTTACGGGCCCCGGTGTGGGGTGCCGGTATCACCCTGCTTCCCGAGTGACAGGCCCCTGTGTGGAGTGCCGGTTTCTCCCTGCTTCCCGAGTGACAGGCCCCGGTGTGGGGTGCTGGTATCCCCCTGCTTCCCGAGTGACAGGCCCCGGTGTGGGGTGCCGGTATCCCCCTGCTTCCCGAGTGACAGGCCCCTGTGTGGAGTGCCGGTTTCTCCCTGCTTCCCGAGTGACAGGCCCCGGTGTGGGGTGCCGGTATCCCCCTGCTTCCCGAGTGACAGGCCCCGGTGTGGGGTGCCGGTATCCCCCTGCTTCCCGAGTGACAGGCCCCGGTGTGGGGTGCCAGTATACCCCTGCTTCCTGAGTTACAGGCCACAGTGTGGGGTGCCGGTATCCCCCTGCTTCCCAAGTGACAGGCCCCGGTGTGGGGTGCCGGTATCCCCCTGCTTCCCGAGTTACGGGCCCCGGTGTGGGGTGCCGGTATCCCCCTGCTTCCCGAGTGACAGACCCCGGTGTGGGGTGCCGGTATCTCCCTGCTTCCCGAGTTACGGGCCCCGGTGTGGGGTGCCGGTATCTCCCTGCTTCCCGAGTTACGGGCCCCGGTGTGGGGTGCCGGTATCTCCCTGCTTCCCGAGTGACAGGCCCCGGTATGGGGTGCCGGTATTTCCCTGCTTCCCGAGTGACAGGCCCCAGTGTGGGGTGCCGGTATCTCCCTGCTTCCCGAGTGACAGGCCCCGGTGTGGGGTGCCGGTACCTCCCTGCTTCCCGAGTTACGGGCCCCGGTGTGGGGTGCCGGTATCTCCCTGCTTCAACAGTGACAGGCCCCGGTGTGGGGTGCCGGTATCCCCCTGCTTTCCGAGTGACAGGCCCCGGTATGGGGTGCCAGTATCTCCCTGCTTCCCGACAGGCCCAGGTGTGGGGTGCCGATATCTCCCTGCTTCCCGAGTTACGGGCCCCGGTGTGGGGTGCCGGTATCTCCCTGCTTCCCGAGTGACGGGCCCCGGTGTGGGGTGCCGGTATATCCCTGCTTCCCGAGATACAGGCCCCGGTGTGGGGTGCCGGTATCTCCCTGCTTCCCGAGTGACGGGCCCCGGTGTGGGGTGCCGGTATCTCCCTGCTTCCCGAGTTACGGGCCCCGGTGTGGGGTGCCGGTATCTCCCTGCTTCCCGAATGAAGGGCCCCGGTGTGGGGTGCCGGTATCTCCCTGCTTCCCCAGTTACGGGCCCCGGTATGGGGTGCCGGTATCCCCCTGCTTCCCGAGTGACAGGCCCCGGTGTGGGGTGCCGGTATCTCCCTGCTTCCCGAGTGACAGGCCCCGGTGTGGGGTGCCGGTAACTCCGTGCTTCCCGAGTGACAGGCCCCGGTGTGGGGTGCCGGTATCTCCCTGCTTCCCGACAGGCCCCGGTGTGGGGTGCCAGTATCTCCCTGATTCCCGAGTTACGGGCCCCGGTGTGGGGTGCCAGTATCTCCCTGATTCCCGAGTGACAGGCCCCGGTGTGGGGTGCCGGTATCTCCCTGCTTCCCGAGTGACAGGCCCCGGTGTGGGGTGCCTGTATATCCCTGCTTCCTGAGTTATAGGCCCCGGTATGGGGTGCCGGTTTCTCCCTGCTTCCCGAGTGACAGGCCCTGGTGTGGGGTGCCGGTATCCCCCTGCTTCCCTAGTGACAGACCCCGGTGTGGGGTGCCAGTATCTCCCTGCTTCCCGAGTTATGGGCCCCGGTGTGGGGTGCCGGTATCCCCCTGCTTCCCAAGTGACAAGCCCCGGTGTGGGGTGCCGGTATCTCCCTGCTTCCCGAGTTACGGGCCCCGGTGTGGGGTGCCGGTTTCTCCCTGCTTCCCGAGTGACGGGCCCCGGTGTGGCGTGCCGGTATCTCCCTGCATCCCAAGTTACGGGCCCCGGTGTGGGGTGCTGGTATCTCCCTGATTCCCGAGTTACGGGCCCCGGTGTGGGGTGCCGGTATCTCCCTGCTTCCCGAGTTACGGGCCCCGGTGTGGGGTGCCGGTATCTCCCTGCTTCCCGAGTGACGGGCCCCGGTGTGGGGTGCCGGTATCTCCCTGATTCCCGAGATACAGGCCCCGGTGTGGGGTGCCGGTATCTCCCTGCTTCCCGAGTGACGGGCCCCGGTGTGGGGTGCCGGTATCTCCCTGCTTCCCGAGTTACGGGCCCCGGTGTGGGGTGCCAGTATCTCCCTGCTTCCCGAGTGACAGGCCCTGGTGTGGGGTGCCGGTTTCTCCCTGCTTCCCGAGTGAGGGGCCCCGGTGTGGGGTGCCGGTATCTCCCTGCTTCCCGAGTGACAGGCCCCGGTGTGGGGTGTCGGTATCTCCCTGCTTCAACAGTGACAGGCCCCGGTGTGGGGTGCCGGTATCTCCCTGCTTCCCGAGTTACGGGCCCCGGTGTGGGGTGCCGGTAACTCCCTGCTTCCCGAGTGACAGGCCCCGGTGTGGGGTGCCAGTATCTCCCTGCTTCCTGAATTACAGGCCCCAGTGTGGGGTGCCGGTATCCCCCTGCTTCCCAAGTGACAGGCCCCGGTGTGGGGTGCCGGTATCCCCCTGCTTCCCAAGTGACAGGCCCCGGTATGGGGTGCCGGTATCCCCCTGCTTCCCGAGTGACAGGCCCCGGTGTGGGGTGCCGGTATCCCCCTGCTTCCTGAGTGACAGGCCCCGGTGTGGGGTGCCAGTATCTCCCTGCTTCCTGAATTACAGGCCCCAGTGTGGGGTGCCGGTATCCCCCTGCTTCCCAAGTGACAGGCCCCGGTGTGGGGTGCCGGTATCTCCCTGCTTCCTGAGTTACAGGCCCCGGTGTGGGGTGCCGGTATCCCCCTGCTTCCCGAGTTACGGGCCCCGGTGTGGGGTGCCGTTATCTCCCTGCTTCCTGAGTGACAGACCCCGGTGTGGGGTGCCGGTACCTCCCTGCTTCCCGAGTTACGGGCCCTGGTGTGGGGTGCCGGTATCTCCCTGCTTCCCGAGTGACAGGCCCCGGTGTGGGGTGCCGGTATCTCCCTGCTTCCCGAGTGACAGGCCCCGGTGTGGGGTGCCGGTACCTCCCTGCTTCCCGAGTTACGGGCCCCGGTGTGGGGTGCCGGTATCTCCCTGCTTCCCGAGTGACAGGCCCCGGTGTGGGGTGCCGGTATCTCCCTGCTTCCCGACAGGCCCCGGTGTGGGGTGCCGGTATCTCCCTGCTTCCCGAGTGACGGGCCCCGGTGTGGGGTGCCGGTATCTCCCTGCTTCCCGAGTGACGGGCCCCGGTGTGGGGTGCCGGTATCTCCCTGCTTCCCGAGATACAGGCCCCGGTGTGGGGTGCCGGTATCTCCCTGCTTCCCGAGTGACGGGCCCCGGTGTGGGGTGCCGGTATCTCCCTGCTTCCCGAGTTACGGGCCCCAGTGTGGGGTGCCGGTATCTCCCTGCTTCCCGAGTGACGGGCCTCGGTGTGGGGTGCCGGTATCTCCCTGCTTCCCGAGTGACAGGCCCCGGTGTGGGGTGTCGGTATCTCCCTGCTTCAAGAGTGACAGGCCCCGGATTGGGGTGCCGGTATCTCCCTGCTTCCCGAGTTACGGGCCCCGGTGTGGGGTGCCGGTATCTCCCTGCTTCCCGAGTGACAAGCCCCGGTGTGGGGTGCCGGTATCTCCCTGCTTCCCGACAGGCCCCGGTGTGGGGTGCCGGTATCTCCCTGCTTCCCGAGTGACGGGCCCCGGTGTGGGGTGCCGGTTTCTCCCTGCTTCCCGAGTGACGGGCCCCGGTGTGGCGTGCCGGTATCTCCCTGCATCCCAAGTTACGGGCCCCGGTGTGGGGTGCCGGTATCTCCCTGATTCCCGAGTTACGGGCCCCGGTGTGGGGTGCCGGTATCTCCCTGATTCCCGAGTTACGGGCCCCGGTGTGGGGTGCCGGTATCCCCCTGCTTCCCGAGTGACAGGCCCCGGTGTGGGGTGCCGGTATCTCCCTGCTTCCTGAGTTACGGGCCCCGGTGTGGGGTGCCGGTATCTCCCTGATTCCCGAGTGACAGGCCCCGGTGTGGGGTGCCGGTATCTGCCTGCTTCCCGAGTGACAGGCCCCGGTGTGGGGTGCCGGTATCTCCCTGCTTCCCGAGTTACAGGCCCCAGTGTGGGGTGCCGGTATCCCCCTGCTTCCCGAGTTACGGGCCCCGGTGTGACGTGACGGTATCTCCCTGCTTCCCGAGTTACGGGCCCCGGTGTGGGGTGCCGGTATCCCCCTGCTTCCCGAGTGACAGGCCCCGGTGTGGGGTGCCGGTATCTCCCTGCTTCCCGAGTGACAGGCCCCGGTGTGGGGTGCCGCTATCTCCCTGATTCCAGAGTGACAGGCTCCGGTGTGGGGTGCCGGTATCTCCCTGCTTCCCGAGTTACGGGCCCCGGTGTGGGGTGCCGGTATCTCCCTGCTTCCCGAGTGACAGGCCCCGGTGTGGGGTGCCGGTATCTCCCTGCTTCCCGAGTGACAGGCCCCGGTAGGGGGTGCCGGTATCTCCCAGCTTCCCGAGGGACAGGCCCCTGTGTGGGGTGCCGGTATCTCCCTGCTTCCCGAGTGACAGGCCCCGGTGTGGGGTGCCGGTATCTCCCTGCTTCCCGAGTGACGGGCCCCGGTGTGGGGTGCCGGTATCTCCCTGCTTCCCGAGTTACGGGCCCCGGTGTGGGTTGCCGGTATCTCCCTGCTTCCCGAGTGACGGGCCCCGGTGTAGGGTGCCGGTATCTCCCTGCTTCCCGAGTTACGGGCCCCGGTGTGGGGTGCCGGTATCTCCCTGCTTCCCGAGTGACAGGCCCCGGTGTGGGGTACAGGTATCTCCCTGCTTCCCGAGTGACAGGCCCCGGTGTGGGGTGCCGGTATCTCCCTGTATCCCGAGTGACAGGCCCCGGTGTGGTGTGCCGGTATCTCCCTGTATCCCGAGTGACGGGCCCCGGTGTGGGGTGTCAGTATCTCCCTGCTTCCCGAGTTACAGGCCCCGGTGTGGAGTGCCGGTATCCCCCTGCTTCCCGAGTGACAGGCCCCGGTGTGGGGTGCCGGTATCTCCCTGCTTCCTGAGTTACGGGCCCCGGTGTGGGGTGCCGGTATCTCCCTGATTCCCGAGTGACAGGCCCCGGTGTGGGGTGCCGGTATCTGCCTGCTTCCCGAGTGACAGGCCCCGGTGTGGGGTGCCGGTATCTCCCTGCTTCCCGAGTTACAGGCCCCAGTGTGGGGTGCCGGTATCCCCCTGCTTCCCGAGTTACGGGCCCCGGTGTGACGTGACGGTATCTCCCTGCTTCCCGAGTTACGGGCCCCGGTGTGGGGTGCCGGTATCCCCCTGCTTCCCGAGTGACAGGCCCCGGTGTGGGGTGCCGGTATCTCCCTGCTTCCCGAGTGACAGGCCCCGGTGTGGGGTGCCGCTATCTCCCTGATTCCAGAGTGACAGGCTCCGGTGTGGGGTGCCGGTATCTCCCTGCTTCCCGAGTTACGGGCCCCGGTGTGGGGTGCCGGTATCTCCCTGCTTCCCGAGTGACAGGCCCCGGTGTGGGGTGCCGGTATCTCCCTGCTTCCCGAGTGACAGGCCCCGGTAGGGGGTGCCGGTATCTCCCAGCTTCCCGAGGGACAGGCCCCTGTGTGGGGTGCCGGTATCTCCCTGCTTCCCGAGTGACAGGCCCCGGTGTGGGGTGCCGGTATCTCCCTGCTTCCCGAGTGACGGGCCCCGGTGTGGGGTGCCGGTATCTCCCTGCTTCCCGAGTTACGGGCCCCGGTGTGGGTTGCCGGTATCTCCCTGCTTCCCGAGTGACGGGCCCCGGTGTAGGGTGCCGGTATCTCCCTGCTTCCCGAGTTACGGGCCCCGGTGTGGGGTGCCGGTATCTCCCTGCTTCCCGAGTGACAGGCCCCGGTGTGGGGTACAGGTATCTCCCTGCTTCCCGAGTGACAGGCCCCGGTGTGGGGTGCCGGTATCTCCCTGTATCCCGAGTGACAGGCCCCGGTGTGGTGTGCCGGTATCTCCCTGTATCCCGAGTGACGGGCCCCGGTGTGGGGTGTCAGTATCTCCCTGCTTCCCGAGTTACAGGCCCCGGTGTGGAGTGCCGGTATCCCCCTGCTTCCCGAGTGACAGGCCCCGGTGTGGGGTGCCGGTATCCCCCTGCTTCCCGAGTTACGGGCCCCGGTGTGACGTGACGGTATCTCCCTGCTTCCCGAGTTACGGGCCCCGGTGTGGGGTGCCGGTATCTCCCTGATTCCCGAGTGACAGGCCCCAGTGTGGGGTGCCGGTATCCCCCTGCTTCCCGAGTTACGGGCCCCGGTGTGACGTGACGGTATCTCCCTGCTTCCCGAGTTACGGGCCCCGGTGTGGGGTGCCGGTATCCCCCTGCTTCCCGAGTGACAGGCCCCGGTGTGGGGTGCCGGTATCTCCCTGCTTCCCGAGTGACAGGCCCCGGTGTGGGGTGCCGGTATCTCCCTGATTCCAGAGTGACAGGCTCCGGTGTGGGGTGCCGGTATCTCCCTGCTTCCCGAGTTACGGGCCCTGGTGTGGGGTGCCGGTATCTCCCTGCTTCCCGAGTGACAGGCCCCGGTGTGGGGTGCCGGTATCTCCCTGCTTCCCGAGTGACAGGCCCCGGTAGGGGGTGCCGGTATCTCCCAGCTTCCCGAGGGACAGGCCCCTGTGTGGGGTGCCGGTATCTCCCTGCTTCCCGAGTGACAGGCCCCGGTGTGGGGTGCCGGTATCTCCCTGCTTCCCGAGTGACGGGCCCCGGTGTGGGGTGCCGGTATCTCCCTGCTTCCCGAGTTACGGGCCCCGGTGTGGGTTGCCGGTATCTCCCTGCTTCCCGAGTGACGGGCCCCGGTGTAGGGTGCCGGTATCTCCCTGCTTCCCGAGTTACGGCCCCCGGTGTGGGGTGCCGGTATCTCCCTGCTTCCCGAGTGACAGGCCCCGGTGTGGGGTGCCGGTATCTCCCTGTATCCCGAGTGACAGGCCCCGGTGTGGTGTGCCGGTATCTCCCTGTATCCCGAGTGACGGGCCCCGGTGTGGGGTGTCAGTATCTCCCTGCTTCCCGAGTTACAGGCCCCGGTGTGGAGTGCCGGTATCCCCCTGCTTCCCGAGTGACAGGCCCCGGTGTGGGGTGTCGGTATCTCCCTGCTTCCCAAGTTACAGGCCCCGGTGTGGGGTGCCGGTATCTCCCTGCTTCCCAAGTTACAGGCCCCGGTGTGGGGTGCCGGTATCCACCTGCTTCCCAAGTTACAGGCCCCGGTGTGGGGTGCCGGTATCCCCCTGTTTCCCGAGTGACAGGCCCCGGTGTGGGGTGCCGGTATCCCCTTGATTCCCGAGTGGCAGGCCCCGGTGTGGGGTGCCGGTATCCCCCTGTTCTCGAGTGACAGGCCCCGGTGTGGGGTGCCGGTATCCCCCTGATTCCCGAGTGACAGGCCCCGGTGTGGGGTGCCGTGTGCCGGTATCTCCCTGATTCCCGAGTGACAGGCCCTGGTGTGGGGTGCCGGTATCTCCCTGCTTCCCGAGTTACGGGCCCCGGTGTGGGGTGCCGGTATCCCACCTGCTTCCCGAGTGACAGGCCCCGGTGTGGGGTGCCGGTATCTCCCTGCTTCCCGAGTGACGGGCCTCGGTGTGGGGTGCCGGTATCTCCCTGCTTCCCGAGTGACAGGCCCCGGTGTGGGGTGTCGGTATCTCCCTGCTTCAAGAGTGACAGGCCCCGGATTGGGGTGCCGGTATCTCCCTGCTTCCCGAGTTACGGGCCCCGGTGTGGGGTGCCGGTATCTCCCTGCTTCCCGAGTGACAGGCCCCGGTGTGGGGTGCCGGTATCTCCCTGCTTCCCGACAGGCCCCGGTGTGGGGTGCCGGTATCTCCCTGCTTCCCGAGTTACGGGCCCCGGTGTGGGGTGCCGGTTTCTCCCTGCTTCCCGAGTGACGGGCCCCGGTGTGGCGTGCCGGTATCTCACTGCATCCCAAGTTACGGGCCCCGGTGTGGGGTGCTGGTATCTCCCTGATTCCCGAGTTACGGGCCCCGGTGTGGGGTGCCGGTATCCCCCTCCTTCCCGAGTGACAGGCCCCGGTGTGGGGTGCCGGTATCTCCCTGCTTCCTGAGTTACGGGCCCCGGTGTGGGGTGCCGGTATCTCCCTGATTCCCGAGTGACAGGCCCCAGTGTGGGGTGCCGGTATCCCCCTGCTTCCCGAGTTACGGGCCCCGGTGTGACGTGACGGTATCTCCCTGCTTCCCGAGTTACGGGCCCCGGTGTGGGGTGCCGGTATCCCCCTGCTTCCCGAGTGACAGGCCCCGGTGTGGGGTGCCGGTATCTCCCTGCTTCCCGAGTGACAGGCCCCGGTGTGGGGTGCCGGTATCGCCCTGATTCCAGAGTGACAGGCTCCGGTATGGGGTGCTGGTATCCCCCTGCTTCCCGAGTTACGGGCCCCGGTGTGGGGTGCCGGTATCTCCCTGCTTCCCGAGTTACGGGCCCCGGTGTGGCGTGCCGGTATCTCCCTGCTTCCCGAGTTACGGGCCCCGGTGTGGGGTGCCGGTATCTCCCTGCTTCCCGAGTGACGGGCCCCGGTGTGGGGTGCCGGTATCTCCCTGCTTCCCGAGATACAGGCTCCGGTATGGGGTGCTGGTATCCCCCTGCTTCCCGAGTTACGGGCCCCGGTGTGGGGTGCCGGTATCTCCCTGCTTCCCGAGTGACAGGCCCTGGTGTGGGGTGCCGGTATCTCCCTGCTTCCCGAGTGACAGGCCCTGGTGTGGGGTGCCGGTATCTCCCTGCTTCCCGAGTGACAGGCCCCGGTAGGGGGTGCCGGTATCTCCCAGCTTCCCGAGGGACAGGCCCCTGTGTGGGGTGCCGGTATCTCCCTGCTTCCCGAGTGACAGGCCCCGGTGTGGGGTGCCGGTATCTCCCTGCTTCCCGAGTGACGGGCCCCGGTGTGGGGTGCCGGTATCTCCCTGCTTCCCGAGTTACGGGCCCCGGTGTGGGTTGCCGGTATCTCCCTGCTTCCCGAGTGACGGGCCCCGGTGTAGGGTGCCGGTATCTCCCTGCTTCCCGAGTTACGGGCCCCGGTGTGGGGTGCCGGTATCTCCCTGCTTCCCGAGTGACAGGCCCCGGTGTGGGGTACAGGTATCTCCCTGCTTCCCGAGTGACAGGCCCCGGTGTGGGGTGCCGGTATCTCCCTGTATCCCGAGTGACAGGCCCCGGTGTGGTGTGCCGGTATCTCCCTGTATCCCGAGTGACGGGCCCCGGTGTGGGGTGTCAGTATCTCCCTGCTTCCCGAGTTACAGGCCCCGGTGTGGAGTGCCGGTATCCCCCTGCTTCCCGAGTGACAGGCCCCGGTGTGGGGTGTCGGTATCTCCCTGCTTCCCAAGTTACAGGCCCCGGTGTGGGGTGCCGGTATCCACCTGCTTCCCAAGTTACAGGCCCCGGTGTGGGGTGCCGGTATCCCCCTGATTCCCGAGTGGCAGGCCCCGGTGTGGGGTGCCGGTATCCCCCTGCTTCTCGAGTGACAGGCCCCGGTGTGGGGTGCCGTGTGCCGGTATCTCCCTGATTCCCGAGTGACAGGCCCTGGTGTGGGGTGCCGGTATCTCCCTGCTTCCCGAGTGACAGGCCCCGGTGTGGGGTGCCGGTATCTCCCTGATTCCCGAGTGGCAGGCCCCGGTGTGGGGTGCCGGTATCCCCCTGCTTCCCGAATTACGGGCCCCTGTGTGGGGTGCCGGTATCTCCCTGCTTCCCGAGTGACAGGCCCCGGTGTGGGGTGTCGGTATCTCCCTGCTTCCCGAGTTACGGGCCCCGGTGTGGGGTGCCGGTATCTCCCTGCTTCCCGAGTGACAGGCCCCGGTGTGGGGTGCCGGTATACCCCTGCTTCCCTAGTGACAGGCCCCGGTGTGGGGTGCCGGTATCTCCCTGCTTCCCGAGTGACAGGCCCCGGTGTGGGGTGCCGGTATACCCCTGCTTCCCGAGTGACAGGCCCCAGTGTGGGGTGCCGGTATCTCCCTGATTCCAGAGTGACAGGCTCCGGTATGGGGTGCTGGTATCCCCCTGCTTCCCGAGTTACGGGCCCCGGTGTGGGGTGCCGGTATCTCCCTGCTTCCCGAGTGACAGGCCCCGGTGTGGGGTGCCGGTATCTCCCTGCTTCCCGAGTTACGGGCCCCGGTGTGGGGTGCCAGTATCTCCCTGCTTCCCGAGTTACGGGCCCCGGTGTGGGGTGCCGGTATCCCCCTGCTTCCCGAGTGACAGGCCCCGGTGTGGGGTGCCGGTATCCCCCTGCTTGCCGAGTGACAGGCCCCGGTGTGGGGTGCTGGTATCTCTGTGCTTCCCGAGCCCCGGTGTGGGGTGCCGGTATTTCCCTGCTTCCCGAGTTACGGGCCCCGGTGTGGGGTGCCGGTATCTCCCTGCTTCCCGAGTGACAGGCCCCGGTGTGGGGTGCCGGTATCCCCCTGCTTCCCGAGTGACAGGCCCCGGTGTGGGGTGCCGGTATATCCCTGCTTCCCAAGTGACAGGCCCCGGTGTGGGGTGCCGGTATCTCCCTGCTTCCCGAGCCCCGGTGTGGGGTGCCGGTATCTCCCTGCTTCCCGAGATACAGGCCCCGGTGTGGGGTGCCGGTATATCCCTGCTTCCCGAGTTACGGGCCCCGGTGTGGGGTGCCGGTATCTCCCTGCTTCCCGAGTGACAGGCCCCGGTGTGGGGTGCCGGTATCTCCCTGCTTCCCGAGCCCCGGTGTGGGGTGCCGGTATCTCCCTGCAATATTCGATAATATCTCCACTTTGTGGGAATTTGATGAATCCGGCCCAATGTTTTATTGCACTAACTACCCGAGTCAGGGGGTGGCCAACTCAAGTCCACAAGGGCCACCAACAGGCCAGGGATATCCCTGCTTCAGCACAGGTGGCTGAATCAGTGGCTCAGTCATTGACCTGTGCTGAAGCAGGATATCCCTCAGACCTGATCTGTCGGTGGCCGAGGAGGACATAGTAGGCCGCCCCTGAGATAAGGGTTGTGCAGTATGGATCATTATGATGAGCAATGGAGGCCAAGTCCCAAATACGTCCCACTGGTCAGATATATTCAGTACTCCGCCATCCTGGGGCCATCACGGAAAATGATCCCAAATCATACACTGATCACTAACCATTCATTACTATCTAACCAGGGTCATATTAATAACACATACTGCCCGCACCTCCTGGATTACTCCTTGCATACTCTCTCATACTTCCCCTGTTCCAAATAATTGGTCTGCAGCTTGCACCAGGTCTTTATTC
This sequence comes from Ascaphus truei, assembly GCF_040206685.1. Lineage (NCBI taxonomy): Eukaryota > Metazoa > Chordata > Amphibia > Anura > Ascaphidae > Ascaphus > Ascaphus truei. The sequence continues at coordinate 1,280,029 of NC_134484.1, forward strand.
CCCATCAGGTCTAAACCAAATATACTACCCCCCTTCCTGAGTTGGGGTTCTCCCAGCGTTATCTGCGGGCGTTTCTATTCCAGTGTGGTACTGAGAGTGCAGCGACACATTAGGAGAGAGCGGCCAGCTCGGATTAGACTGTTAGAATGTTCTATTTCGTCTCACGCCCCGAGTATTCTATCTGAACATACACATGTATCTGCCCCTGTCTCCCGCGTGCCAAGGAAAATCCGTGGCCGTCTCGCGGTAATCTGGCTGCGAGGTGGCCACAGAGCGTCCGTGGCACGCGGGCGAGAACAGACAGCTGCACCTGTACTCTCGTTGCTGATGAGATTAGGAGCCGAGCAGCGTGCCATGCGGTGGAAAGACTAGCAGTATAGAATGATACTGCATATAAGGTAACACCGTTAACCCCCTCCTCTGCTTCCCCAGACACACGGGGTAATGGGATGTATATTTCAATGCGTCCTTTCTCAAATGTATCCAGGGTCGGAACACAGGGAGCTCAAAGACTGAAATCAGTCGGGCTTGGGGCGCTCTGGTTCCAAAAAATGGCATTTTGAAAGGAAAAGTGCTGATTTTAGCAGTCTGACTGCTTTGTGTATAAAATCAGTGACACGAGTGGTGGGTATCGCTGGTTATGTACAGATGCCCCCAGTCTCCTCCCATAGGATATATTCATTTCTGGGCACATATACATGGGCTCACTGCTATGGATAGACGCCCTGTGGTTATTTTTTCTTTGCCCATGTTTCTCTTTTCATAATAATAATAATAATAATAATAATAATACACTAGCTGGCCCATTTACTGAGAGGACACCGGAGATACCCGAGAATATGCAAATATAAAATATGTAAATGTATTAAAATTATTTGCTGGCCTACGTCACAGGCATCTTCACAAGACGTGTCCGCGCACCACGTGAAGTGTAGGTTAATGACCCCTCTCCCCGACTCTGTCCCCTCACTGTCCTCTCTCTCTCTGCAAATCAGATGTCCAGCGGTGCGATTTTCCTGCATGGAGACCCCAGATTGCGCGCAGTTTGCGGATGGTTTTGCATTGCCAGACCCCCCCCTCCTCTCCTGCTTTTCTGGAACTCCTCTGACCTGGGATGGACTTTTTCTTAGGACTCTCTTCAAAAAGACATGAAACCAACTGAACTGGTTCATACCCGGCTGAATGAGTAGCGTACGGTAGTTAGAGAGCGTGGGAAAACCTTTATCGGTGTCACAGTGAGGATGTTCCACCTCATTTTGTTTTTATCACACACAGTTTTGTGAACATTGGTGAAATTTGGTCAATTTTAACATCATTCAAATTTGCTAAAAATGTTTTACCAAAACTCACGAAGCTCTTTCACAAATCATGCGAACCTTTGCGAGTCAAACTGGGCCCGGTGTGACCATCTCTAATAAGAATATCGGCGCCGAAGCAGGTGACCTTGGTTCGAATCCCAGAGTCAGCATTACTTGGGCGAGTCACATGGACCCAAATTTACTAAGAAGTAGAAGACGGAAGACTCTTTACTGCCTATTGGCATGAGTGGACAGCGAGGGGACCTTCCAGTGTCACAGGGTGGCTTATGGCAGAAGACTGCTTAGTCAATATGGCCCGTTCACTTACCTGTGCCTCAGGCGTCGAATTTAGATTGTAAGCTCTTCCGGGCAGGATCTCATTGTGCCTGCCAAATTCCATGTACAACATTGTCCACGGGGTCAGCGCTATATATTATTATTATTATTATTATTATTATGGAGACCTGCAGATTCGCTATTAGGTGTGATATCACCAACATAGTAGTTCTTCCTAGATTAAAGTGTACAGAGCTTTCAAACCTCATCGCTTTATTCTCAAAGTGTTACTGAGACCTGCGATGCATGGTGTAAATGTCCCTAGTATGAGACCGCTGCCCCTCACCTCCTCCAGGATTCTTCGGATCCCTTCAGTGGGGGCGTCCCGATAGTTTCCGGGGTCCTCCGATAGCAGCTTCATCACACTGACTTTCCCACCAGGACATCGGGCGAACACGTCTGTGAATGTGCCGCCTCGGTCTATAGCAAACTGGAACTTGTCCGGCCCGGCCATGGTCACAGAGCAACCACCTGCAGGGGAGAGGCAGGAGAAGACAGAGGAGATGAGCGCGTGTGTTAGAGCCGCATACACATGGTCACAGAGCAACCACCTGCAGGGGAGAGGCAGGAGAAGACAGAGGAGATGAACGCGTGTGTTAGAGCCGCATACACATGGTTACAGAGCAACCACCTGCAGGGGAGAGGCAGGAGAAGACAGAGGAGATGAGCGTGTGTGTTAGAGCCGCATACACATGGTTACAGAGCAACCACCTGCAGGGGAGAGGCAGGAGAAGACTTAGAGGAGATGAGAGCGTGTGTCAGAGCCGCATACACATGGTCACAGAGCAACCACCTGCAGGGGAGAGGCAGGAGAAGACAGAGGAGATGAGCGCGTGTGTTAGAGCCGCATACACATGGTTACAGAGCAACCACCTGCCGGGGAGAGACAGGAGAAGACTTAGAGGAGATGAGAGCGTGTGTCAGAGCCGCATACACATGGTCACAGAGCAACCACCTGCAGGGGAGAGGCAGGAGAAGGCTTAGAGGAGATGAGCGCGTGTGTTAGAGCCGCATACACATGGTCACAGAGCAACCACCTGCAGGGGAGAGGCAGGAGAGACTTAGAGGAGATGAGCGGGTGTGTTAGAGCCGCATACACATGGTCACAGAGCAACCACCTGCAGGGGAGAGGCAGGAGAAGGCTTAGAGGAGATGAACGCGTGTGTTAGAGCCGCATACACATGGTCACAGAGCAACCACCTGCAGGGGAGAGGCAGGAGAAGGCTTAGAGGAGATGAGCGCGTGTGGTAGAGCCGCATACACATGGTCAAAGAGCAACCACCTGCAGGGGAGAGGCAGGAGAGACTTAGAGGAGATGAGCGGGTGTGTTAGAGCCGCATACACATGGTCACAGAGCAACCACCTGCAGGGGAGAGGCAGGAGAAGGCTTAGAGGAGATGAACGCGTGTGTTAGAGCCGCATACACATGGTCACAGAGCAACCACCTGCAGGGGAGAGGCAGGAGAAGACTTAGAGGAGATGAGCGCGTGTGTTAGAGCCGCATACACATGGTCACAGAGCAACCACCTGCAGGGGAGAGGCAGGAGAAGACAGAGGAGATGAGTGCGTGTGTTAGAGCCGCATACACATGGTCACAGAGCAACCACCTGCAGGGGAGAGGCAGGAGAAGACAGAGGAGATGAGTGCGTGTGTTAGAGCCGCATACACATGGTCACAGAGCAACCACCTGCAGGGGAGAGGCAGGAGAAGACTTAGAGGAGATGAGCGCGTGTGTTAGAGCCGCATACACATGGTCACAGAGCAACCACCTGCAGGGGAGAGGCAGGAGAAGACAGAGGAGATGAGCGCGTGTGTTAGAGCCGCATACACATGGTCACAGAGCAACCACCTGCAGGGGAGAGGCAGGAGAAGGCTTAGAGGAGATGAACGCGTGTGTTAGAGCCGCATACACATGGTCACAGAGCAACCACCTGCAGGGGAGAGGCAGGAGAAGACTTAGAGGAGATGAGCGCGTGTGTTAGAGCCGCATACACATGGTCACAGAGCAACCACCTGCAGGGGAGAGGCAGGAGAAGACAGAGGAGATGAGTGCGTGTGTTAGAGCCGCATACACATGGTCACAGAGCAACCACCTGCAGGGGAGAGGCAGGAGAAGACAGAGGAGATGAGTGCGTGTGTTAGAGCCGCATACACATGGTCACAGAGCAACCACCTGCAGGGGAGAGGCAGGAGAAGACTTAGAGGAGATGAGCGCGTGTGTTAGAGCCGCATACACATGGTCACAGAGCAACCACCTGCAGGGGAGAGGCAGGAGAAGACAGAGGAGATGAGCGCGTGTGTTAGAGCCGCATACACATGGTCACAGAGCAACCACCTGCAGGGGAGAGGCAGGAGAAGACAGAGGAGATGAGCGCGTGTGTTAGAGCCGCATACACATGGTCACAGATCAACCACCTGCAGGGGAGAGGCAGGAGAAGACAGAGGAGATGAGCGCGTGTGTTAGAGCCGCATACACATGGTCACAGAGCAACCACCTGCAGGGGAGAGGCAGGAGAAGACTTAGAGGAGATGAGCGCGTGTGTTAGAGCCGCATACACATGGTCACAGAGCAACCACCTGCAGGGGAGAGGCAGGAGAAGACAGAGGAGATGAGCGCGTGTGTTAGAGCCGCATACACATGGTCACAGAGCAACCACCTGCAGGGGAGAGGCAGGAGAAGATAGAGGAGATGAGCGCGTGTGTTAGAGCTGCATACACATGGTCACAGAGCAACCACCTGCAGGGGAGAGGCAGGAGAAGACAGAGGAGATGAGCGCGTGTGTTAGAGCCGCATACACATGGTCAAAGAGCAACCACCTGCAGGGGAGAGGCAGGAGAAGACTTAGAGGAGATGAGCGCGTGTGTTAGAGCCGCGTACACATGGTCACAGAGCAACCACCTGCAGGGGAGAGGCAGGAGAAGACAGAGGAGATGAGCGCGTGTGTTAGAGCCGCATACACATGGTCACAGAGCAACCACCTGCAGGGGAGAGGCAGGAGAAGACTTAGAGGAGATCAGCGCGTGTGTTAGAGCCGCGTACACATGGTCACAGAGCAACCACCTGCAGGGGAGAGGCAGGAGAAGACAGAGGAGATGAGCGCGTGTGTTAGAGCCGCATACACATGGTCACAGAGCAACCACCTGCAGGGGAGAGGCAGGAGAAGACAGAGGAGATGAGCGCGTGTGTTAGAGCCGCATACACATGGTCACAGAGCAACCACCTGCAGGGGAGAGGCAGGAGAAGACAGAGGAGATGAGTGCGTGTGTTAGAGCCGCATACACATGGTCACAGAGCAACCACCTGCAGGGGAGAGGCAGGAGAAGACTTAGAGGAGATGAGCGGGTGTGTTAGAGCCGCATACACATGGTTACTGGTTCAAATCACGTTTGGCCAACTTTTTTTCTGTTAAAAAAGGGAATACAACAATTGCTAATACGAGAGCGCGGCGTCCACTAATACGAGAGTGCGGCGTCCGCTAATACGAGAGTGCAGCGTCCGCTCATACGAGAGTGCGGCGTCCGCTAATACGAGAGTGCGGCGTCCGCTAATACGAGCGCGCGGCTTCCTAACAACTAATAACTGTATGGATGCTGTGTTGCAAATGTCAATGAAGACAGTGAGTAACCTGTGGCTGGGATCGGCGGCCTGTGGCTGGGGCCGGCGGCCTGTGGCTGGGGTCGGCGGCCTGTGGCTGGGGTCGGCGGCCTGTGACTGGGGTCGGCGGCCTGTGACTGGGGTCGGCACCCTGTGGCTGGGGTCGGCGGCCGGTGACCGGGGCCCTGTGGCTGGGGTCGGCAGCCTGTGATCGGCGGCCTGTGACTGGGGTCGGCGGCCTGTGACTGGGGTCGGCGACCTGTGGCTGGGGTCGGCGCCGTGGCTGGGGTCGGCGGCCGGTGACCGGCGCCCTGTGGCTGGGGTCGGCGGCCGGCGGCCTGTGACTGGGGTCGGCGACCTGTGGCTGGGGTCGGCGGCCTGTGGCTGGGGTCGGTGGCCTGTGGCTGGGGTCGGCGGCCTGTGGCTGGGGTCGGCGGCCTGTGGCTGGGGCCGGCGGCCTGTGGCTGGGGTCAGGGCCTGTGGCTGGGGTCGGCGGCCTGTGGCTGGGGTCGGCGGCCTGTGGCTGGTGGCCTGTGACTGGGGTCGGTGACCTGTGGCTGGGGTCAGCGGCCTGTGGCTGGGGTCGGCGGCCTGTGACTGGGGTCGGCGACCTGTGGCTGGGGTCGGCGGCCTGTGGCTGGGGTCGGCGGCCTGTGGCTGGGGTCGGCGGCCTGTGACTGGGTTCGGCGGCATGTGACTGGGGTCGGCACCCTGTGGCTGGGGTCGGCGGCCGGTGACCGGGGCCCTGTGGCTGGGGTCGGCAGCCTGTGACTGGGGTCAGCGACCTGTGGCTGGGGTCGGCAGCCTGTGGCTGGGGTCGGCACCCTGTGGCTGGGGTCGGCACCCTGTGGCTGGGGTCGGCGGCCGGCGACCTGTGGCTGGGGTCGGCGCCCTGTGGCTGGGATCGGCGCCCTGTGGCTGGCGGCCTGTGGCTGGGGTCGGCGGCCTGTGGCTGTGGCCGGCGGCCTGTGGCTGGGGTCGGCGGCCTGTGGCTGGGGTCAGCGGCCTGTGGCTGGGGCTGGCGGCCTGTGGCTGTGACTGGGGTCGGTGACCTGTGGCTGGGGTCAGCGGCCTGTGGCTGGGGTCGGCGGCCTGTGGCTGGCGGCCTGTGACTGGGGTCGACGGCCTGTGGCTGGGGTCGGCGGCCTGTGGCTGGGGCCGGCGCCCTGTGACTGGGGCTGGCGACCTGTGGCTGGGGTCGGCGACCTGTGGCTGGCGACCTGTGGCTGGGGTCGGCGGCCTGTGGCTGAGGTCGGCGGCCTTTGGCTGGGGTCGGCGGCCTGTGTCTGGGGTCGGCGACCTGTGGCTGGGGCCGGCGACCTGTGGCTGTGGCCGGCGGCCTGTATCTGGGGTCGGCGCCCTGTGTCTGGGGTCGGTGGCCTGTGACCGGCGGCCTGTGTCTGGGGTCGGCGGCCTGTGGCTGGGGTCAGCGGCCTGTGGCTGGCGGCCTGTGGCTGGCGGCCTGTGACTGGGGTCGGCGGCCTGTGGCTGGCGGCCTGTGCCTGGGGTCGGCGGCCTGTATCTGGGGTCAGCGGCCTGTGGCTGGGTCTGGCGGCCTGTGGCTGTGACTGGGGTCAGTGACCTGTGGCTGGGGTCAGCGGCCTGTGGCTGGGGTCGGCGGCCTGTGGCTGGCGGCCTGTGACTGGGGTCGGCGGCCTGTGGCTGGGGCCGGCGCCCTGTGACTGGGGCTGGCGACCTGTGGCTGGGGTCGGCGACCTGTGGCTGGGGTCGGCGGCCTTTGGCTGGGGTCGGCGGCCTGTGTCTGGGGTCGGCGACCTGTGGCTGGGGCCGACGACCTGTGGCTGTGACCGGCGGCCTGTGTCTGGGGTCGGTGGCCTGTGACCGGCGGCCTGTGTCTGGGGTCGGCGGCCTGTGGATGGGGTCAGCGGCCTGTGGCTGTGACAGGCGGCCTGTGTCTGGGGCCGGCGGCCTGTGACTGGCGGCCTGTGGCTGGGGCCGGCGGCCTGTGACTGGCGGCCTGTGTCTGGGGCCGGCGGCCTGTGACTGGCGGCCTGTGGCTGGGGCCGGCGGCCTGTGACTGGCGGCCTGTGGCTGGGGTCGGTGGCCTGTGGCCTGTGGCTGGGGTCGGCGGCCTGTGGCTGGGGCCGGCGACCTGTGGCTGGGGCCGGCGACCTGTGGCTGTGACCGGCGGCCTGTATCTGGGGTCGGCGCCGTGTCTGGGGTCGGTGGCCTGTGACCGGCGGCCTGTGTCTGGGGTCGGCGGCCTGTGGCTGGGGTCAGCGGCCTGTGGCTGGGGCTGGCGGCCTGTGCCTGGGGCCGGCGGCCTGTGACTGGCGGCCTGTGGCTGGGGTCGGCGGCCTGTGGCTGGGGTCGCCGGCCTGTGGCTGGGGTCGGCGGCCAGTGGCTGGGGTCGGCGGCCTGTGGCTGGCGGCCTGTGACTGGGGTCGGTGACCTGTGGCTGGGGTCGGCGGCCTGTGGCTGGGGTCGGCGGCCTGTGACTGGGGTCGGCGACCTGTGGCTGGGGTCGGCGGCCTGTGGCTGGGGTCGGCGGCCTGTGACTGGGGTCGGCGGCCTGTGGCTGGGGTCGGCGGCCTGTGGCTGGGGTCGGCGGCCTGTGGCTGGGGTCGGCGGCCTGTGGCTGGGGTCGGCGGCCTGTGGCTGGGGTCGGCGGCCTGTGACTGGGGTCGGCGACCTGTGGCTGGGGTCGGCGGCCTGTGGCTGGGGTCGGCGGCCTGTGACTGGGGTCGGCGGCCTGTGGCTGGGGTCGGCGGCCTGTGGCTGGGGTCGGCGGCCTGTGGCTGGGGTCGGCGGCCTGTGGCTGGGGTCGGCGGCCTGTGGCTGGGGTCGGCGGCCTGTGGCTGGGGTCGGCGGCCTGTGACTGGGGTCGGCACCCTGTGGCTGGGGTCGGCGGCCGGTGACCGGGGCCCTGTGGCTGGGGTCGGCAGCCTGTGACCGGCAGCCTGTGACTGGGGTCGGCGACCTGTGGCTGGGGTCGGCCGGCCTGTGGCTGGGGTCGGCACCCTGTGGCTGGGGTCGGCGGCCGGCGACCTGTGGCTGGGGTCGGCGCCCTGTGGCTGGCGGCCTGTGACTGGGGTCGGCGACCTGTGGCTGGGGTCGGCGGCCTGTGGCTGGGGTCGGCGGCCTGTGGCTGGGGCCGGCGGCCTGTGGCTGGGGTCGGCGGCCTGTGGCTGGGGTCAGCGGCCTGTGGCTGGGGCTGGCGGCCTGTGGCTGTGACTGGGGTCGGTGACCTGTGGCTGGGGTCAGCGGCCTGTGGCTGGGGTCGGCGGCCTGTGGCTGGCGGCCTGTGACTGGGGTCGACGGCCTGTGGCTGGGGTCGGCGGCCTGTGGCTGGGGCCGGCGCCCTGTGACTGGGGCTGGCGACCTGTGGCTGGGGTCGGCGACCTGTGGCTGGCGACCTGTGGCTGGGGTCGGCGGCCTGTGGCTGAGGTCGGCGGCCTTTGGCTGGGGTCGGCGGCCTGTGTCTGGGGTCGGCGACCTGTGGCTGGGGCCGGCGACCTGTGGCTGTGGCCGGCGGCCTGTATCTGGGGTCGGCGCCCTGTGTCTGGGGTCGGTGGCCTGTGACCGGCGGCCTGTGTCTGGGGTCGGCGGCCTGTGGCTGGGGTCAGCGGCCTGTGGCTGGCGGCCTGTGGCTGGCGGCCTGTGACTGGGGTCGGCGGCCTGTGGCTGGCGGCCTGTGCCTGGGGTCGGCGGCCTGTGGCTGGGGTCAGCGGCCTGTGGCTGGGTCTGGCGGCCTGTGGCTGTGACTGGGGTCAGTGACCTGTGGCTGGGGTCAGCGGCCTGTGGCTGGGGTCGGCGGCCTGTGGCTGGCGGCCTGTGACTGGGGTCGGCGGCCTGTGGCTGGGGCCGGCGCCCTGTGACTGGGGCTGGCGACCTGTGGCTGGGGTCGGCGACCTGTGGCTGGGGTCGGCGGCCTTTGGCTGGGGTCGGCGGCCTGTGTCTGGGGTCGGCGACCTGTGGCTGGGGCCGGCGACCTGTGGCTGTGACCGGCGGCCTGTGTCTGGGGTCGGTGGCCTGTGACCGGCGGCCTGTGTCTGGGGTCGGCGGCCTGTGGATGGGGTCAGCGGCCTGTGGCTGGGGCTGGCGGCCTGTGTCTGGGGCCGGCGGCCTGTGACTGGCGGCCTGTGGCTGGGGCCGGCGGCCTGTGACTGGCGGCCTGTGTCTGGGGCCGGCGGCCTGTGACTGGCGGCCTGTGGCTGGGGCCGGCGGCCTGTGACTGGCGGCCTGTGGCTGGGGTCGGTGGCCTGTGGCCTGTGGCTGGGGTCGGCGGCCTGTGGCTGGGGCCGGCGACCTGTGGCTGGGGCCGGCGACCTGTGGCTGTGACCGGCGGCCTGTATCTGGGGTCGGCGCCGTGTCTGGGGTCGGTGGCCTGTGACCGGCGGCCTGTGTCTGGGGTCGGCGGCCTGTGGCTGGGGTCAGCGGCCTGTGGCTGGGGCTGGCGGCCTGTGCCTGGGGCTGGCCTGTGACTGGCGGCCTGTGGCTGGGGTCGGCGGCCTGTGGCTGGGGTCGGCGGCCTGTGGCTGGGGTCGGCGGCCTGTGGCTGGGGTCGGCGGCCTGTGGCTGGCGGCCTGTGACTGGGGTCGGTGACCTGTGGCTGGGGTCAGCGGCCTGTGGCTGGGGTCGGCGGCCTGTGACTGGGGTCGGCGACCTGTGGCTGGGGTCGGCGGCCTGTGGCTGGGGTCGGCGGCCTGTGGCTGGGGTCGGCGGCCTGTGGCTGGGGTCGGCGGCCTGTGGCTGGGGTCGGCGGCCTGTGGCTGGGGTCGGCGGCCTGTGGCTGGGGTCGGCGGCCTGTGGCTGGGGTCGGCGGCCTGTGGCTGGGTTCGGCGGCCTGTGACTGGGGTCGGCACCCTGTGGCTGGGGTCGGCGGCCGGTGACCGGGGCCCTGTGGCTGGGGTCGGCAGCCTGTGACCGGCAGCCTGTGACTGGGGTCGGCGACCTGTGGCTGGGGTCGGCGGCCTGTGGCTGGGGTCGGCACCCTGTGGCTGGGGTCGGCGGCCGGCGACCTGTGGCTGGGGTCGGCGCCCTGTGGCTGGGGTCGGCGCCCTGTGGCTGGCGGCCTGTGACTGGGGTCGGCGACCTGTGGCTGGGGTCGGCGGCCTGTGGCTGGGGTCGGCGGCCTGTGGCTGGTGTCGGCGGCCTGTGACTGGGTTCGGCGGCCTGTGACTGGGGTCAGCACCCTGTGGCTGGGGTCGGCGGCCGGTGACCGGGGCTGGCGGCCTGTGGCTGTGACTGGGGTCGGTGACCTGTGGCTGGGGTCAGCGGCCTGTGGCTGGGGTCGGCGGCCTGTGGCTGGCGGCCTGTGACTGGGGTCGGCGGCCTGTGGCTGGGGCCGGCGCCCTGTGACTGGGGCTGCCGACCTGTGGCTGGGGTTGGCGACCTGTGGCTGGCGACCTGTGGCTGGGGTCGGCGGCCTGTGGCTGAGGTCGGCGGCCTTTGGCTGGGGTCGGCGGCCTGTGTCTGGGGCCGGCGACCTGTGGCTGGGGCCGGCGACCTGTGGCTGTGACCGGCGGCCTGTATCTGGGGTCGGCGCCCTGTGTCTGGGGTCGGTGGCCTGTGACCGGCGGCCTGTGTCTGGGGTCGGCGGCCTGTGGCTGGGGTCAGCGGCCTGTGGCTGGGGCTGGCGGCCTGTGGCTGGCGGCCTGTGACTGGGGTCGGCGGCCTGTGGCTGGTGGCCTGTGGCTGGGGTCGGCGGCCTGTGGCTGGGGTCAGCGGCCTGTGGCTGGGGTCGGCGGCCTGTGGCTGGGGCCGGCGCCCTGTGACTGGGGCTGGCGACCTGTGGCTGGGGTCGGCGACCTGTGGCTGGCGACCTGTGGCTGGGGTCGGCGGCCTGTGGCTGAGGTCGGCGGCCTTTGGCTGGGGTCGGCGGCCTGTGTCTGGGGTCGGCGACCTGTGGCTGGGGCCGGCGACCTGTGGCTGTGGCCGGCGGCCTGTATCTGGGGTCGGCGCCCTGTGTCTGGGGTCGGTGGCCTGTGACCGGCGGCCTGTGTCTGGGGTCGGCGGCCTGTGGCTGGGGTCAGCGGCCTGTGGCTGGCGGCCTGTGGCTGGCGGCCTGTGACTGGGGTCGGCGGCCTGTGGCTGGCGGCCTGTGCCTGGGGTCGGCGGCCTGTGGCTGGGGTCAGCGGCCTGTGGCTCGGTCTGGCGGCCTGTGGCTGTGACTGTGGTCAGTGACCTGTGGCTGGGGTCAGCGGCCTGTGGCTGGGGTCGGCGGCCTGTGGCTGGCGGCCTGTGACTGGGGTCGGCGGCCTGTGGCTGGGGCCGGCGCCCTGTGACTGGGGCTGGCGACCTGTGGCTGGGGTCGGCGACCTGTGGCTGGGGTCGGCGGCCTTTGGCTGGGGTCGGCGGCCTGTGTCTGGGGTCGGCGACCTGTGGCTGGGGCCGACGACCTGTGGCTGTGACCGGCGGCCTGTGTCTGGGGTCGGTGGCCTGTGACCGGCGGCCTGTGTCTGGGGTCGGCGGCCTGTGGATGGGGTCAGCGGCCTGTGGCTGTGACAGGCGGCCTGTGTCTGGGGCCGGCGGCCTGTGACTGGCGGCCTGTGGCTGGGGCCGGCGGCCTGTGACTGGCGGCCTGTGTCTGGGGCCGGCGGCCTGTGACTGGCGGCCTGTGGCTGGGGCCGGCGGCCTGTGACTGGCGGCCTGTGGCTGGGGTCGGTGGCCTGTGGCCTGTGGCTGGGGTCGGCGGCCTGTGGCTGGGGCCGGCGACCTGTGGCTGGGGCCGGCGACCTGTGGCTGTGACCGGCGGCCTGTATCTGGGGTCGGCGCCGTGTCTGGGGTCGGTGGCCTGTGACCGGCGGCCTGTGTCTGGGGTCGGCGGCCTGTGGCTGGGGTCAGCGGCCTGTGGCTGGGGCTGGCGGCCTGTGCCTGGGGCCGGCGGCCTGTGACTGGCGGCCTGTGGCTGGGGTCGGCGGCCTGTGGCTGGGGTCGGCGGCCTGTGGCAGGGGTCGGCGGCCAGTGGCTGGGGTCGGCGGCCTGTGACTGGGGTCGGCGGCCTGTGGCTGGGGTCGGCGGCCTGTGGCTGGGGTCGGCGGCCTGTGGCTGGGGTCGGCGGCCTGTGGCTGGGGTCGGCGGCCTGTGGCTGGGGTCGGCGGCCTGTGGCTGGGGTCGGCGGCCTGTGGCTGGGGTCGGCGGCCTGTGGCTGGGGTCGGCGGCCTGTGGCTGGGGTCGGCGGCCTGTGGCTGGGGTCGGCGGCCTGTGGCTGGGGTCGGCGGCCTGTGGCTGGGTTCGGCGGCCTGTGACTGGGGTCGGCACCCTGTGGCTGGGGTCGGCGGCCGGTGACCGGGGCCCTGTGGCTGGGGTCGGCAGCCTGTGACCGGCAGCCTGTGACTGGGGTCGGCGACCTGTGGCTGGGGTCGGCGGCCTGTGGCTGGGGTCGGCACCCTGTGGCTGGGGTCGGCGGCCGGCGACCTGTGGCTGGGGTCGGCGCCCTGTGGCTGGCGGCCTGTGACTGGGGTCGGCGACCTGTGGCTGGGGTCGGCGGCCTGTGGCTGGGGTCGGCGGCCTGTGGCTGGGGCCGGCGGCCTGTGGCTGGGGTCGGCGGCCTGTGGCTGGGGTCAGCGGCCTGTGGCTGGGGCTGGCGGCCTGTGGCTGTGACTGGGGTCGGTGACCTGTGGCTGGGGTCAGCGGCCTGTGGCTGGGGTCGGCGGCCTGTGGCTGGCGGCCTGTGACTGGGGTCGACGGCCTGTGGCTGGGGTCGGCGGCCTGTGGCTGGGGCCGGCGCCCTGTGACTGGGGCTGGTGACCTGTGGCTGGGGTCGGCGACCTGTGGCTGGCGACCTGTGGCTGGGGTCGGCGGCCTGTGGCTGAGGTCGGCGGCCTTTGGCTGGGGTCGGCGGCCTGTGTCTGGGGTCGGCGACCTGTGGCTGGGGCCGGCGACCTGTGGCTGTGGCCGGCGGCCTGTATCTGGGGTCGGCGCCCTGTGTCTGGGGTCGGTGGCCTGTGACCGGCGGCCTGTGTCTGGGGTCGGCGGCCTGTGGCTGGGGTCAGCGGCCTGTGGCTGGCGGCCTGTGGCTGGCGGCCTGTGACTGGGGTCGGCGGCCTGTGGCTGGCGGCCTGTGCCTGGGGTCGGCGGCCTGTGGCTGGGGTCAGCGGCCTGTGGCTGGGTCTGGCGGCCTGTGGCTGTGGTCAGTGACCTGTGGCTGGGGTCAGCGGCCTGTGGCTGGGGTCGGCGGCCTGTGGCTGGCGGCCTGTGGCTGGGGCCGGCGCCCTGTGGCTGGGGCCGGCGCCCTGTGACTGGGGCTGGCGACCTGTGGCTGGGGTCGGCGACCTGTGGCTGGGGTCGGCGGCCTTTGGCTGGGGTCGGCGGCCTGTGTCTGGGGTCGGCGACCTGTGGCTGGGGCCGGCGACCTGTGGCTGTGACCGGCGGCCTGTGTCTGGGGTCGGTGGCCTGTGACCGGCGGCCTGTGGCTGGGGCCGGCGGCCTGTGACTGGCGGCCTGTGTCTGGGGCCGGCGGCCTGTGACTGGCGGCCTGTGGCTGGGGCCGGCGGCCTGTGACTGGCGGCCTGTGGCTGGGGTCGGTGGCCTGTGGCCTGTGGCTGGGGTCGGCGGCCTGTGGCTGGGGCCGGCGACCTGTGGCTGGGGCCGGCGACCTGTGGCTGTGACCGGCGGCCTGTATCTGGGGTCGGCGCCGTGTCTGGGGTCGGTGGCCTGTGACCGGCGGCCTGTGTCTGGGGTTGGCGGCCTGTGGCTGGGGTCAGCGGCCTGTGGCTGGGGCTGGCGGCCTGTGCCTGGGGCCGGCGGCCTGTGACTGGCGGCCTGTGGCTGGGGTCGGCGGCCTGTGGCTGGGGTCGGCGGCCTGTGGCTGGGGTCGGCGGCCAGTGGCTGGGGTCGGCGGCCTGTGGCTGGCGGCCTGTGACTGGGGTCGGTGACCTGTGGCTGGGGTCAGCGGCCTGTGGCTGGGGTCGGCGGCCTGTGACTGGGGTCGGCGACCTGTGGCTGGGGTCGGCGGCCTGTGGCTGGGGTCGGCGGCCTGTGGCTGGGGTCGGCGGCCTGTGGCTGGGGTCGGCGGCCTGTGGCTGGGGTCGGCGGCCTGTGGCTGGGGTCGGCGGCCTGTGGCTGGGTTCGGCGGCCTGTGACTGGGGTCGGCACCCTGTGGCTGGGGTCGGCGGCCGGTGACCGGGGCCCTGTGGCTGGGGTCGGCAGCCTGTGACCGGCAGCCTGTGACTGGGGTCGGCGACCTGTGGCTGGGGTCGGCGGCCTGTGGCTGGGGTCGGCACCCTGTGGCTGGGGTCGGCGGCCGGCGACCTGTGGCTGGGGTCGGCGCCCTGTGGCTGGGGTCGGCGGCCTGTGGCTGGCGGCCTGTGACTGGGGTCGGTGACCTGTGGCTGGGGTCAGCGGCCTGTGGCTGGGGTCGGCGGCCTGTGGCTGGGGTCGGCGACCTGTGGCTGGGGTCGGCGGCCTGTGGCTGGGGTCGGCGGCCTGTGACTGGGGTCGGCGGCCTGTGACTGGGGTCGGCGGCCTGTGGCTGGGGTCGGCGGCCTGTGGCTGGGGTCGGCGGCCTGTGGCTGGGGTCGGCGGCCTGTGGCTGCGGTCGGCGGCCTGTGGCTGGGGTCGGCGGCCTGTGGCTGGGTTCGGCGGCCTGTGACTGGGGTCGGCACCCTGTGGCTGGGGTCGGCGGCCGGTGACCGGGGCCCTGTGGCTGGGGTCGGCAGCCTGTGACCGGCAGCCTGTGACTGGGGTCGGCGACCTGTGGCTGGGGTCGGCGGCCTGTGGCTGGGGTCGGCACCCTGTGGCTGGGGTCGGCGGCCGGCGACCTGTGGCTGGGGTCGGCGCCCTGTGGCTGGCGGCCTGTGACTGGGGTCGGCGACCTGTGGCTGGGGTCGGCGGCCTGTGGCTGGGGTCGGCGGCCTGTGGCTGGGGCCGGCGGCCTGTGGCTGGGGTCGGCGGCCTGTGGCTGGGGTCAGCGGCCTGTGGCTGGGGCTGGCGGCCTGTGGCTGTGACTGGGGTCGGTGACCTGTGGCTGGGGTCAGCGGCCTGTGGCTGGGGTCGGCGGCCTGTGGCTGGCGGCCTGTGACTGGGGTCGACGGCCTGTGGCTGGGGCCGGCGCCCTGTGACTGGGGCTGGCAACCTGTGGCTGGGGTCGGCGACCTGTGGCTGGCGACCTGTGGCTGGGGTCGGCGGCCTGTGGCTGAGGTCGGCGGCCTTTGGCTGGGGTCG
Source organism: Ascaphus truei (assembly GCF_040206685.1). NCBI lineage: Eukaryota > Metazoa > Chordata > Amphibia > Anura > Ascaphidae > Ascaphus > Ascaphus truei. Next base: position 1,295,386 of record NC_134484.1, read on the forward strand.
GCGGCCTGTGTCTGGGGTCGGCGACCTGTGGCTGGGGCCGGCGACCTGTGGCTGTGGCCGGCGGCCTGTATCTGGGGTCGGCGCCCTGTGTCTGGGGTCGGTGGCCTGTGACCGGCGGCCTGTGTCTGGGGTCGGCGGCCTGTGGCTGGGGTCAGCGGCCTGTGGCTGGCGGCCTGTGGCTGGCGGCCTGTGACTGGGGTCGGCGGCCTGTGGCTGGCGGCCTGTGCCTGGGGTCGGCGGCCTGTGGCTGGGGTCAGCGGCCTGTGGCTGGGTCTGGCGGCCTGTGGCTGTGACTGGGGTCAGTGACCTGTGGCTGGGGTCAGCGGCCTGTGGCTGGGGTCGGCGGCCTGTGGCTGGCGGCCTGTGACTGGGGTCGGCGGCCTGTGGCTGGGGCCGGCGCCCTGTGACTGGGGCTGGCGACCTGTGGCTGGGGTCGGCGACCTGTGGCTGGGGTCGGCGGCCTTTGGCTGGGGTCGGCGGCCTGTGTCTGGGGTCGGCGACCTGTGGCTGGGGCCGGCGACCTGTGGCTGTGACCGGCGGCCTGTGTCTGGGGTCGGTGGCCTGTGACCGGCGGCCTGTGTCTGGGGTCGGCGGCCTGTGGATGGGGTCAGCGGCCTGTGGCTGTGACAGGCGGCCTGTGTCTGGGGCCGGCGGCCTGTGACTGGCGGCCTGTGGCTGGGGCCGGCGGCCTGTGACTGGCGGCCTGTGGCTGGGGCCGGCGGCCTGTGACTGGCGGCCTGTGGCTGGGGTCGGTGGCCTGTGGCCTGTGGCCTGTGGCTGGGGTCGGCGGCCTGTGGCTGGGGCCGGCGACCTGTGGCTGGGGCCGGCGACCTGTGGCTGTGACCGGCGGCCTGTATCTGGGGTCGGCGCCGTGTCTGGGGTCGGTGGCCTGTGACCGGCGGCCTGTGTCTGGGGTCGGCGGCCTGTGGCTGGGGTCAGCGGCCTGTGGCTGGGGCTGGCGGCCTGTGCCTGGGGCCGGCGGCCTGTGACTGGCGGCCTGTGGCTGGGGTCGGCGGCCTGTGGCTGGGGTCGGCGGCCTGTGGCTGGGGTCGGCGGCCAGTGGCTGGGGTCGGCGGCCTGTGGCTGGCGGCCTGTGACTGGGGTCGGTGACCTGTGGCTGGGGTCGGCGGCCTGTGGCTGGGGTCGGCGGCCTGTGACTGGGGTCGGCGACCTGTGGCTGGGGTCGGCGGCCTGTGGCTGGGGTCGGCGGCCTGTGGCTGGGGTCGGCGGCCTGTGGCTGGGGTCGGCGGCCTGTGGCTGGGGTCGGCGGCCTGTGGCTGGGGTCGGCGGCCTGTGGCTGGGGTCGGCGGCCTGTGGCTGGGTTCGGCGGCCTGTGACTGGGGTCGGCACCCTGTGGCTGGGGTCGGCGGCCGGTGACCGGGGCCCTGTGGCTGGGGTCGGCAGCCTGTGACCGGCAGCCTGTGACTGGGGTCGGCGACCTGTGGCTGGGGTCGGCGGCCTGTGGCTGGGGTCGGCACCCTGTGGCTGGGGTCGGCGGCCGGCGACCTGTGGCTGGGGTCGGCGGCCGGCGACCTGTGGCTGGGGTCGGCGCCCTGTGGCTGGGGTCGGCGCCCTGTGGCTGGCGGCCTGTGACTGGGGTCGGCGACCTGTGGCTGGGGTCGGCGGCCTGTGGCTGGGGTCGGCGGCCTGTGGCTGGGGTCGGCGGCCTGTGACTGGGTTCGGCGGCCTGTGACTGGGGTCAGCACCCTGTGGCTGGGGTCGGCGGCCGGTGACCGGGGCTGGCGGCCTGTGGCTGTGACTGGGGTCGGTGACCTGTGGCTGGGGTCAGCAGCCTGTGGCTGGGGTCGGCGGCCTGTGGCTGGCGGCCTGTGACTGGGGTCGGCGGCCTGTGGCTGGGGCCGGCGCCCTGTGACTGGGGCTGGCGACCTGTGGCTGGGGTCGGCGACCTGTGGCTGGCGATCTGTGGCTGGGGTCGGCGGCCTGTGGCTGAGGTTGGCGGCCTTTGGCTGGGGTCGGCGGCCTGTGTCTGGGGCCGGCGACCTGTGGCTGGGGCCGGCGACCTGTGGCTGTGACCGGCGGCCTGTATCTGGGGTCGGCGCCCTGTGTCTGGGGTCGGTGGCCTGTGACCGGCGGCCTGTGTCTGGGGTCGGCGGCCTGTGGCTGGGGTCAGCGGCCTGTGGCTGGGGCTGGCGGCCTGTGGCTGGCGGCCTGTGACTGGGGTCGGCGGCCTGTGGCTGGTGGCCTGTGGCTGGGGTCGGCGGCCTGTGGCTGGGGTCAGCGGCCTGTGGCTGGGTGTGGCGGCCTGTGGCTGTGACTGGGGTCAGTGACCTGTGGCTGGGGTCAGCGGCCTGTGGCTGGGGTCGGCGGCCTGTGGCTGGCAACCTGTGACTGGGGTCGGCGCCCTGTGGCTGGGGTCGGCGGCCTGTGGCTGGGGCCGGCGGCCTGTGACTGGGGCTGGCGACCTGTGGCTGGGGTCGGCGACCTGTGGCTGGCGACCTGTGGCTGGGGTCGGCGGCCTTTGGCTGGGGTCGGCGACCTGTGGCTGGGGCCGGCGACCTGTGGCTGGGGCCGGCGACCTGTGGCTGTGACCGGCGGCCTGTATCTGGGGTCGGCGCCGTGTCTGGGGTCGGTGGCCTGTGACCGGCGGCCTGTGTCTGGGGTCGGCGGCCTGTGGCTGGGGTCAGCGGCCTGTGGCTGGGGCTGGCGGCCTGTGCCTGGGGCCGGCGGCCTGTGACTGGCGGCCTGTGGCTGGGGTCGGCGGCCTGTGGCTGGGGTCGGCGGCCTGTGGCTGGGGTCGGCGGCCAGTGGCTGGGGTCAGCGGCCAGTGGCTGGGGTCGGCGGCCTGTGACTGGGGCCGGCGGCCTGTGACTGGGGCCGGCGGCCTGTGGCTGGGGTCGGCGGCCTGTGGCTGGGGTCGGCGGCCTGTGACTGGGGCCGGCGGCCTGTGACTGGGGTCGGCGGCCTGTGACTGGGGCCGGCGGCCTGTGACTGGGGTCGGCGGCCTGTGACTGGGGCCGGCAGCCTGTGACTGGGGTCGGCGGCCTGTGACTGGGGTCGGCTGCCTGTGGCTGGGGTCGGCGGCCTGTGGCTGGGGTCGGTGGCCTGTGGCTGGGGTCGGTGGATTGTGGCTGGGGTCGGCGGCCTGTGGCTGGGGTCGGCGGCCTGTGGCTGGGGGCGGCGGCCTGTGGCTGGGGGCGGCGGCCTGTGGCTGGGGGCGGCGGCCTGTGGCTGGGGGCGGCGGCCTGTGGCTGGGGTCGGCGGCCTGTGACTGGGGCCGGCGGCCTGTGACTGGGGTCGGCGGCCTGTGACTGGGGCCGGCGGCCTGTGACTGGGGTCGGCGGCCTGTGACTGGGGCCGGCGTCCTGTGACTGGGGTCGGCGGCCTGTGACTGGGGTCGGCTGCCTGTGGCTGGGGTCGGCGGCCTGTGGCTGGGGTCGGTGGCCTGTGGCTGGGGTCGGTGGATTGTGGCTGGGGTCGGCGGCCTGTGGCTGGGGTCGGCGGCCTGTGGCTGGGGGCGGCGGCCTGTGGCTGGGGGCGGCGGCCTGTGGCTGGGGGCGGCGGCCTGTGGCTGGCGGCCTGTGACTGGGGTCGGTGACCTGTGGCTGGGGTCAGCGGCCTGTGGCTGGGGTCGGCGGCCTGTGACTGAGGTCGGCGACCTGTGGCTGGGGTCGGCGGCCTGTGGCTGGGGTCGGCAGCCTGTGGCTGGGGTCGGCGGCCTGTGGCTGGGGTCGGCGGCCTGTGACTGGGGTCGGCGGCCTGTGACTGGGGTCGGCGGCCTGTGACTGGGGTCGGCGGCCTGTGGCTGGGGTCGGCGGCCGGTGACCGGGGCCCTGTGGCTGGGGTCGGCGGCCTGTGGCTGGGGTCGGCACCCTGTGGCTGGGGTCGGCGGCCGGCGACCTGTGGCTGGGGTCGGCGCCCTGTGGCTGGCGGCCTGTGACTGGGGTCGGCGGCCTGTGGCTGGCGGCCTGTGGCTGGGGTCGGCGGCCTGTGGCTGGGGCCGGCGCCCTGTGACTGGGGCTGGCGGCCTGTGGCTGTGGTCGGTGACCTGTGGCTGGGGTCAGCGGCCTGTGGCTGGGGTCGGCGGCCTGTGGCTGGCGGCCTGTGACTGGGGTCGGCGGCCTGTGGCTGGCGGCTTGTGGCTGGGGTCGGCGGCCTGTGGCTGGGGCCGGCGCCCTGTGACTGGCGACCTGTGGCTGGGGTCGGCGACCTGTGGCTGGCGACCTGTGGCTGGGGTCGGCGGCCTGTGGCTGAGGTCGGCGGCCTTTGGCTGGGGTCGGCGGCCTGTGTCTGGGGTCGGCGACCTGTGGCTGGGGCCGGCGACCTGTGGCTGTATCTGGGGTCGGCGCCCTGTGTCTGGGGTCGGTGGCCTGTGACCGGCGGCCTGTGTCTGGGGTCGGCGGCCTGTGGCTGGGGTCGGCGGCCTGTGGCTGGCGGCCTGTGACTGGGGTCGGCGGCCTGTGGCTGGCGGCCTGTGGCTGGGGTCGGCGGCCTGTGGCTGGGGTCAGCGGCCTGTGGCTGGGTCTGGCGGCCTGTGGCTGTGACTGGGGTCAGTGACCTGTGGCTGGGGTCAGCGGCCTGTGGCTGGGGTCGGCGGCCTGTGGCTGGCGGCCTGTGACTGGGGTCGGCGCCCTGTGGCTGGGGTCGGCGGCCTGTGGCTGGGGCCGGCGACCTGTGGCTGGGGTCGGCGACCTGTGGCTGGCGACCTGTGGCTGGGGTCGGCGGCCTTTGGCTGGGGTCGGCGGCCTGTGGCTGAGGTCGGCGGCCTGTGTCTGGGGTCGGCGACCTGTGGCTGTGACCGGCGGCCTGTATCTGGGGTCGGCGCCGTGTCTGGGGTCGGTGGCCTGTGACCGGCGGCCTGTCTGGGGTCGGCAGCCTGTGGCTGGGGTCAGCGGCCTGTGGCTGGCGGCCTGTGGCTGGGGCCGGCGGCCTGTGGCTGTGACAGGCGGCCTGTGTCTGGGGTCGGCGGCCTGTGCCTGGGGCCGGCGGCCTGTGACTGGGGTCGGCGGCCTGTGACTGGGGCCGGCGGCCTGTGACTGGGGTCGGCGGCCTGTGACTGGGGTCGGCTGCCTGTGGCTGGGGTCGGCGGCCTGTGGCTGGGGTCGGCGCCCTGTGGCTGGCGGCCTGTGACTGGGGTCGGCGACCTGTGGCTGGGGTCGGCGGCCTGTGGCTGGGGTCGGTGGCCTGTGGCTGGGGTCGGTGGATTCTGGCTGGGGTCGGCGGCCTGTGGCTGGGGTCGGCGGCCTGTGGCTGGGGTCGGCGGCCTGTGGCTGGGGTCGGCGGCCTGTGGCTGGGGCCGGCGGCCTGTGGCTGGGGTCGGGGCCTGTGGCTGGGGTCGGCGGCCTGTGGCTAGGGGCGGCGGCCTGTGGCTGGCGGCCTGTGACTGGGGTCGGTGACCTGTGGCTGGGGTCGGTGACCTGTGGCTGGGGTCGGCGGCCTGTGACTGAGGTCGGCGACCTGTGGCTGGGGTCGGCGGCCTGTGGCTGGGGTCGGCGGCCTGTGACTGGGGTCGGCAGCCTGTGGCTGGGGTCGGCGGCCTGTGGCTGGGGTCGGCGGCCTGTGGCTGGGGTCGGCGGCCTGTGGCTGGGGTCGGCGGCCTGTGACTGGGGTCGGCGGCCTGTGGCTGGGGTCGGCGGCCGGTGACCGGGGCCCTGTGGCTGGGGTCGGCGGCCTGTGGCTGGGGTCGGCACCCTGTGGCTGGGGTCGGCGGCCGGCGACCTGTGGCTGGGGTCGTCGCCCTGTGGCTGGCGGCCTGTGACTGGGGTCGGCGACCTGTGGCTGGGGTCGGCGGCCTGTGGCTGGGGTCGGCGGCCTGTGGCTGGGGTCGGCGGCCTGTGGCTGGGGTCGGCGGCCTGTGGCTGGGGCCGGCGGCCTGTGGCTGGGGTCGGCGGCCTGTGGCTGGGGTCAGCGGCCTGTGGCTGGCGGCCTGTGGCTGTGGTCGGTGACCTGTGGCTGGGGTCAGCGGCCTGTGGCTGGGGTCGGCGGCCTGTGGCTGGCGGCCTGTGGCTGTGGTCGGTGACCTGTGGCTGGGGTCAGCGGCCTGTGGCTGGGGTCGGCGGCCTGTGGCTGGCGGCCTGTGACTGGGGTCGGCGGCCTGTGGCTGGCGGCCTGTGGCTGGGGTCGGCGGCCTGTGGCTGGGGCCGGCGCCCTGTGACTGGGGCTGGCGACCTGTGGCTGGGGTCGGCGACCTGTGGCTGGGGTCGGCGGCCTGTGGCTGAGGTCGGCGGCCTTTGGCTGGGGTCGGCAGCCTGTGTCTGGGGTCGGCGACCTGTGGCTGGGGCCGGCGACCTGTGGCTGTGACCGGCGGCCTGTATCTGGGGTCGGCGCCCTGTGTCTGGGGTCGGTGGCCTGTGACCGGCGGCCTGTGTCTGGGGTCGGCGGCCTGTGGCTGGGGTCAGCGGCCTGTGGCTGGCGGCCTGTGAATGGGGTCGGCGGCCTGTGGCTGGCGGCCTGTGGCTGGGGTCAGCGGCCTGTGGCTGGGTCTGGCGGCCTGTGGCTGTGACTGGGGTCAGTGACCTGTGGCTGGGGTCAGCGGCCTGTGGCTGGGGTCGGCGGCCTGTGGCTGGCGGCCTGTGACTGGGGTCGGCGCCCTGTGGCTGGGGTCGGCGGCCTGTGGCTGGGGCCGGCGACCTGTGGCTGGGGTCGGCGACCTGTGGCTGGCGACCTGTGTCTGGGGTCGGCGGCCTTTGGCTGGGGTCGGCGGCCTGTGGCTGAGGTCGGCGGCCTGTGTCTGGGGTCGGCGACCTGTGGCTGTGACCGGCGGCCTGTATCTGGGGTCGGCGCCGTGTCTGGGGTCGGTGGCCTGTGACCGGCGGCCTGTGGCTGGGGTCAGCGGCCTGTGGCTGGCGGCCTGTGGCTGGGGCCGGCGGCCTGTGGCTGTGACAGGCGGCCTGTGTCTGGGGTCGGCGGCCTGTGCCTGGGGCCGGCGGCCTGTGAATGGCGGCCTGTGGCTGGAGCCGGTGGCCTGTGGCCTGTGGCTGGGGTCGGCGGCCTGTGGCTGGGGTCGGCGGCCAGTGGCTGGGGTCGGCGGCCAGTGGCTGGGGTCGGCGGCCAGTGGCTGGGGTCGGCGGCCAGTGGCTGGGGTCGGCGGCCTGTGACTGGGGCCGGCGGCCTGTGACTGGGGCCGGCGGCCTGTGACTGGGGCCGGCGGCCTGTGGCTGGGGTCGGCGGCCTGTGGCTGGGGTCGGCGGCCTGTGGCTGGGGTCGGCGGCCTGTGATTGGCGTCGGCGGCCTGTGATTGGCGTCGGCGGCCTGTGATTGGCGTCGGCGGCCTGTGATTGGGGTCGGCGGCCTGTGACTGGCGTCGGCGGCCTGTGAAGTAAGACCTCACCCACTATACCACACTTCCTGTATTTGCTTTTCATTTGCTGTATTGTTCCTCTATGGAATTAAATCCCCCTACAGGTCCCATTTGTCACTGCCCAAAAACACGCAGAAAACACGAGAAATATATAGGTGCCTCTGCGGCGGTTACCCCAGCGGGTGTAATGAAACGTGTCCTGGGTGCTGGGAATGTACAATACGCAGCAGTGACATACAGTACCACATTCCATCCCAGTAACCATTAACCGCACCCCAGTGCCGGGACAAACACCCGTACAGATACTTCACGTCTCAGCGGAGAGGAAAGCAAGACAAGCATCTTTACACCGGGTCCAAAGTATATCAATCTGGGGGAGAGCTGCACGGAAAGTTACCCGCAGTACACAGGAGAACGCCACTGGGGTATTCTATACATAATAGGCAAGCCAGGGCGTGAAGTGAGTGTAACCCCTGCACTGCCAGAAGGACGAGCACTGTATTGCAGTGAAGATCCTCTGTTGGATGGGAGTAGGAATGAATATGAATGAATGAGATCCTCTGTTGGATGGGAGTAGGAATGAATATTAATGAATGAGATCCTCTGTTGGGTGTATGAATGTATATGAATGAGATCCTCTGTTGGATGTGTGTATGAATGAATGAGATCCTCTGTTGGATGTGTGTATGAATGAATGAGATCCTCTGTTGGGTGGGTGTATGAATGAATATGAATGAGATCCTTTTGTTGGATGTGTGTATGAATGAATGAGATCCTCTGTTGGATGGGAGTATGAATGAATATTAATGAATGAGATCCTCTGTTGGATGGGAGTATGAATGTATATGAATGAGATCCTCTGTTGGGTGGGTGTATGAATGAATGAGATCCTCTGTTGGATGGGAGTATGAATGTATATGAATGAGATCCTCTGTTGGATGGGTGTATGAATGAATGAGATCCTCTGTTGGATGTGTGTATGAATGAATGAGATCCTCTGTTGGATGGGAGTAGGAATGAATATTAATGAATGAGATCCTCTGTTGGGTGTATGAATGTATATGAATGAGATCCTCTGTTGGATGTGTGTATGAATGAATGAGATCCTCTGTTGGATGTGTGTATGAATGAATGAGATCCTCTGTTGGGTGGGTGTATGAATGAATATGAATGAGATCCTTTTGTTGGATGTGTGTATGAATGAATGAGATCCTCTGTTGGATGGGAGTATGAATGAATATTAATGAATGAGATCCTCTGTTGGATGGGAGTATGAATGTATATGAATGAGATCCTCTGTTGGGTGGGTGTATGAATGAATGAGATCCTCTGTTGGATGGGAGTATGAATGTATATGAATGAGATCCTCTGTTGGATGGGTGTATGAATGAATGAGATCCTCTGTTGGATGTGTGTATGAATGAATGAGATCCTCTGTTGGATGGGAGTATGAATGAATATGAATGAATGAGATCCTCTGTTGGGTGGGTGTATGAATGAATGAGATCCTCTGTTGGATGTGTGTATGAATGAATGAGATTCTCTGTTGGATGGGAGTTTGAATGTATATGAATGAATGAGATCCTCTGTTGGATGGGAGTATGAATGAATATGAATGAATGAGATCCTCTGTTGGGTGGGTGTATGAATGAATGAGATCCTCTGTTGGGTGGGTGTATGAATGAATATGAATGAGATCCTTTTGTTGGGTGGGTGTATGAATTACTCGTGACCTCTCCTCGGCTTTCGGTACTATTGGCCACCCTCTTCTCCTGCACATTCTTCACTCCGTGGCACAGCCCTCTCCTGGTTCTCCTCTCTCCCCATTCCTTCGGTGTCTATTATGCCAACTCCTCCTCCACCCCTATGGAACATCTCAGGGTGCAGTTTTAGGCCCCTTCTCTTCTCTCTACATACCCTCTCACTGGGGGGACCTCATGGACTCACTTATCTCTATGCCGATGATACGCAACTATATTTATCTACACTTGACCTTACACACGCAGTCCAAACAAACATTACACGGTGGTAAATGAGTCTTATGGCGCATACATCCAGATAAGGGAGGGGGAAAGGAGGGAGAGAAAAACGGGAGAGCGGGGGGGGGGGGGGGGTGAGGGGAGGAAAAAAGGGGGGGACAAGTAAAAAAAAAAAAAAAAAAAAACCCAATGGTGCGATATCGTTTCCCAGATGTAATAACTATAAGCACAAGGTGAGTAATTGACCGTTTCTTTCCGGGCCTTTGGGGTAGAACGTTCTCCGCTCTGTCCGGGATTCACTCCTCAGGATGGTTTATGGGTATCTCCTTACTGTATATTATTACCCAAACACCCCTCTTTATTTTTGTGCATGGTAAGTGTAACTTCACCGCTCTTTTTATTGCCGCAGATGTATCACGCGAATCTGTGAGTGTCGGTGTCCCGCCCGTCGGGCTGGAAGGGGACGCTCCCCACCTCCCGCTGTCTCGTTTTCACGGCTGATCTCAGTCTTTAGTCGCGGTTATAGAATCTGATGGCGCTATTCGCTGTTTCTGCACAAACATTAAAACGATTAGCAAAATAGACAGGTACTGAGCTAAGAGTAAAATGTCCCCGCTGCTGCTGCTGCTGCTGCTGTTATTAAAGGGGGTCGGAGTACAGGAAGGAAGCATATATCGGACAGAGAGAAGAGGTCGTTCTCTGACGCTGGGAGGAAGTATGTCTTCACTGAAAGGGTGGTGGTTTCTGGAACAGCCTCCCAGCAGAGGTGGTAAGGGCTCAGAGTAAGGCCGCGCTTACAGTTCCGGCGACGTCGCCCAAAAACAAATACATTGCCGCCGCCGCGTGCGCTTATAGTCTGCGCGATGGCGACAAAGCGGAAACTGGAAGCCGGCAAAATGTGATTTTTCAAGGGCTGTCGCGTCACGTGACGGCCCTTGAACAAATGAAATTGCCGGAATCCCGCGACCCCGCCGCCCGGCGAAACATAACGTCACCCGCCGTGTCGCCATCGCCAACGACGGCACTATTGGCGCGGCCTAAGGGAGTTCAGACATGTTTGGGATAGACACAAGGCTAAATCCAAATAGAAGCTCAGGATCAAATAGAGGCGGAGGTGTGACAGCCGATAGGATTGTTCTCATCTGCCGTCACATTGTGGGCAGCCACGGTGGGCGTGTGGTTCTTATCTGCCGTCACATTGTGGGCAGCCACGGGGGCCGCGTGGTTCTTATCGGCGGTCACATTGTGGGCAGCCACGGGGGCCACGTGGTTCTTATCTGCCGTCACATTGTGGGCAGCCACGGGGGGGCGCGTGGTTCTTATCGGCGGTCACATTGTGGGCAGCCACGGGGGCCACGTGGGTCTTATCAGCCGTCACATTGTGGGCAGCCACGGGGGGCCACGTGGTTCTTCTCGGCCGTCACATTATGTGTTATAGTGCGAGGGCTATAGTGAGGGTACAAGGGAGGCTTATAGTGCGAGGGTTATAGTGTGAGGGTACAAGGGAGGGTTATAGTGCGAGGGCGGGTTATAGTGCGAGGGCGGGTTATAGTGCGAGGGCGGGTTATAGTGCGAGGGCACAAGGGAGGGTTATAGTGCGAGGGTACAAGGGAGGGTTATAGTGCGAGGGTTATAGTGTGAGGTTACAAGGGAGGCTTATAGTGCGAGGGTACAAGGGAGGGTTATAGTGTGAGGTTACAAGGGAGGCTTATAGTGCGAGGGTTATAGTGCGAGGGTACAAGGGAGGCTTATAGTGCGAGGGTACAAGGGAGGCTTATAGTGCGAGGGTACAAGGGAGGGTTATAGTGCGAGGGTACAAGGGAGGGTTATAGTGCGAGGGTACAAGGGAGGGTTATAGTGCGAGGGTACAAGGGAGGGTTATAGTGCGAGGGTACAAGGGAGGCTTATAGTGCGAGGGTACAAAGGAGGCTTATAGTGCGAGGGTTATAGTGTGAGGTTACAAGGGAGGGTTATAGTGTGAGGGTACAAGAGCTATAGTGTGAGGGTTATAGTGTGAGGGCTATAGTGTGCGGGTACAAGGGAGGGTTATAGTGTGAGAGTACAGGGGAGGGTTAAAGTGCAAGGGCTATAGTGTGAGGGTACAAGGGAGAGCTATAGTGTGAGGGTTATAGTGCGAGGGCGGGTTATAGTGCGAGGGCGGGTTATAGTGCGAGGGCGGGTTATAGTGCGAGGGCGGGTTATAGTGCGAGGGTACAAGAGAGGGTTATAGTGTGAGGTTACAAGGGAGGGTTATAGTGCAAGGGTTATAGTGTGAGGGTACAAGGGAGGCTTATAGTGCGAGGGTTATAGTGTGAGGGTACAAGGGAGGGTTATAGTGCGAGGGCACAAGGGAGGGTTATAGTGTGAGGGTACAAGGGAGGGTTATAGTGTGAGGTTATAAGGGAGGGTTATAGTGCAAGGGTTATAGTGTGAGGGTACAAGGGAGGCTTATAGTGCGAGGGTTATAGTGTGAGGGTACAAGGGAGGCTTATAGTGCGAGGGTTATAGTGTGAGGGTACAAGGGAGGCTTATAGTGCGAGGGTACAAGGGAGGCTTATAGTGCGAGGGTACAAGGGAGGCTTATAGTGCGAGGGTACAAGGGAGGCTTATAGTGCGAGGGTTATAGTGTGAGGTTACAAGGGAGGGTTATAATGTGAGGGTACAAGAGCTATAGTGTGAGGGTTATAGTGTGAGGGCTATAGTGTGCGGGTACAAGGGAGGGTTATAGTGTGAGAGTACAGGGGAGGGTTATAGTGCGAGGGCGGGTTATAGTGCGAGGGCGATAGTGCGAGGGCGGGTTATAGTGCGAGGGCGGGTTATAGTGCGAGGGCGGGTTATAGTGCGAGGGCGGGTTATAGTGCGAGGGCGGGTTATAGTGCGAGGGCGGGTTATAGTGCGAGGGCGGGTTATAGTGCGAGGGCGGGTTATAGTGCGAGGGCGGGTTATAGTGCGTGGGCGGGTTATAGTGCGAGGGCGGGTTATAGTGCGAGGGCGGGTTATAGTGCGAGGGCACAAGGGAGGGTTATAGTGCGAGGGTACAAGGGAGGGTTATAGTGTGAGGGTGCAGGTAAGGTTACAAGGGAGGGCTACAGTGCAAGAATACAAGGGAGGGTTATAGTGTGAGGGTACAAGGGAGGCTTACAGTGCGAGGGTTATAGTGTGAGGGTACAAGGGAGGGTTATAGTGCGAGGGCTATAGTGAGGGTACAAGGGAGGGTTATAGTGCGAGGGTACAAGGGAGGGTTATAGTGTGAGGTTACAAGGGAGGGTTATAGTGCAAGGGTTATAGTGTGAGGGTACAAGGGAGGCTTATAGTGCGAGGGTTATAGTGTGAGGGTACAAGGGAGGCTTATAGTGCGAGGGTACAAGGGAGGCTTATAGTGCGAGGGTACAAGGGAGGCTTATAGTGCGAGGGTTATAGTGTGAGGTTACAAGGGAGGGTTATAGTGTGAGGGTACAAGAGCTATAGTGTGAGGGTAATAGTGTGAGGGCTATAGTGTGCGGGTACAAGGGAGGGTTATAGTGTGAGAGTACAGGGGAGGGTTATACTGCAAGGGCTATAGTGTGAGGGTACAAGGGAGAGCTATAGTGTGAGGGTTATAGTGCGAGGGCGGGTTATAGTGCGAGGGCGGGTTATAGTGCGAGGGTACAAGAGAGGGTTATAGTGTGAGGTTACAAGGGAGGGTTATAGTGCAAGGGTTATAGTGTGAGGGTACAAGGGAGGCTTATAGTGCGAGGGTTATAGTGTGAGGGTACAAGGGAGGGTTATAGTGCGAGGGCTATAGTGAGGGTACAAGGGAGGGTTATAGTGCGAGGGTACAAGGGAGGGTTATAGTGTGAGGTTACAAGGGAGGGTTATAGTGCAAGGGTTATAGTGTGAGGGTACAAGGGAGGCTTATAGTGCGAGGGTTATAGTGTGAGGGTACAAGGGAGGCTTATAGTGCGAGGGTACAAGGGAGGCTTATAGTGCGAGGGTACAAGGGAGGTTTATAGTGCGAGGGTACAAGGGAGGCTTATAGTGCGAGGGTTAGGTTACAAGGGAGGGTTATAGTGTTAGGGTACAAGAGCTATAGTGTGAGGGTTATAGTGTGAGGGCTATAGTGTGAGGGTTATAGTGCGAGGGCGGGTTATAGTGCGAGGGTACAAGGGAGGGTTATAGTGCGAGGGTACAAGGCAGGGCTATAGTGCAAGAATACAAGGGAGGGTTATTGTGTGAGGGTGCAGGTAAGGTTACAAGGGAGGGCTACAGTGCAAGAATACAAGGGAGGGTTATAGTGTGAGGGTGCAGGTAAGGTTACAAGGGAGGGCTACAGTGCAAGAATACAAGGGAGGGTTATAGTGTGAGGGTGCAGGTGAGGTTACAAGGGAGGGCTATAGTGCAAGGACAATATAGTGTGAGGGTACAGGGGAGGGTTGTAGTGTGAGGGTACAAGGGAGGCTTATAGTGTGAGGGTTATAGTGCAAGGGCTATAATGTGAGGGTACAAGGGAGGGTTATAGTGCGAGGGTACAAGGGAGGGTTATAGTGCGAGGGTACAAGGGAGGGCTATAGTGTGAGGGTACAAGGGAGGCTTATAGTGTGAGGGTTATAGTGCAAGGGCTATAATGTGAGGGTACAAGGGAGGGTTATAGTGCGAGGGTACAAAGGAGGGCTATAGTGCGAGGGTACAAAGGAGGGCTATAGTGCGAGGGTACAAGGGAGGGCTATAGTGCGAGGGTACAAGGGAGGGCTATAGTGCGAGGGTACAAGGGAGGGCTATAGTGCGAGGGTACAAGGGAGGGCTATAGTGCGAGGGTACAAGGGAGGGCTATAGTGCGAGGGTACAAGGGAGAGCTATAGTGCGAGGGTACAAGGGAGAGCTATAGTGTGAGGGTACAAGGGAGGGCTATAGTGCAAGGACAATATAGTGTGAGGGTACAAGGGAGGGTTATAGTGCGAGGGCTATAGTGCAAGAATACAAGGGAGGGCAATAGTGCAAGGACAATATAGTGCGAGGGTACAAGGGAGGGCTATAGAGCAAGAATACAAGGGAGGGCTATAGTGTGAGGGTCCAAGTGAGGTTACAAGGGAGGGCTATAGTGCAAGGACAATATAGTCTGTGGGTACAAGGGAGGGTTATAGTGCGAGGGTTATAGTGCGAGGGTTATAGTGCGAGGGTTATAGTGCGAGGGTTATAGTGCGAGGGTTATAGTGCAGGGGAGGGTGCAGGGGAGGGTGCAGGGGAGGGTGCAGGGGAGGGAAACAGGAACACTCATTCTTTTTATCTGCATATTCACCTAATTACTTAACCCATTCAGTGCTGCCTCTACAACTAAAAAGGGTTAAATAAACAGGTTTACTTTACACATAACCACCGCCTTTATTCCTTCAGCAAAAAGATACCCGCTTCGCCCCTAACACAATTTCCCCCTGAATACTCACAGAGCCTCTCCCCCCCTGAATACTCAGAGCCCCCCTAAATTCTCACAGAGCCAGGGAACAAAGCAACACATTGCAAAGCAAAGGGTTAATCAGTTTAGCCCCTGATAATAACGGTGATTGGAGAAGTTACCTGCCCCCGATCTCAGGTGTGTGTAACCCTGCATTGTAAGGCCGGGCAGTGATCAGTAACACACACACACACACGCGCACACACACACACACACACACACGCACACGCACACGCACACGCACACGCACTCGCGCACGCACACACGCACCTTGTTTTTAATAAATAGTCTGATCACTTGTGCAGGTCCTCTACCTATTGATAGATATATAGATATATGCACCATGTCTTACAGACATTACAGCGAGGCACAGACATTACAGCGAGGCACAGAACTTACAGCGAGGCACAGAACTTACAGCGAGGCACAGAACTTACAGCGAGGCACAGAACTTACAGCGAGGCACAGAACTTACAGCGAGGCACAGAACTTACAGCGAGGCACAGAACTTACAGCGAGGCACAGAACTTACAGCGAGGCACAGAACTTACAGCGAGGCACAGACCTTACAGCGAGGCACAGACCTTACAGCGAGGCACAGACCTTACAGCGAGGCACAGACCTTACAGCGAGGCACAGAACTTACAGCGAGGCACAGAACTTACAGCGAGGCACAGAACTTACAGCGAGGCACAGACATTACAGCGAGGCACAGAACTTACAGCGAGGCACAGAACTTACAGCGAGGCACAGAACTTACAGCGAGGCACAGAACTTACAGCGAGGCACAGAACTTACAGCGAGGCACAGAACTTACAGCGAGGCACAGAACTTACAGCGAGGCACAGAACTTACAGCGAGGCACAGAACTTACAGCGAGGCACAGACCTTACAGCGAGGCACAGACCTTACAGCGAGGCACAGACCTTACAGCGAGGCACAGACCTTACAGCGAGGCACAGAACTTCAATAATATACAGTAGAGAACCAAAAAATAGCGATCCTCCTGGGAGAAGATGAAACCCCCGCAGGACTGGCTGCACACTGTATCAGCACCGGACACAGGCTGAGAGACGTCCACTAACCCCCACACCCCTGTGTGAAACTGTTACCCATATACCGTGCAATCATTATACCTTACTCTTAAAACAGGTATGTTTCCTTAAATCAGTTTGCAAGAGCCCTTCTTAAAATGTAATTAACCATTTGGTATGTATCTGTGAGTTGATTAGGCAGACCCCTCCCTTAATTGTTATTCAAGTGACTGTGTTTTTATCTTAAAGTGTTATATTTAAGTGCCTGGCAGAGTTAACATTGGAGGTGAAGATGGAGGAAGATCTGGACTCTGCACAACAACAACTCTGCAACTGTGAGAACTTTACTTTGTAAACGCTGTGATTATTTGTACTCTTCCTATCCTCCAGAACCTGGGAAGTCTCTCCTCCTGCATCTCACTATGCCCTCTCCTCCTGTATCTCACTATGCCCTCTCCTCCTGCGTCTCACTATGCCCTCCCTACTGCTTTTTCTGGTTACTGTTTCCTCCTTCCTTTGTGAGCGTTTCTGTTCTCTCCAACTTCCCCACTGCACCATTATTTATACACCTCTCTCCCAACAACTTCTTTACCCCTCAATAAAAAAACACCCCCACACAATCCTCTATTCACACCCTCTATCTACTCCTTCCTGCTGCTGGGGATCTCCCTGAAGCCAGACATACACACCTGCTCTCATTCATGCCTCCCTGTCTATTCTGGAACCAGGGTCACGTGTAGGATGCCAGATAGCTTAACTCATGCCTCTTGAAAGCACAACAAGTCTTTATGTATTTCTTGACTTTATTGGGAAAGCATCAGACATATAAAGGCACGTGTAGATGTTGTGGAGTGGTAAGAGAGTGCTTCTCTATGTGGAGTGCTTTGTATCAAGGGAAGGTAAAAACAGAATGGCCTTGCCAGGGAGTAGATAACACAAGATGTACTCACTCAGCCTGCTTAGGATAGAAAGGAAGTGAGGGGTGCCTGGGAAACAGGAATAGTCTCGGGACTAAACTAACTTATCAACAGAGACAGGGGGGGGGTGGATTGACCCATTCTCAGCTAGGAGAATTGGTAGGTTGCCAGGACAACCAGCTACAGGCTGTGTGGAGAAGGAACATGTTACAAAGTGTATCAATTACACAGGCACTGTGTGTTTTCAGAGCAGAGAAGCGTGCAACTGAATAATAGAAAGCTGGCAGTGAGAGCTGCAAGGGGGGGGGGGGTGTAAATGGTGTCAACCTTTTAATTTAATACTGACTAACCTTAAAACTCGCCCCACAAATCAAGCATCCCAATAGCCTGCACTCATGGCTCCTGTCCCTCACACAGTCACTCCTACCACCCATTGTGACCAAGCACTGCCATCTACAGCACTTACTCCCTCACCTGCTGTCTCTAAGTTCCCCTCAAACCTTAGATTGTAAGCTCTTCGGGGTAGGGATTTCCTACTGTCTGATTTTGCTGCACTTATTGTAGTATTATAATTCCCTGTACTGTATTCTTTGTTAAGCGCTGAGTACACTTTTGGCGCTATATAAATAAAGACATACAATACCCCGTTATTCATGTACTGTGTAATCATTATACCTACATCGTTATTCATGTACTGTGTAATCATTATACCTACCCCCTGTTATACATGTACTGTGTAATCATTATACCTACCCCCTGTTATACATGTACTGTGTAATCATTATACCCTACCCCCTGTTATTCATGTACTGTGTAATCATTATACCTACCCCCTGTTATACATGTACTGTGTAATCATTATACCCTACCCCCTGTTATTCATGTACTGTGTAATCATTATACCCTACCCCCTGTTATTCATGTACTGTGTAATCATTATACCCTACCCGCTGTTATACATGTACTGTGTAATCATTATACCCTACCCCCTGTTATTCATGTACTGTGTAACCATTATACCCTACCCGCTGTTATACATGTACTGTGTAATCATTATACCCTACCCCCTGTTATTCATGTACTGTGTAATCATTATACCCTACCCCCTGTTATTCATGTACCGTGTAATCATTATACCTACCCCCTGTTATTCATGTACTGTGTAATCATTATACCCTACCCCCTGTTATACATGTACTGTGTAACCATTATACCTACCCCCTGTTAATCATGTACTGTGTAATCATTATACCTACCCCCCGTTATACATGTACTGTGTAATCATTATACCCTACCCCTGTTATTCATGTACTGTGTAATCATTATACCCTACCCCTGTTATTCATGTACTGTGTAATCATTATACCTACCCCCTGTTATACATGTACTGTGTAATCATTATACCCTACCCCCTGTTATAATTGTACTGTGTAACCATTATACCCTACCCCGTTATACATGTACTGTGTAATCATTATACCCTACCCCGTTATTCATGTACTGTGTAATCATTATACCCTACCCCATTATACATGTACTGTGTAATCATTATACCCTACCCCCTGTTATACATATACTGTGTAATCATTATACCCTACCCCGTTATGCATGTACTGTGTAATCATTATACCCTACCCCCCGTTATTCATGTACTGTGTAATCATTATACCCTACCCCGTTATTCATGTACTGTGTAATCATTATACCCTACCCCGTTATTCATGTACTGTGTAATCATTATACCCTACCCCGTTATTCATGTACTGTGTAATCATTATTCCCTACCCCATGTTACATGTACCGTGTAATCATTATACCCTACCCCGTTACATGTACCGTGTAATCATTATACCCTACCCCGTGTTATTCATGTACTGTGTAATCATTATACCCTACCCCCTGTTATACATGTACTGTGTAATCATTATACCCTACCCCCTGTTATTCATGTACTGTGTAATCATTATACCTACCCCGTTATTCATGTACTGTGTAATCATTATACCCTACCCCCTGTTATACATGTACTGTGTAATCATTATACCCTACCCCGTTATACATGTACTGTGTAATCATTATACCCTACCCCCCGTTATTCATGTACTGTGTAATCATTATACCCTATCCCATTATTCATGTACTGTGTAATCATTATACCTACCCCGTTACACATGTACTGTGTAATCATTATACCTACCCCCTGTTATACATGTACTGTGTAACCATTATACCCTACCCCCTGTTATACATGTACTGTGTAATCATTATACCCTACCCCCTGTTATACATGTACTGTGTAATCATTATACCCTACCCCGTGTTATTCATGTACTGTGTAATCATTATACCCTACCCCCTGTTATACATGTACTGTGTAATCATTATACCCTACCCCGTGTTATTCATGTACTGTGTAATCGTTATACCCTACCCCGTTATTCATGTACTGTGTAATCAATATACCCTACCCGTTATACATGTACTGTGTAATCATTATACCCTACCCCATGTTACATGTACCGTGTAATCATTATACCCTACCCCGTTACATGTACCGTGTAATCATTATACCCTACCCCGTGTTATTCATGTACTGTGTAATCATTATACCCTACCTCCTGTTATTCATGTACTGTGTAATCATTATACCTACCCCCTGTTATTCATGTACTGTGTAATCATTATACCTACCCCCTGTTATACATGTACTGTGTAACCATTATACCTACCCCCTGTTATACATGTACTGTGTAATCATTATACCCTACCCCCTGTTATACATGTACTGTGTAATCATTATACCTACCCCGTTATTCATGTACTGTGTAATCATTATACCTACCCCCTGTTATTCATGTACTGTGTAATCATTATACCTACCCCGTTATACATGTACTGTGTAATCATTATACCCTACCCCCTGTTATTCATGTACTGTGTAATCATTATACCCTACCCCCTGTTATTCATGTACTGTGTAATCATTATACCCTACCCCCTGTTATTCATGTACTGTGTAACCATTATACCTACCCCCCGTTATACATGTACTGTGTAATCATTATACCTACCCCCTGTTATACATGTGTGTAATCATTATACCCTACCCCGTTATTCATGTACTGTGTAATCATTATACCTACCCCCTGTTATACATGTACTGTGTAATCATTATACCCTACCCCGTTATTCATGTACTGTGTAATCATTATACCCTACCCCCCGTTATTCATGCTTTGGCAATACTGACACGTCTCCGTCTGTGCCAATAAAGCGGATTTGATTGGTCACACGCTGCCTTGTGCTTGTATCCGTCACTTACCACCACTGTTCTCCAGAACACGAACGTCCCCAGATGAGCTGCAATGTGCTTCCTGCAAGTTCCAACCCTGCAGGATAAGAACAGCTTAGGGAAGTGTCCTGCCAGGATCAGTAACCCCAGGGAACCGCAGAGCCAATCCTAAGAGAGGTATGCAAACTTCAACCACTCCCACCCCATACATATGCAAACTACAACCACCCCCACCACCACCCCATATGCAAACTCCAACCCTACACCCACACCCACTCCATACATATGCAAACTCCAACCCTACAACCACCCCCACTCCATACATATGCAAACTCCAACCCTACAACCACCCCCAGCCATACATATGCAAACTCCAACCCTACAACCACCCCCACCCCATACATATGCAAACTCCACCCTACAACCACCCCCACCCCATACATATGCAAACTCCAACCCTACAACCACCCCCACCCCATACATATGCAAACTCCAATACCCGACTAGCACCCCCACCCCATACATATGCAAACTCCAACCCTACAACCACCCCCACCCCATAGATATGCAAACTCCACCCTACAACCACCCCCACCCCATACATATGCAAACTCCACCCTACAACCACCCCCTCCCCATACATATGCAAACTCCAACCCTACAACCACCCCCACCCCATACATATGCAAACTCCACCCTACAACCACCCCCACCCCATACATATGCAAACTCCAACCCTACAACCACCCCCACCCCATACATATGCAAACTCCACCCTACAACCACACCCCCACCCCATACATATGCAAACTCCAACCCTACAACCACCCCCACCCCATACATATGCAAACTCCAACCCTACAACCACCCCCACCCCATACATATGCACACTCCAACCCTACAACCCCACCCACTCCATACACATGCAAACTCCACCCTACAACCACCCCCACCCCATACATATGCAAACTCTAACCCTACAACCACCCCCACCCCATACATATGCAAACTCTAACCCTACAACCACCCCCACCCCATACATATGCAAACTCCAACCCTACAACCACCCCCACCCCATACATATGCAAACTCCAACCCTACAACCACCCCCACCCCATACATATGCAAACTCCACCCTACAACCACCCCCACCCCATACATATGCAAACTCCACCCTACAACCACCCCCACCCCATACATATGCAATCTCCAACCCTACAACCACACCCACCCCATACATATGCAAACTCCACCCTACAACCACACCCCCACCCCATACATATGCAAACTCCAACCCTACAACCACCCCCACCCCATACATATGCAAACTCCAACCCTACAACCACCCCCACCCCATACATATGCAAACTCCACCCTACAACCACCCCCACCCCATACATATGCAAACTCCAACCCTACAACCACCCCCACCCCATACATATGCAAACTCCAACCCTACAACCACCCCCACCCCATACATATGCAAACTCCAACCCTACAACCACCCCCACTCCATACATATGCAAACTCCAACCCTACAACCACCCCCACTCCATACATATGCAAACTCCAACCCTACAACCACACCCACTCCATACATATGCAAACTCCACCCTACAACCACACCCAGCCATACATATGCAAACTCCACCCTACAACCACACCCACCCCATACATATGCAAACTCCAATACCCGACTAGCACCCCCACCCCATACATATGCAAACTCCAATACCCGACTAGCACCCCCACCCCATACATATGCAAACTCCAACCCTACAACCACCCCATACATATGGAAACTCCACCCTACAACCACCCCCACCCCATACATATGCAAACTCCAACCCTACAACCACCCCCACCCCATACATATGAAAACTCCAACCCTACAACCACACCCACTCCATACATATGCAAACTGCACCCTACAACCACACCCAGCCATACATATGCAAACTCCACCCTACAACCACCCCCACCCCATACATATGCAAACTCCACCCTACAACCACCCCCACCCCATACATATGCAAACTCCACCCTACAACCACACACCCACCCCATACATATGCAAACTCCAACCCTACAACCACACCCACCCCATACATATGCAAACTCCAACCCTACAACCACCCCCACCCCATACATATGCAAACTCCACCCTACAACCACCCCCACCCCATACATATGCAAACTCCAACCCTACAACCACCCCCACCCCATACATATGCAAACTCCAACCCTACAACCACCCCCACCCCATACATACATATGCAAACTCCAACCCTACAACCCCACCCACCCCATAGATATGCAAACTCCACCCTACAACCACCCACACCCCATACATATGCAAACTCCACCCTACAACCACACCCACCCCATACATATGCAAACTCCAACCCTACAACCACCCCCACCCCATACATATGCAAACTCCAACCCTACAACCACCCCAACCCCATACATATGCAAACTCCAACCCTACAACTACCCCAACCCCACACATATGCAAACTCCAACCCTACAACCACCCCAACCCCATACATATGCAAACTCCAACCCTACAACTACCCCAACCCCATACATATGCAAACTGCAACCCTACAACCACCCCCACCCCATACATATGCAAACTCCAACCCTACAACCACCCCCACCCCATACATATGCAAACTCCAACCCTACAACCACCCCCACCCCATACATATGCAAACTCCAACCCTACAACCACCCCCACCCCATACATATGCAAAATCCAACCCTACAACCACCCCCACCCCATACATATGCAAACTCCACCCTAAAACCACACCCCCACCCCATACATATGCAAACTCCAACCCTACAACCACCCCCACCCCATACATATGCAAACTCCAACCCTACAACCACCCCCACCCCATACATATGCAAACTCCAACCCTACAACCCCACCCACTCCATACAAATGCAAACTCCAACCCTACAACCCCACCCACTCCATACACATGCAAACTCCACCCTACAACCACCCCCACCCCATACATATGCAAACTCCACCCTACAACCACCCCCACCCCATACATATGCAAACTCCAACCCTACAACCACCCCCACCCCATACATATGCAAACTCCAACCCTACAACCACCCCCACCCCATACATATGCAAACTCCAACCCTACAACCACCCCCACCCCATACATATGCAAACTCCAACCCTACAACCACCCCCACCCCATACATATGCAAACTCCAACCCTACAACCACACCCACCCCATACATATGCAAACTCCAACGATACAACCACCCCCACTCCATACATATGCAAACTCCAACCCTACAACCACACCCACTCCATACATATGCAAACTGCACCCTACAACCACACCCTACAACCACACCCAGCCATACATATGCAAACTCCACCCTACAACCACACACCCACCCCATACATATGCAAACTCCAACCCTACAACCACACCCACCCCATACATATGCAAACTCCAACCCTACAACCACCCCCACCCCATACATATGCAAACTCCACCCTACAACCACCCCCACCCCATACATATGCAAACTCCAACCCTACAACCACCCCCACCCCATACATATGCAAACTCCAACCCTACAACCACCCCCACCCCATACATACATATGCAAACTCCAACCCTACAACCCCACCCACCCCATAGATATGCAAACTCCACCCTACAACCACCCACACCCCATACATATGCAAACTCCACCCTACAACCACACCCACCCCATACATATGCAAACTCCAACCCTACAACCACCCCCACCCCATACATATGCAAACTCCAACCCTACAACCACCCCAACCCCATACATATGCAAACTCCAACCCTACAACTACCCCAACCCCATACATATGCAAACTCCAACCCTACAACCACCCCAACCCCATACATATGCAAACTCCAACCCTACAACTACCCCAACCCCATACATATGCAAACTCCAACCCTACAACCACCCCCACCCCATACATATGCAAACTCCAACCCTACAACCACCCCCACCCCATACATATGCAAACTCCAACCCTACAACCACCCCCACCCCATACATATGCAAACTCCAACCCTACAACCACCCCCACCCCATACATATGCAAACTCCAACCCTACAACCACACCCACCCCATACATATGCAAACTCCAACCCTACAACCACACCCACTCCATACACATGCAAACTCCAACCCTACAACCACACCCACTCCATACACATGCAAACTCCAACCCTACAACCCCACCCACTCCATACACATGCAAACTCCACCCTACAACCACCCCCACCCCATACATATGCAAACTCCACCCTACAACCACCCCCACCCCATACATATGCAAACTCCAACCCTACAACCACCCCCACCCCATACATATGCAAACTCCAACCCTACAACCACCCCCACCCCATACATATGCAAACTCCAACCCTACAACCACCCCCACCCCATACATATGCAAACTCCAACCCTACAACCACACCCACCCCATACATATGCAAACTCCAACGATACAACCACCCCCACCCCATACATACATATGCAAACTCCAACCCTACAACCACCCCCACCCCATACATATGCAAACTCCAACCCTACAACCACCCCCACTCCATACATATGCAAACTCCAACCCTACAATCACACCCACTCCATATATATGCAAACTCCACCCTACAACCACACCCAGCCATACATATGCAAACTCCAACCCTACAACCACCCCCACCCCATACATATGCAAACTCCACCCTACAACCACACACCCACCCCATACATATGCAAACTCCAACCCTACAACCACACCGACCCCATACATATGCAAACTCCAACCCTACAACCACCCCCACCCCATACATATGCAAACTCCACCCTACAACCAAACCCCCACCCCATACATATGCAAACTCCAACCCTATAACCACCCCCACCCCATACATATGCAAACTCCAACCCTACAACCACCCCCACCCCATACATATGCAAACTCCAACCCTACAACCCCACCCACTCCATACACATCCAAACTCCACCCTACAACCACCCCCACCCCATACATATGCAAACTCCACCCTACAACCACCCCCACCCCATACATATGCAAACTCCAACCCTACAACCACACCCACCCCATACATATGCAAACTCCAACCCTACAACCACACCCACCCCATACATATGCAAACTCCAACCCTACAACCACACCCACCCCATACATATGCAAACTCCAACCCTACAACCACCCCATACATATGCAAACTCCAACCCTACAACCACACCCACCCCATACATATGCAAACTCCAACCCTACAACCACACCCACCCCATACATATGCAAACTCCAACCCTACAACCACCCCCTCCCCATACATATGCAAACTCCAACCCTACAACCACACCCAGCCATACATATGCAAACTCCAACCCTACAACCACCCCCACCCCATACATATGCAAACTCCACCCTACAACCACACCCACCCCATACATATGCAAACTCCAACCCTACAACCACCCCACCCCATACATATGCAAACTCCAACCCTACAACCACCCCCACCCCATACATATGCAAACTCCACCCTACAACCACACCCCCACCCCATACATATGCAAACTCCAACCCTACAACCACACCCACCCCATACATATGCAAACTCCAACCCTACAACCACACCCACCCCATACATATGCAAACTCCAACCCTACAACCACACCCACCCCATACATATGCAAACTCCAACCCTACAACCACACCCACCCCATACATATGCAAACTCCAACCCTACAACCACACCCACCCCATACATATGCAAACTCCAACCCTACAACCACACCCACCCCATACATATGCAAACTCCAACCCTACAACCACCCCCTCCCCATACATATGCAAACTCCAACCCTACAACCACACCCAGCCATACATATGCAAACTCCAACCCTACAACCACACCCACCCCATACATATGCAAACTCCAACCCTACAACCACCCCCACCCCATACATATGCAAACTCCACCCTACAACCACACCCACCCCATACATATGCAAACTCCAACCCTACAACCACCCCCACCCCATACATATGCAAACTCCAACCCTACAACCACACCCACCCCATACATATGCAAACTCCACCCTACAACCACCCCCACCCCATACATATGCAAACTCCAACCCTACAACCACACCCACCCCATACATATGCAAACTCCAACCCTACAACCACACCCACCCCATACATATGCAAACTCCAATACCCGACTAGCACCCCCACCCCATACATATGCAAACTCCAACCCTACAACCACACCCAACCATACATATGCAAACTCCAACCCTACAACCACACCCACCCCATACATATGCAAACTCCAACCCTACAACCACACCCAGCCATACATATGCAAACTCCAACCCTACAACCACACCCACCCCATACATATGCAAACTCCAACCCTACAACCACCCCCACCCCATACATATGCAAACTCCACCCTACAACCACACCCACCCCATACATATGCAAACTCCAACCCTACAACCACACCCACCCCATACATATGCAAACTCCAATACCCGACTAGCACCCACTCTATCCACCTTAAGGGCTGTTCTATACAGCGTGCGTTCCTATGTGAACGCGTGTGTGTGTGTGTGTGTGTGTGTGTGTGTGTGTGTGTGTGTGTGTGTGTGTGTGTGTGTGTGTGTGTGTTAGATATTTTTAAAGAAAAAAAAGTTTAATAAATATTTTTTTGTTTTACAATTCTTGAGACACACACACACACACACACACACACACACACACACACACACACACACACGAGCGCAGGTGAATTTCTTCATCTTCGCCGCTGTCTGTCGGCTCCCCTCTTCCGTGCGCGCGCGCAGCCCTTCTATACAACGTCAGCCAACTAAAAATCCGCGCCCGGCGTGACACGCGCCCAGCACTATAGAACGTGTATAAGACACACTTGCTTAAAGAAGCATATGAGTAGCACTGTGGATATTCTGAACACATGATACATAAAGCTTGGCCCCCTGCAGACACACTTACCAGAACTCCCTCCTACTGTCTCTGTACGTTCTCCCTACCTACCAATTAGACTGTAAGCTCCTCGGGGCAGGGACTCCTCTTCCTTAATGTTACTTTGTGTCTGAAGCACTTATTCCCATGATCTGTTATTTATATTATCTGTTATTTATATGATTACCACGTGTATTACCGCTGTGACGCGCTATGTACGTGTATTACCGCTGTGACGCGCTATGTACCTGTATTACTGCTGTGACGCGCTATGTACGTGTATTACTGCTGTGACGCGCTATGTACGTGTATTACCGCTGTGACGCGCTATGTACGTGTATTACCGCTGTGACGCGCTATGTACGTGTATTACTGCTGTGACGCGCTATGTACCTGTATTACCGCTGTGACGCGCTATGTACGTGTATTACTGCTGTGACGCGCTATGTACGTGTATTACTGCTGTGACGCGCTATGTACCTGTATTACCGCTGTGACGCGCTATGTACCTGTATTACTGCTGTGACGCGCTATGTACGTGTATTACTGCTGTGACGCGCTATGTACGTGTATTACTGCTGTGACGCGCTATGTACGTGTATTACTGCTGTGACGCGCTATGTACGTGTATTACTGCTGTGACGCGCTATGTACGTGTATTACTGCTGTGACGCGCTATGTACGTGTATTACTGCTGTGACGCGCTATGTACGTGTATTACCGCTGTGACGCGCTGTGTACGTGTATTACTGCTGTGACGCGCTGTGTACGTGTATTACCGCTGTGACGCGCTATGTACGTGTATTACCGCTGTGACGCGCTATGTACGTGTATTACTGCTGTGACGCGCTATGTACGTGTATTACCGCTGTGACGCGCTATGTACGTGTATTACTGCTGTGACGCGCTATGTACGTGTATTACTGCTGTGACGCGCTATGTACCTGTATTACTGCTGTGACGCGCTATGTACGTGTATTACTGCTGTGACGCGCTATGTACGTGTATTACTGCTGTGACGCGCTATGTACGTGTATTACTGCTGTGACGCGCTATGTACGTGTATTACTGCTGTGACGCGCTATGTACGTGTATTACTGCTGTGACGCGCTATGTACGTGTATTACTGCTGTGACGCGCTATGTACGTGTATTACTGCTGTGACGCGCTATGTACCTGTATTACTGCTGTGACGCGCTATGTACGTGTATTACCGCTGTGACGCGCTATGTACGTGTATTACCGCTGTGACGCGCTATGTACCTGTATTACTGCTGTGACGCGCTATGTACGTGTATTACTGCTGTGACGCGCTATGTACGTGTATTACCGCTGTGACGCGCTATGTACGTGTATTACCGCTGTGACGCGCTATGTACGTGTATTACCGCTGTGACGCGCTATGTACGTGTATTACCGCTGTGACGCGCTATGTACGTGTATTACCGCTGTGACGCGCTATGTACGTGTATTACCGCTGTGACGCGCTATGTACCTGTATTACTGCTGTGACGCGCTATGTACGTGTATTACTGCTGTGACGCGCTATGTACGTGTATTACCGCTGTGACGCGCTATGTACCTGTATTACTGCTGTGACGCGCTATGTACGTATATTACCGCTGTGACGCGCTATGTACGTGTATTACTGCTGTGACGCGCTATGTACGTGTATTACTGCTGTGACGCGCTATGTACGTGTATTACTGCTGTGACGCGCTATGTACGTGTATTACCGCTGTGACGCGCTATGTACGTGTATTACTGCTGTGACGCGCTATGTACGTGTATTACTGCTGTGACGCGCTATGTACGTGTATTACTGCTGTGACGCGCTATGTACGTGTATTACCGCTGTGACGCGCTATGTACGTGTATTACTGCTGTGACGCGCTATGTACGTGTATTACCGCTGTGACGCGCTATGTACGTGTATTACCGCTGTGACGCGCTATGTACGTGTATTACCGCTGTGACGCGCTATGTACGTGTATTACCGCTGTGACGCGCTATGTACGTGTATTACCGCTGTGACGCGCTATGTACGTGTATTACTGCTGTGACGCGCTATTTACGTGTATTACTGCTGTGACGCGCTATGTACGTGTATTACCGCTGTGACGCGCTATGTACGTGTATTACTGCTGTGACGCGCTATGTACGTGTATTACTGCTGTGACGTGCTATGTACGTGTATTACCGCTGTGACGCGCTATGTACGTGTATTACTGCTGTGACGCGCTATGTACGTGTATTACCGCTGTGACGCGCTATGTACGTGTATTACTGCTGTGACGCGCTATGTACGTGTATTACTGCTGTGACGCGCTATGTACGTGTATTACTGCTGTGACGCGCTATGTACGTGTATTACTGCTGTGACGCGCTATGTACGTGTATTACTGCTGTGACGCGCTATGTACGTGTATTACCGCTGTGACGCGCTATGTACCTGTATTACTGCTGTGACGCGCTATGTACGTATATTACCGCTGTGACGCGCTATGTACGTGTATTACCGCTGTGACGCGCTATGTACGTGTATTACCGCTGTGACGCGCTATGTACGGGTATTACTGCTGTGACACGCTAGGTACATGTAGGGATGTGTTAGTTGCTTTCCCTTCGCTGCAGCGCGTCTCCAGAGGGAGTGTTGGAAGGTTCCGCGGCGGCCCGACAGCATAGGGCGCCGCCATGTTGTAGCACAATAGTAGGGAGCACTGTCAGAGCAGAGAGAGGTCGCGCATGCGCAGTGCAAGCGCGCGAACGGCTAGCCAATAAGGAAGAGGCTCAGCCAGTAACTACAACTCCCAGGAGCCTTAGCGAAGTCACCTGACGCCAGGGAGCGAATGGGAGGGCTGGAATTATGGGAGGCAGGAAATGGAAGCGTGGGGGAGAGGCCACGCTAATCAGAGGGCACCGGAGGAGCAAGGGGGAAGGTAGTGTGGGCGCAGGGGGTCCGTGACCCACCTGCGTAGGTTAGATTCCCCCTCAGGCCCCAGTATATTCCCTGAGCCACCCTCGCTTGTGGTGCTGCAGTGAGAGCGACGTTTGCCCTCACTATATAGAGGATAGGGACAAGTGTCGCGGGGTGTGATTGATGCCAGTGGTCTGGGACCAGGTTGCTGTGCATCGTGGGAGGCTGCGTTGGATCGACGGATCCTCTTTGAAGTTGTTGCCGGTCACCCCAGTGACTGGGAGGTATTTACTAAAAGTGCACCAACACCGGTCACCAGGCGCTGATCCCGCCTTAGGGAACACTCTTTGGGGACACTAAGTGGAGTGGCCAAAGGACTGGGCGCTGATCCCGCCTTAGGGAACACTCTTTGGGGACACTAAGTGGAGTGGCCAAAGGACTGAGCGCTGATCCCGCCTTAGGGAACACTCTTTGGGGACACTAAGTGGAGTGGCCAAAGGACTGGGCGCTGATCCCGCCTTAGGGAACACTCTTTGGGGACACTAAGTGGAGTGGCCAAAGGACTGAGCGCTGATCCCGCCTTAGGGAACACTCTTTGGGGACACTAAGTGGAGTGGCCAAAGGACTGGGCGCTGATCCCGCCTTAGGGAACACTCTTTGGGGACACTAAGTGGAGTGGCCAAAGGACTGGGCGCTGATCCCGCCTTAGGGAACACTCTTTGGGGACACTAAGTGGAGTGGCCAAAGGACTGAGCCTATAGACATAACGTTAGTTATATGGACACGGTGTGGGGGCACGCGGTGACGGGACAGTGACATTTCTCCTTATGAGAGTGGCCGAGCCACTAGTGTTTATAGCCATGCATAATAATGGTATACTACTTTCCTCTCTGTTGGCAGTAAGTCCTGGTAAGTACAGGTATGCCAGCAGTAGTTATGGAGGTTTTCCCTCACACCCTGGTGAGGTGCCCTATGTATGGAGGAGAGTGGCTGTATGCTCTGAGTCCCTGGATAGTGACATCAGGGATGGGCTGCTGTGACGCGCTATGTACGTGTATTACTGCTGTGACGCGCTATGTACGTGTATTACTGCTGTGACGCGCTATGTACGTGTATTACTGCTGTGACGCGCTATGTACCTGTATTACTGCTGTGACGCGCTATGTACGTGTATTACCGCTGTGACGCGCTATGTACGTGTATTACCGCTGTGACGCGCTATGTACGTGTATTACCGCTGTGACGCGCTATGTACGTGTATTACCGCTGTGACGCGCTATGTACGTGTATTACCGCTGTGACGCGCTATGTACCTGTATTACCGCTGTGACGCGCTATGTACGTGTATTACCGCTGTGACGCGCTATGTACCTGTATTACCGCTGTGACGCGCTATGTACGTGTATTACCGCTGTGACGCGCTATGTACGTGTATTACCGCTGTGACGCGCTATGTACCTGTATTACCGCTGTGACGCGCTATGTACGTGTATTACCGCTGTGACGCGCTATGTACGTGTATTACCGCTGTGACGCGCTATGTACGTGTATTACCGCTGTGACGCGCTATGTACGTGTATTACCGCTGTGACGCGCTATGTACCTGTATTACTGCTGTGACGCGCTATGTACGTGTATTACCGCTGTGACGCGCTATGTACGTGTATTACCGCTGTGACGCGCTATGTACGTGTATTACTGCTGTGACGCGCTATGTACCTGTATTACCGCTGTGACGCGCTATGTACGTGTATTACCGCTGTGACGCGCTATGTACGTGTATTACCGCTGTGATGCGCTATGTACGTGTATTACCGCTGTGACGCGCTATGTACGTGTATTACCGCTGTGACGCGCTATGTACCTGTATTACCGCTGTGACGCGCTATGTACGTGTATTACCGCTGTGACGCGCTATGTACGTGTATTACTGCTGTGACGCGCTATGTACCTGTATTACTGCTGTGACGCGCTATGTACGTGTATTACCGCTGTGACGCGCTATGTACGTGTATTACTGCTGTGACGCGCTATGTACGTGTATTACTGCTGTGACGCGCTATGTACGTGTATTACCGCTGTGACGCGCTATGTACGTGTATTACCGCTGTGACGCGCTATGTACGTGTATTACCGCTGTGACGCGCTATGTACGTGTATTACCGCTGTGACGCGCTATGTACGTGTATTACTGCTGTGACGCGCTATGTACGTGTATTACTGCTGTGACGCGCTATGTACGTGTATTACCGCTGTGACGCGCTATGTACGTGTATTACCGCTGTGACGCGCTATGTACGTGTATTACTGCTGTGACGCGCTATGTACGTGTATTACCGCTGTGACGCGCTATGTACGTGTATTACTGCTGTGACGCGCTATGTACGTGTATTACTGCTGTGACGCGCTATGTACGTGTATTACTGCTGTGACGCGCTATGTACGTGTATTACTGCTGTGACGCGCTATGTACGTGTATTACCGCTGTGACGCGCTATGTACGTGTATTACCGCTGTGACGCGCTATGTACGTGTATTACTGCTGTGACGCGCTATGTACGTGTATTACTGCTGTGACGCGCTATGTACGTGTATTACCGCTGTGACGCGCTATGTACGTGTATTACCGCTGTGACGCGCTATGTACGTGTATTACTGCTGTGACGCGCTATGTACGTGTATTACTGCTGTGACGCGCTATGTACGTGTATTACCGCTGTGACGCGCTATGTACGTGTATTACTGCTGTGACGCGCTATGTACGTGTATTACTGCTGTGACGCGCTATGTACGTGTATTACCGCTGTGACGCGCTATGTACGTGTATTACTGCTGTGACGCGCTATGTACGTGTATTACCGCTGTGACGCGCTATGTACGTGTATTACTGCTGTGACGCGCTATGTACGTGTATTACTGCTGTGACGCGCTATGTACGTGTATTACCGCTGTGACGCGCTATGTACATGTATTACCGACGTGTATTACCGCTGTGACACGCTATGTACGTGTATTACTGCTGTGACGCGCTATGTACGTGTATTACTGCTGTGACGCGCTATGTACGTGTATTACCGCTGTGACGCGCTATGTACATGTATTACCGCTGTGACGCGCTATGTACGTGTATTACCGCTGTGACGCGCTATGTACGGGTATTACTGCTGTGACACGCTATGTACATGTATTACCGCTGTGACACGCTATGTACGTGTATTACCGCTGTGACGCGCTATGTACGGGTATTACTGCTGTGACACGCTATGTACGTGTATTACCGCTGTGACACGCTATGTACATGTATTACCGCTGTGACGCGCTATGTACGTGTATTACCGCTGTGACGCGCTATGTACGGGTATTACTGCTGTGACACGCTAGGTACATGTAGGGATGTGTTAGTTGCTTTCCCTTCGCTGCAGCGCGTCTCCAGAGGGAGTGTTGGAAGGTTCCGCGGCGGCCCGACAGCATAGGGCGCCGCCATGTTGTAGCACAATAGTAGGGAGCACTGTCAGAGCAGAGAGAGGTCGCGCATGCGCAGTGCAAGCGCGCGAACGGCTGGCCAATAAGGAAGAGGCTCAGCCAGTAACTACAACTCCCAGGAGCCTTAGCGAAGTCACCTGACGCCAGGGAGCGAATGGGAGGGCTGGAATTATGGGAGGCAGGAAATGGAAGCGTGGGGGAGAGTCACGCTAGTCAGAGGGCACCGGAGGAGCATGGGGGAAGGTAGTGTGGGCGCAGGGGGTCCGTGACCCACCTGCGTAGGTTAGATTCCCCCTCAGGCCCCAGTATATTCCCTGAGCCACCCTAGCTTGTGGTGCTGCAGTGAGAGCGACGTTTGCCCTTACTATATAGAGGATAGGGACAAGTGTCGCGGGGTGTGATTGATGCCAGTGGTCTGGGACCAGGTTGCTGTGCATCGTGCATCGTGGGAGGCTGCGTTGGATCGACGGATCCTCTTTGAAGTTGTTGCCGGTCACCCCAGTGACTGGGAGGTATTTACTAAGTGCACCAACACCAGTCACCAGGCGCTGATCCCGCCTTAGGGAACACTCTTTGGGGACACTAAGTGGAGTGGCCAAAGGACTGAACGCTGATCCCGCCTTAGGGAACACTCTTTGGGGACACTAAGTGGAGTGGCCAAAGGACTGAGCCTATAGACATAACGTTAGTTATATGGACACGGTGTGGGGGCACGCGGTGACGGGACAGTGACATTTCTCCTTATGAGAGTGGCCGAGCCACTAGTGTTTATAGCCATGCATAATAATGGTATACTACTTTCCTCTCTGTTGGCAGTAAGTCCTGGTAAGTACAGGTATGCCAGCAGTAGTTATGGAGGTTTTCCCTCACACCCTGGTGAGGTGCCCTATGTATGGAGGAGAGTGGCTGTATGCTCTGAGTCCCTGGATAGTGACATCAGGGATGGGCCTGCCTCCTGAAGTATATAAGGCACAACACTGTCAGTTATTGTAGGTTGACCAGCAGTTGTGTGAAGTAGCTGGTAAAGTGTATGCTACTGCATAAGGCCTCGGTCCCGCTGCGCTCGTTGGCGGCCATGTCGCGAGTTCCCCACCAGCAGGGGAATCCTCGCGAGCCGGTCCCGGTCCCCCCTGGCGGCACAGCTGACTACACGCTGTGGCGCGTCAGCCGCTAGGAGACACAAGAGAATGGTGTTTCCAAGCGTTGACGCGTCACGTGGTGTGGCTGTGAGCCAATGGGGAGGGGAGGCTTCGGGAGGAGGAGAGGCTTCGGGGAGCGGGGAGGAGTGTGGAGTGAAAGCAGGTGAGTGCCTGTCTGTGTGTCTGAGTGCGTGCGTGCGTGCCTGTCTGTGTATGTGTGTGCCCGAGTGCGTGAGTGCCTGCCTCTGTCTGTGTGTGTGTGTGTGTATGAGTGCGTGAGTGCCTGCCTGTGTGTGCGCGCGTGTGTGTATGAGTGCGTGAGTGCCTGTGTGTGTGTGTGTGTATGTGTATGAGTGCCTGCGTGTGTGTGTTTAAAGTTACCCTCAGCAGCTCCAGCCCGAGTCCGTGGAGGGAGGGGGGGGAGAGTAGCGGGTCCCTCCGCTCAAGCCACGCCCCCCCTCCCTGTCAAGCCTCCCACTCCCGCCCACCTCCCGCTCCCTACAGACCGCATATCGCGGTCTGTGTATCTCAGCGCACCGCCTGTCTACAGTGCAGGTGCGCTGACTCTGGGAGCGGGGCCTTAGCCTAATGGGGACCGGTTAGA
The DNA here is from genome assembly GCF_040206685.1 of Ascaphus truei. Taxonomy (NCBI): domain Eukaryota; kingdom Metazoa; phylum Chordata; class Amphibia; order Anura; family Ascaphidae; genus Ascaphus; species Ascaphus truei. The sequence continues at coordinate 1,330,493 of NC_134484.1, forward strand.
CCATACGGGCCAATGTGAGATTGGGTGGGTCAGACAAGGGGGTCCAGCCGTTACATGTTATATTATAAACAGTTGGTTAATGTGTTATATGTGTTCTCGTCATAACTATGCAATAAGGGTTTATCAGTATTACAGTAAACAGTTACAATCTGATGTGTGTTGCTATTGTTCTTACCCAGAGGAATCTTACGCTATGGGGATCCTGGGTAAGTGGAGGCGCTGCCAATAAGATAACTATTGCCACAGGCTTCCAGCTAGCGGAGGCCCAGATCTCCTTGAGCCAACAGGTGTGTGCAGTACCCGTAGTCACTCTAGAGCAGTAGAAAGAAGGCTACATACATTAATGGCGCTATATAAATAAAAACATACAATAGCACCATACATATGCAAACTCCAATCCTACAACCACCCCCACCCCATACATAGAAGGGCCACACGCAGGGGAGGGGAGAAGGGCCACACATAGGGTCGGGGAGAAGGGCCACACACAGGGGAGGGGAGAAGGGCCACACGTCCCAGAGCCAATCATGCAGGAGATAGAAGAACAACGGCGTGATTGGTTGAGGTTGGCTGTTACAGAATATCTACAGTCCAAGAGCAGTTACAAAGAGCATATAACCGAGTCTCACATCTGTGCGGTGATGAGGGAGTGGCTCACTGGGACTTCAAAGACAGGGTGGAGGTTCGCCAGGTCACTGGCGGAACCAAAGTATATTATGTTTGGGTTAAGGATCTAGAGGGACGGACCATCAAGAAACCCGATCCCAAGTACTATAACTAGTCGCCCCATACTCTTATGTTCAAGAGTTAGTCTATCATCACTGTGGTCAGTGGGCGATGGGTACTCTTTTCGTCTGTGCCTGTGTTTGGGTAACCATGCATAATGTGTATGTATATTGCTGTTACCTTGCAGGTTCCAGACTGACAGATGGTGCAGTAAATTTAGTTCCAGTGAGGACATGGAAGTTCCATCCAGGGGAGAGTGTAACATAGTTAGTCTATTCTACCTGTCTTTCCCCCTGTCACATAAGTCCTTAGCAGTCTAGGCTGTGACAGGCCATTCTGTGGTCTTTTGACCCCCCTTCGTGCTCCTCTCTGAGTGACAGAAGTGTAGTGGTGACTCATGGCCTGTGTATAGCCTATCAGGTATAGGTACAGACATTGAGCCCTCCCCTTCTGGTTCTTCAGAGAGGCAGTGCCAAATTTAGTTTGTTCTCTTCCACCCTTCCATCAGCGTGGAGGTGTGAGTCATGAATCTTCTCCCTGTGGGAGAGAGAGGGCAGCCAGGCCCTCATGGCTGGCCGGCTCAAGAAGATCTAATGCTCCACACTAAAAGAACCAACACAACCCAGGGGCCTGGGATTCTCTGATGACTGGCCTGGGATCCTCTGATGACCGGCCTGGGATCCTCTGATGACCGGCCTGGGATCTCTGATGACCGGCCTGGGATCCTCTGATGACCGGCCTGGGATCTCTGATGACCGGCCTGGGATCCTCTGATGACCGGCCTGGGATCCTCTGATGACCGGCCTGGGATCCTCTGATGACCCTATGCACCGCTGTAAGGAAGATGGGCAGTGACTGCTGAATAAAGACCCCTGTGCTTTCCCCATGCTCCTGTCTGAGTGTCAGTCCCTGGGCAGGGAGGACAGAAGTGTGCTTTAGTGGGGAATGACCTCTGGAGCCTCACTTACCCGATCTTCAGCGATGCGTCGCCATGGTAACCGTCGGAGTCACGTGACGTCACATGACCCCCCCCCATGACGTCATTTGACCCCGGAGCCAAGGAGGGGGGCGCAAGTTGTATTGTACTGCGTGTCTTTATTGATATAGCGCCATTAATGTACATAGCGCTTCACAGCAGTAATACACGTGGTAATCATATAAATAACAGATCATGGGAATAAGTGCTTTAGACATTAAGAGGAGTCCCTGCCCCGAGGAGCTTACAGTCTAATTGACTAGTTGACAAGTTAAAAACTTTGTGCACCCCTGTAGAGGGTGGGGGTACATGTGCTGCAATTGTATATCAGCTTTATAACCTCAGAGTGGGGGGGGAATACAGACATTACTATAATCAGGGATACTGGGAGTTACTTTAACTACACCGGCCCCATTTATATACCCCACAGCCTTCCTGCAGGAGAAACTGCCCGAGCCGCTCCCAGGAACTACATTTCCCAGGAAGCACTGCTCTTATTCCACGTTCCCTTTTGCGCAGAGTGCTCTGGAGGGCATGCTGGGAGATGTAGTTCTCTCCATCCTCTCCGCTGCTGAGTCCGGAAGTGACGTTGGCTGCCAGCGCTCGGCCTGACGGGAGTTGTAGTCCGGCGCGGCGGTGGCGCACGTGTGCTGCCATGGCGGGTGTGGAGCTGCTGTCCGATCAGGGTTACCGGGTGGACGGGAGGAAGGCCGGGGAGCTGCGGAAGATCCAGGCCCGCATGGGGGTGTTTGCTCAGGCGGACGGCTCCGCTTATATCGAGCAGGGCAACACCAAGGCGCTGGCGGTGGTGTACGGACCGCATGAGGTGAGGGGGCCAGGGAACCCCCCTTCTGTGTGCTGCACCCCCCTACTGCTCCCTCCTGTGTCCTGCACCCCTTACTGCCCCCTCCTGTGTGCTGCCCCCCCCCCCCTAATGCCCCCTCCTGTGTCCTGCACCCCTTACTGCCCCCTCCTGTGTGCTGCACCCCTTACTGCCCCCTCCTGTGTGCTGCACCCCCCCTACTGCCCCCTCCTGTGTCCTGCACCCCTTACTGCCCCCTCTTGTGTGCTGCACCCCCCCTCTTGCCCCCTCCTGTGTGCTACACCCCCCCTCCTGCCCCCCTCCTGTGTGCTGCGCCCCCCTCCTGTGTGCTGCGCCCCCCTCCTGTGTGCTGCGCCCCCCTCCTGTGTGCTGCGCCCCCCTCCTGTGTGCTGCGCCCCCCTCCTGTGTGCTGCGCCCCCCTCCTGTGTGCTGCGCCCCCCTCCTGTGTGCTGCGCCCCCCTCACTGCCCCCCCTCCTGTGTGCTTACCCCCCCCTCCTGTGTGCTTACCCCCCCTCCTGTGTGCTTACCCCCCCCTCCTGTGTGCTTACCCCCCCCTCCTGTGTGCTTACCCCCCCCCCTCCTGTGTGCTTACCCCCCCTCCTGTGTGCTTACCCCCCCCTCCTGTGTGCTTACCCCCCCCTCCTGTGTGCTAACCCCCCCCTCCTGTGTGCTTACCCCCCCCCTCCTGTGTGCTTACCCCCCCCTCCTGTGTGCTTACCCCCCCCCTCCTGTGTGCTGCCCCCCCCTCCTGTGTGCTGCCCCCCCCCTCCTGTGTGCTGCCCCCCCCCTCCTGTGTGCTGCCCCCCCCCCTCCTGTGTGCTGCCCCCCCCTCCTGTGTGCTGCCCCCCCCCTCCTGTGTGCTGCCCCCCCCCTCCTGTGTGCTGCCCCCCCCCTCCTGTGTGCTGCCCCCCCCCTCCTGTGTGCTGCCCCCCCCCTCCTGTGTGCTGCCCCCCCCCCTCCTGTGTGCTGCCCCCCCCCTCCTGTGTGCTATCCCCCCCCCTCCTGTGTGCATCCCCCTGCCACAGGGATGTATCCACCCGTAAAATCGCCCCGTGGGTACTCCCTATTACAATCCCGCCCTGTGTATCCTCCCCCTGTATCCCCCACCCCTCTCTTACATGGGGGGAGAGTAATGCGAGGGGGTTGGGATAAGTAGAGGTAATGGCGTCCGTCGTGCCACCCCCAGATCCGTGGCTCGCGCAGTAAGACCCTCCACGACCGCGCCGTGGTGAACTGCCAGTACAGCATGGCGACCTTCAGCACGGGCGAGAGGAAGCGGCGGCCGCACGGAGACCGCAAGTCCACAGAGATGACCCTGCACCTGAAGCAGACCTTCGAGGCGGCCATCCTCACCCAACTGTACCCGCGCTCACAGATCGATATCTATGTGCAGGTGGGGGCACCGCTGTGCGCCGGGGGGGGGGCATCCTCACCCAGCTGTACCCGCGCTCACAGATCGATATCTATGTGCAGGTGGGGGCACCGCTGTGCGCCGGGGGGGGGGCATCCTCACCCAGCTGTACCCGCGCTCACAGATTGATATCTATGTGCAGGTGGGGGCTCCGCTGTGCGCCGGGGGGGGCATCCTCACCCAGCTGTACCCGCGCTCACAGATCGATATCTATGTGCAGGTGGGGGCCCGCTGTGCGCCGGGGGGGGGGCATCCTCACCCAGCTGTACCCGCGCTCACAGATCGATATCTATGTGCAGGTGGGGGCCCGCTGTGCGCCGGGGGGGGGGCATCCTCACGCAGCTGTACCCGCGCTCACAGAGCGATATCTATGTGCAGGTGGGGGCACCGCTGTGCGCTGGGGGGGGGGCATCCTCACCCAGCTGTACCCGCGCTCACAGAGCGATATCTATGTGCAGGTGGGGGCACCGCTGTGCGCTGGGGGGGGGGCATCCTCACCCAGCTGTACCCGCGCTCACAGAGCGATATCTATGTGCAGGTGGGGGCCCCGCTGTGCGCCGGGGGGGGGGGGGGGCATCCTCACGCAGCTGTACCCGCGCTCACAGAGCGATATCTATGTGCAGGTGGGGGCCCGCTGTGCGCTGGGGGGGGGCATCCTCACCCAGCTGTACCCGCGCTCACAGATCGATATCTATGTGCAGGTGGGGGCCCGCTGTGCGCCGGGGGGGGGGCATCCTCACCCAGCTGTACCCGCGCTCACAGAGCGATATCTATGTGCAGTTGGGGGCCCCGCTGTGCGCTGGGGGGGGGCATCCTCACCCAGCTGTACCCGCGCTCACAGAGCGATATCTATGTGCAGGTGGGGGCACCGCTGTGCGCCGGGGGGGGCATCCTCACCCAGCTGTACCCGCGCTCACAGATCGATATCTATGTGCAGGTGGGGGCCCGCTGTGCGCCGGGGGGGGGGGGGGGGGGCATCCTCACGCAGCTGTACCCGCGCTCACAGAGCGATATCTATGTGCAGGTGGGGGCCCGCTGTGCGCTGGGGGGGGGGGCATCCTCACGCAGCTGTACCCGCGCTCACAGAGCGATATCTATGTGCAGGTGGGGGCTCCGCTGTGCGCTGGGGGGGGGGGGCATCCTCACGCAGCTGTACCCGCGCTCACAGAGCGATATCTATGTGCAGGTGGGGGCACCGCTGTGCGCCGGGGGGGGGGGGGGCATCCTCACGCAACTGTACCCGCGCTCACAGAGCGATATCTATGTGCAGGTGGGGGCACCGCTGTGCGCCGGGGGGGGGGGGCATCCTCACCCAGCTGTACCCGCGCTCACAGAGCGATATCTATGTGCAGGTGGGGGCTCCGCTGTGCGCTGGGGGGGGCATCCTCACCCAGCTGTACCCGCGCTCACAGATCGAAATCTATGTGCAGGTGGGGGCACCGCTGTGCGCTGGGGGGGGGCATCCTCACCCAGCTGTACCCGCGCTCACAGAGCGATATCTATGTGCAGGTGGGGGCACCGCTGTGCGCCGGGGGGGGGGGGGGGCATCCTCACCCAGCTGTACCCGCGCTCACAGATCGATATCTATGTGCAGGTGGGGGCCCCGCTGTGCGCTGGGGGGGGGGGGCATCCTCACCCAGCTGTACCCGCGCTCACAGATCGATATCTATGTGCAGGTGGGGGCCCGCTGTGCGCCGGGGGGGGGGGGCATCCTCACCCAGCTGTACCCGCGCTCACAGAGCGATATCTATGTGCAGGTGGGGGCCCCGCTGTGCGCTGGGGGGGGGCATCCTCACCCAGCTGTACCCGCGCTCACAGAGCGATATCTATGTGCAGGTGGGGGCACCGCTGTGCGCCGGGGGGGGCATCCTCACCCAGCTGTACCCGCGCTCACAGATCGATATCTATGTGCAGGTGGGGGCCCGCTGTGCGCCGGGGGGGGGGGGGGGGGGCATCCTCACGCAGCTGTACCCGCGCTCACAGATCGATATCTATGTGCAGGTGGGGGCTCCGCTGTGCGCCGGGGGGGGCATCCTCACCCAGCTGTACCCGCGCTCACAGATCGATATCTATGTGCAGGTGGGGGCCCGCTGTGCGCCGGGGGGGGGGCATCCTCACCCAGCTGTACCCGCGCTCACAGATCGATATCTATGTGCAGGTGGGGGCCCGCTGTGCGCCGGGGGGGGGGCATCCTCACGCAGCTGTACCCGCGCTCACAGAGCGATATCTATGTGCAGGTGGGGGCACCGCTGTGCGCTGGGGGGGGGGGGCATCCTCACCCAGCTGTACCCGCGCTCACAGAGCGATATCTATGTGCAGGTGGGGGCACCGCTGTGCGCTGGGGGGGGGGGGCATCCTCACCCAGCTGTACCCGCGCTCACAGAGCGATATCTATGTGCAGGTGGGGGCCCCGCTGTGCGCCGGGGGGGGGGGGGGGCATCCTCACGCAGCTGTACCCGCGCTCACAGAGCGATATCTATGTGCAGGTGGGGGCCCGCTGTGCGCTGGGGGGGGGCATCCTCACCCAGCTGTACCCGCGCTCACAGATCGATATCTATGTGCAGGTGGGGGCCCGCTGTGCGCCGGGGGGGGGGCATCCTCACCCAGCTGTACCCGCGCTCACAGAGCGATATCTATGTGCAGTTGGGGGCCCCGCTGTGCGCTGGGGGGGGGCATCCTCACCCAGCTGTACCCGCGCTCACAGAGCGATATCTATGTGCAGGTGGGGGCACCGCTGTGCGCCGGGGGGGGCATCCTCACCCAGCTGTACCCGCGCTCACAGATCGATATCTATGTGCAGGTGGGGGCCCGCTGTGCGCCGGGGGGGGGGGGGCATCCTCACGCATCTGTACCCGCGCTCACAGAGCGATATCTATGTGCAGGTGGGGGCCCGCTGTGCGCTGGGGGGGGGGGGCATCCTCACGCAGCTGTACCCGCGCTCACAGAGCGATATCTATGTGCAGGTGGGGGCTCCGCTGTGCGCTGGGGGGGGGGGCATCCTCACGCAGCTGTACCCGCGCTCACAGAGCGATATCTATGTGCAGGTGGGGGCACCGCTGTGCGCCGGGGGGGGGGGGGGGGCCATTCTCACGCAACTGTACCCGCGCTCACAGAGCGATATCTATGTGCAGGTGGGGGCACCGCTGTGCGCCGGGGGGGGGGGGGGCATCCTCACCCAGCTGTACCCGCGCTCACAGAGCGATATCTATGTGCAGGTGGGGGCTCCGCTGTGCGCTGGGGGGGGCATCCTCACCCAGCTGTACCCGCGCTCACAGATCGATATCTATGTGCAGGTGGGGGCCCCGCTGTGCGCTGGGGGGGGGGGGGGGGGGCATCCTCACCCAGCTGTACCCGCGCTCACAGATCGATATCTATGTGCAGGTGGGGGCCCGCTGTGCGCCGGGGGGGGGGGCATCCTCACCCAGCTGTACCCGCGCTCACAGAGCGATATCTATGTGCAGGTGGGGGCCCCGCTGTGCGCTGGGGGGGGGCATCCTCACCCAGCTGTACCCGCGCTCACAGAGCGATATCTATGTGCAGGTGGGGGCACCGCTGTGCGCCTGGGGGGGCATCCTCACCCAGCTGTACCCGCGCTCACAGATCGATATCTATGTGCAGGTGGGGGCCCGCTGTGCGCCGGGGGGGGGGGGCATCCTCACGCAGCTGTACCCGCGCTCACAGATCGATATCTATGTGCAGGTGGGGGCACCGCTGTGCGCCGGGGGGGGGGCATCCTCACCCAGCTGTACCCGCGCTCACAGAGCGATATCTATGTGCAGGTGGGGGCCCGCTGTGCGCTGGGGGGGGGGCATCCTCACCCAGCTGTACCCGCGCTCACAGAGCGATATCTATGTGCAGGTGGGGGCACCGCTGTGCGCTGGGGGGGGGGCATCCTCACCCAGCTGTACCCGCGCTCACAGAGCGATATCTATGTGCAGGTGGGGGCCCCGCTGTGCGCCGGGGGGGGGGGGGCATCCTCACGCAGCTGTACCCGCGCTCACAGAGCGATATCTATGTGCAGGTGGGGGCCCGCTGTGCGCTGGGGGGGGGCATCCTCACCCAGCTGTACCCGCGCTCACAGATCGATATCTATGTGCAGGTGGGGGCCCGCTGTGCGCCGGGGGGGGGGCATCCTCACCCAGCTGTACCCGCGCTCACAGAGCGATATCTATGTGCAGTTGGGGGCCCCGCTGTGCGCTGGGGGGGGGCATCCTCACCCAGCTGTACCCGCGCTCACAGAGCGATATCTATGTGCAGGTGGGGGCACCGCTGTGCGCCGGGGGGGGCATCCTCACCCAGCTGTACCCGCGCTCACAGATCGATATCTATGTGCAGGTGGGGGCCCGCTGGGGGGGGGGGGGGCATCCTCACGCAGCTGTACCCGCGCTCACAGAGCGATATCTATGTGCAGGTGGGGGCCCGCTGTGCGCTGGGGGGGGGGGCATCCTCACGCAGCTGTACCCGCGCTCACAGAGCGATATCTATGTGCAGGTGGGGGCTCCGCTGTGCGCTGGGGGGGGGGGGGCATCCTCACGCAGCTGTACCCGCGCTCACAGAGCGATATCTATGTGCAGGTGGGGGCACCGCTGTGCGCCGGGGGGGGGGGGGGCATCCTCACGCAACTGTACCCGCGCTCACAGAGCGATATCTATGTGCAGGTGGGGGCACCGCTGTGCGCCGGGGGGGGGGGGGCATCCTCACCCAGCTGTACCCGCGCTCACAGAGCGATATCTATGTGCAGGTGGGGGCTCCGCTGTGCGCTGGGGGGGGCATCCTCACCCAGCTGTACCCGCGCTCACAGATCGAAATCTATGTGCAGGTGGGGGCACCGCTGTGCGCTGGGGGGGGGCATCCTCACCCAGCTGTACCCGCGCTCACAGAGCGATATCTATGTGCAGGTGGGGGCACCGCTGTGCGCCGGGGGGGGGGGGGGCATCCTCACCCAGCTGTACCCGCGCTCACAGATCGATATCTATGTGCAGGTGGGGGCCCCGCTGTGCGCTGGGGGGGGGGGGGGCATCCTCACCCAGCTGTACCCGCGCTCACAGATCGATATCTATGTGCAGGTGGGGGCCCGCTGTGCGCCGGGGGGGGGGGCATCCTCACCCAGCTGTACCCGCGCTCACAGAGCGATATCTATGTGCAGGTGGGGGCCCCGCTGTGCGCTGGGGGGGGGCATGCTCACCCAGCTGTACCCGCGCTCACAGAGCGATGTCTATGTGCAGGTGGGGGCACCGCTGTGCGCCGGGGGGGGCATCCTCACCCAGCTGTACCCGCGCTCACAGATCGATATCTATGTGCAGGTGGGGGCCCGCTGTGCGCCGGGGGGGGGGGGGGGGGCATCCTCACGCAGCTGTACCCGCGCTCACAGATCGATATCTATGTGCAGGTGGGGGCTCCGCTGTGCGCCGGGGGGGGCATCCTCACCCAGCTGTACCCGCGCTCACAGATCGATATCTATGTGCAGGTGGGGGGCCCGCTGTGCGCCGGGGGGGGGCATCCTCACCCAGCTGTACCCGCGCTCACAGATCGATATCTATGTGCAGGTGGGGGCCCGCTGTGCGCCGGGGGGGGGGCATCCTCACGCAGCTGTACCCGCGCTCACAGAGCGATATCTATGTGCAGGTGGGGGCACCGCTGTGCGCTGGGGGGGGGGCATCCTCACCCAGCTGTACCCGCGCTCACAGAGCGATATCTATGTGCAGGTGGGGGCACCGCTGTGCGCTGGGGGGGGGGCATCCTCACCCAGCTGTACCCGCGCTCACAGAGCGATATCTATGTGCAGGTGGGGGCCCCGCTGTGCGCCGGGGGGGGGGGGGGCATCCTCACGCAGCTGTACCCGCGCTCACAGAGCGATATCTATGTGCAGGTGGGGGCCCGCTGTGCGCTGGGGGGGGCATCCTCACCCAGCTGTACCCGCGCTCACAGATCGATATCTATGTGCAGGTGGGGGCCCGCTGTGCGCCGGGGGGGGGGCATCCTCACCCAGCTGTACCCGCGCTCACAGAGCGATATCTATGTGCAGTTGGGGGCCCCGCTGTGCGCTGGGGGGGGGCATCCTCACCCAGCTGTACCCGCGCTCACAGAGCGATATCTATGTGCAGGTGGGGGCACCGCTGTGCGCCGGGGGGGGCATCCTCACCCAGCTGTACTCGCGCTCACAGATCGATATCTATGTGCAGGTGGGGGCCCGCTGTGCGCCGGGGGGGGGGGGGGCATCCTCACGCAGCTGTACCCGCGCTCACAGAGCGATATCTATGTGCAGGTGGGGGCCCGCTGTGCGCTGGGGGGGGGGGGCATCCTCACGCAGCTGTACCCGCGCTCACAGAGCGATATCTATGTGCAGGTGGGGGCTCCGCTGTGCGCTGGGGGGGGGGGCATCCTCACGCAGCTGTACCCGCGCTCACAGAGCGATATCTATGTGCAGGTGGGGGCACCGCTGTGCGCCGGGGGGGGGGGGGGGCATCCTCACGCAACTGTACCCGCGCTCACAGAGCGATATCTATGTGCAGGTGGGGGCACCGCTGTGCGCCGGGGGGGGGGGGGGGCATCCTCACCCAGCTGTACCCGCGCTCACAGAGCGATATCTATGTGCAGGTGGGGGCTCCGCTGTGCGCTGGGGGGGGCATCCTCACCCAGCTGTACCCGCGCTCACAGATCGAAATCTATGTGCAGGTGGGGGCACCGCTGTGCGCTGGGGGGGGGCATCCTCACCCAGCTGTACCCGCGCTCACAGAGCGATATCTATGTGCAGGTGGGGGCACCGCTGTGCGCCGGGGGGGGGGGGGCATCCTCACCCAGCTGTACCCGCGCTCACAGATCGATATCTATGTGCAGGTGGGGGCCCCGCTGTGCGCTGGGGGGGGGGGGGGCATCCTCACCCAGCTGTACCCGCGCTCACAGATCGATATCTATGTGCAGGTGGGGGCCCGCTGTGCGCCGGGGGGGGGGCATCCTCACCCAGCTGTACCCGCGCTCACAGAGCGATATCTATGTGCAGGTGGGGGCCCCGCTGTGCGCTGGGGGGGGGCATCCTCACCCAGCTGTACCCGCGCTCACAGAGCGATATCTATGTGCAGGTGGGGGCACCGCTGTGCGCCTGGGGGGGCATCCTCACCCAGCTGTACCCGCGCTCACAGATCGATATCTATGTGCAGGTGGGGGCCCGCTGTGCGCCGGGGGGGGGGGGCATCCTCACGCAGCTGTACCCGCGCTCACAGATCGATATCTATGTGCAGGTGGGGGCACCGCTGTGCGCCGGGGGGGGGGGGGCATCCTCACCCAGCTGTACCCGCGCTCACAGAGCGATATCTATGTGCAGGTGGGGGCCCGCTGTGCGCTGGGGGGGGGGCATCCTCACGCAGCTGTACCCGCGCTCACAGAGCGATATCTATGTGCAGGTGGGGGCTCCGCTGTGCGCTGGGGGGGGGGGGCATCCTCACGCAGCTGTACCCGCGCTCACAGAGCGATATCTATGTGCAGGTGGGGGCACCGCTGTGCGCCGGGGGGGGGGGGCATCCTCACCCAGCTGTACCCGCGCTCACAGAGCGATATCTATGTGCAGGTGGGGGCTTCGCTGTGCGCTGGGGGGGGGCATCCTCACCCAGCTGTACCCGCGCTCACAGATCGAAATCTATGTGCAGGTGGGGGCACCGCTGTGCGCTGGGGGGGGGCATCCTCACCCAGCTGTACCCGCGCTCACAGAGCGATATCTATGTGCAGGTGGGGGCACCGCTGTGCGCCGGGGGGGGGGGGCATCCTCACCCAGCTGTACCCGCGCTCACAGAGCGATATCTATGTGCAGGTGGGGGCTCCGCTGTGCGCTGGGGGGGGGGGCATCCTCACCCAGCTGTACCCGCGCTCACAGATCGATATCTATGTGCAGGTGGGGGCCCCCCTGTGCGCCGGGGGGGGAGGGGCCATCCTCACCCAGCTGTACCCGCGAACACAGAGCGATATCTATGTGCAGGTGGGGGCTCCGCTGTGCGCTGGGGGGGGGCATCCTCACCCAGCTGTACCCGCGCTCACAGATCGAAATCTATGTGCAGGTGGGGGCACCGCTGTGCGCTGGGGGGGGGCATCCTCACCCAGCTGTACCCACGCTCACAGATCGATATCTATGTGCAGGTGGGGGCTCCGCTGTGCGCTGGGGGGGGGGCATCCTCACCCAGCTGTACCCGCGCTCACAGATCGAAATCTATGTGCAGGTGGGGGCACCGCTGTGCGCTGGGGGGGGGCATCCTCACCCAGCTGTACCCACGCTCACAGAGCGATATCTATGTGCAGGTGGGGGCTCCGCTGTGCGCCGGGGGGGGGCATCCTCACGCAGCTGTACCCGCGCTCACAGAGCGATATCTATGTGCAGGTGGGGGCCCCGCTGTGCGCTGGGGGGGGGGCATCGTCACCCAGCTGTACCCGCGCTCACAGATCGATATCTATGTGCAGGTGGGGGCTCCGCTGTGCGCTGGGGGGGGCATCCTCACCCAGCTGTACCCGCGCTCACAGATCGATATCTATGTGCAGGTGGGGGCCCGCTGTGCGCCGGGGGGGGGCATCGTCACCCAGCTGTACCCGCGCTCACAGATCGATATCTATGTGCAGGTGGGGGCACCGCTGTGCGCCGGGGGGGGGGGGGGCATCCTCACCCAGCTGTACCCGCGCTCACAGAGCGATATCTATGTGCAGGTGGGGGCCCGCTGTGCGCCGGGGGGGGGGGCATCCTCACCCAGCTGTACCCGCGCTCACAGAGCGATATCTATGTGCAGGTGGGGGCCCCGCTGTGCGCCGGGGGGGGGGCATCCTCACGCAACTGTACCCGCGCTCACAGAGCGATATCTATGTGCAGGTGGGGGCCCCGCTGTGCGCCGGGGGGGGGGCATCCTCACCCAGCTGTACCCGCGCTCACAGAGCGATATCTATGTGCAGGTGGGGGCCCGCTGTGCGCCGGGGGGGGGCATCCTCACCCAGCTGTACCCGCGCTCACAGAGCGATATCTATGTGCAGGTGGGGGCCCCGCTGTGCGCTGGGGGGGGGCATCCTCACCCAGCTGTACCCGCGCTCACAGATCGATATCTATGTGCAGGTGGGGGCACCGCTGTGCGCCGGGGGGGGGGGGGCATCCTCACCCAGCTGTACCCGCGCTCACAGAGCGATATCTATGTGCAGGTGGGGGCCCCGCTGTGCGCCGGGGGGGGGGGGGGGCATCCTCACCCAGCTGTACCCGCGCTCACAGAGCGATATCTATGTGCAGGTGGGGGCCCCGCTGTGCGCCGGGGGGGGGGGGGCATCCTCACCCAGCTGTACCCGCGCTCACAGAGCGATATCTATGTGCAGGTGGGGGCCCCGCTGTGCGCTGGGGGGGGCATCCTCACGCAGCTGTACCCGCGCTCACAGAGCGATATCTATGTGCAGGTGGGGGCACCGCTGTGCGCCTGGGGGGGCATCCTCACCCAGCTGTACCCGCGCTCACAGATCGATATCTATGTGCAGGTGGGGGCCCGCTGTGCGCCGGGGGGGGGGGGCATCCTCACGCAGCTGTACCCGCGCTCACAGATCGATATCTATGTGCAGGTGGGGGCACCGCTGTGCGCCGGGGGGGGGGGGGGCATCCTCACCCAGCTGTACCCGCGCTCACAGAGCGATATCTATGTGCAGGTGGGGGCCCGCTGTGCGCTGGGGGGTGGGCATCCTCACGCAGCTGTACCCGCGCTCACAGAGCGATATCTATGTGCAGGTGGGGGCTCCGCTGTGCGCTGGGGGGGGGGGGCATCCTCACGCAGCTGTACCCGCGCTCACAGAGCGATATCTATGTGCAGGTGGGGGCACCGCTGTGCGCCGGGGGGGGGGGGCATCCTCACCCAGCTGTACCCGCGCTCACAGAGCGATATCTATGTGCAGGTGGGGGCTTCGCTGTGCGCTGGGGGGGGCATCCTCACCCAGCTGTACCCGCGCTCACAGATCGAAATCTATGTGCAGGTGGGGGCACCGCTGTGCGCTGGGGGGGGGCATCCTCACCCAGCTGTACCCGCGCTCACAGAGCGATATCTATGTGCAGGTGGGGGCACCGCTGTGCGCCGGGGGGGGGGGGCATCCTCACCCAGCTGTACCCGCGCTCACAGAGCGATATCTATGTGCAGGTGGGGGCTCCGCTGTGCGCTGGGGGGGGGGGCATCCTCACCCAGCTGTACCCGCGCTCACAGATCGATATCTATGTGCAGGTGGGGGCCCCCCTGTGCGCCGGGGGGGGAGGGGCATCCTCACCCAGCTGTACCCGCGCTCACAGAGCGATATCTATGTGCAGGTGGGGGCTCCGCTGTGCGCTGGGGGGGGGCATCCTCACCCAGCTGTACCCGCGCTCACAGATCGAAATCTATGTGCAGGTGGGGGCACCGCTGTGCGCTGGGGGGGGGGCATCCTCACCCAGCTGTACCCACGCTCACAGATCGATATCTATGTGCAGGTGGGGGCTCCGCTGTGCGCTGGGGGGGGGGCATCCTCACCCAGCTGTACCCACGCTCACAGATCGAAATCTATGTGCAGGTGGGGGCACCGCTGTGCGCTGGGGGGGGGCATCCTCACCCAGCTGTACCCACGCTCACAGAGCGATATCTATGTGCAGGTGGGGGCTCCGCTGTGCGCCGGGGGGGGGGCATCCTCACGCAGCTGTACCCGCGCTCACAGAGCGATATCTATGTGCAGGTGGGGGCCCCGCTGTGCGCTGGGGGGGGGGCATCGTCACCCAGCTGTACCCGCGCTCACAGATCGATATCTATGTGCAGGTGGGGGCCCGCTGTGCGCCGGGGGGGGGGGGGCATCCTCACCCAGCTGTACCCGCGCTCACAGATCGATATCTATGTACAGGTGGGGGCTCCGCTGTGCGCTGGGGGGGGCATCCTCACCCAGCTGTACCCGCGCTCACAGATCGATATCTATGTGCAGGTGGGGGCCCGCTGTGCGCCGGGGGGGGGCATCGTCACCCAGCTGTACCCGCGCTCACAGATCGATATCTATGTGCAGGTGGGGGCACCGCTGTGCGCCGGGGGGGGGGGGGCATCCTCACCCAGCTGTACCCGCGCTCACAGAGCGATATCTATGTGCAGGTGGGGGCCCGCTGTGCGCCGGGGGGGGGGGGGCATCCTCACCCAGCTGTACCCGCGCTCACAGAGCGATATCTATGTGCAGGTGGGGGCCCCGCTGTGCGCCGGGGGGGGGCATCCTCACGCAACTGTACCCGCGCTCACAGAGCGATATCTATGTGCAGGTGGGGGCCCCGCTGTGCGCCGGGGGGGGGGCATCCTCACCCAGCTGTACCCGCGCTCACAGAGCGATATCTATGTGCAGGTGGGGGCCCGCTGTGCGCCGGGGGGGGCATCCTCACCCAGCTGTACCCGCGCTCACAGAGCGATATCTATGTGCAGGTGGGGGCCCCGCTGTGCGCTGGGGGGGGGCATCCTCACCCAGCTGTACCCGCGCTCACAGATCGATATCTATGTGCAGGTGGGGGCACCGCTGTGCGCCGGGGGGGGGGGCATCCTCACCCAGCTGTACCCGCAATCACAGAGCGATATCTATGTGCAGGTGGGGGCCCCGCTGTGCGCCGGGGGGGGGGGGCATCCTCACCCAGCTGTACCCGCGCTCACAGAGCGATATCTATGTGCAGGTGGGGGCCCCGCTGTGCGCCGGGGGGGGGGGCATCCTCACCCAGCTGTACCCGCGCTCACAGAGCGATATCTATGTGCAGGTGGGGGCCCCGCTGTGCGCTGGGGGGGGCATCCTCACGCAGCTGTACCCGCGCTCACAGATCGATATCTATGTGCAGGTGGGGGCACCGCTGTGCGCCGGGGGGGGGGGGGCATCCTCACCCAGCTGTACCCGCGCTCACAGAGCGATATCTATGTGCAGGTGGGGGCCCGCTGTGCGCCGGGGGGGGGGGCATCCTCACCCAGCTGTACCCGCGCTCACAGAGCGATATCTATGTGCAGGTGGGGGCCCGCTGTGCGCCGGGGGGGGGGGCATCCTCACCCAGCTGTACCCGCGCTCACAGAGCGATACCTATGTGCAGGTGGGGGCACCGCTGTGCGCCGGGGGGGGGGGCATCCTCACCCAGCTGTACCCGCGCTCACAGATCGATATCTATGTGCAGGTGGGGGCCCCGCTGTGCGCCGGGGGGGGGGGGCATCCTCACCCAGCTGTACCCGCGCTCACAGATCGATATCTATGTGCAGGTGGGGGCACCGCTGTGCGCTGGGGGGGGGCATCCTCACCCAGCTGTACCCGCGCTCACAGATCGATATCTATGTGCAGGTGGGGGCACCGCTGTGCGCTGGGGGGGGGCATCCTCACCCAGCTGTACCCGCGCTCACAGATCGATATCTATGTGCAGGTGGGGGCCCCGCTGTGCGCTGGGGGGGGGGGGGGGCATCCTCACCCAGCTGTACCCGCGCTCACAGATCGATATCTATGTGCAGGTGGGGGCCCGCTGTGCGCCGGGGGGGGGGGCATCCTCACCCAGCTGTACCCGCGCTCACAGATCGATATCTATGTGCAGGTGGGGGCCCCGCTGTGCGCCGGGGGGGGGGCATCCTCACCCAGCTGTACCCGCGCTCACAGATCGATATCTATGTGCAGGTGGGGGCCCGCTGTGCGCCGGGGGGGGCATCCTCACCCAGCTGTACCCGCGCTCACAGAGCGATATCTATGTGCAGGTGGGGGCACCGCTGTGCGCCGGGGGGGGGGCATCCTCACCCAGCTGTACCCGCGCTCACAGATCGATATCTATGTGCAGGTGGGGGCCCCGCTGTGCGCTGGGGGGGGGCATCCTCACCCAGCTGTACCCGCGCTCACAGATCGATATCTATGTGCAGGTGGGGGCCCGCTGTGCGCCGGGGGGGGGGGCATCCTCACCCAGCTGTACCCGCGCTCACAGATCGATATCTATGTGCAGGTGGGGGCCCCGCTGTGCGCTGGTGGGGGGCATCCTCACCCAGCTGTACCCGCGCTCACAAATCGATATCTATGTGCAGGTGGGGGCCCCGCTGTGCGCCGGGGGGGGGCATCCTCACCCAGCTGTACCCGCGCTCACAGATCGATATCTATGTGCAGGTGGGGGCCCGCTGTGCGCTGGGGGGGGGCATCCTCACCCAGCTGTACCCGCGCTCACAGAGCGATATCTATGTGCAGGTGGGGGCACCGCTGTGCGCCGGGGGGGGGGGGGGGCGCATCCTCACGCATTTGTACCCGCGCTCACAGATCGATATCTATGTGCAGGTGGGGGCACCGCTGTGCGCCGGGGGGGGGGGCATCCTCACCCAGCTGTACCCGCGCTCACAGAGCGATATCTATGTGCAGGTGGGGGCACCGCTGTGCGCTGGGGGGGGCATCCTCACCCAGCTGTACCCGCGCTCACAGATCGATATCTATGTGCAGGTGGGGGCCTCGCTGTGCGCCGGGGGGGGGGCATCCTCACCCAGCTGTACCCGCGCTCACAGAGCGATATCTATGTGCAGGTGGGGGCACCGCTGTGCGCTGGGGGGGGGGCATCCTCACGCAGCTGTACCCGCGCTCACAGATCGATATCTATGTGCAGGTGGGGGCTCCGCTGTGCGCCGGGGGGGGCATCCTCACCCAGCTGTACCCGCGCTCACAGAGCGATATCTATGTGCAGGTGGGGGCCCCGCTGTGCGCTGGGGGGGGGCATCCTCACCCAGCTGTACCCGCGCTCACAGAGCGATATCTATGTGCAGGTGGGGGCTCCGCTGTGCGCCGGGGGGGGGCATCCTCACCCAGCTGTACCCGCGCTCACAGAGCGATATCTATGTGCAGGTGGGGGCCCGCTGTGCGCCGGGGGGGGGGGCATCCTCACCCAGCTGTACCCGCGCTCACAGATCGATATCTATGTGCAGGTGGGGGCTCCGCTGTGCGCTGGGGGGGGGGGCATCGTCACCCAGCTTTACCCGCGCTCACAGATCGATATCTATGTGCAGGCGGGGGCTCCGCTGTGCGCTGGGGGGGGGGCATCCTCACCCAGCTGTACCCGCGCTCACAGATCGATATCTATGTGCAGGTGGGGGCACCGCTGTGCGCTGGGGGGGGGGTGGGCATACTCACGCAGCTGTACCTGCGCTCACAGATCGATATCTATGTGCAGGTGGGGGCTCCGCTGTGCGCCGGGGGGGGGCATCCTCACCCAGCTGTACCCGCGCTCACAGAGCGATATCTATGTGCAGGTGGGGGCCCCGCTGTGCGCTGGGGGGGGCGTCTCTGATATTAGTGTGGTCTTTCCATAGCGCGTACACGGCTCTATATGGAATACACAAAGATTCAAATCCATACACACAGGTGGCTGTGTGTGGCAGGCTCGGGCGTGGCTGTGTGTGGCAGGCTCGGGAGTGGCAGTGTGTGGCAGGCTCGGGCGCGGCAGTGTGTGGCAGGCTCGGGAGTGGCAGTGTGTGGCAGGCTCGGGAGTGGCAGTGTGTGGCAGGCTCGGGCGCGGCAGTGTGTGGCAGGCTCGGGCGCGGCAGTGTGTGGCAGGCTCGGGCGCGGCTGTGTGTGGCAGGCTCGGGCGTGGCTGTGTGTGGCAGGCTCGGGCGTGGCTGTGTGTGACAGGCTCGGGCGTGACTGTGTGGCAGGCTCGGGTGTGGCTGTGTGGCAGGCACGGGCGTGGTCGTGTGTGGCAGACTCGGGCGTGGCCGTGTGTGGCAGACTCGGGCGTGGCAGTGTGTGGCAGACTCGGGCGTGGCCGTGTGTGGCAGACTCGGGCGTGGCCGTGTGCGTGGCAGACTCTTGCGTGGCCGTGTGTGTGGCAGACTCGGACGTGGCCGTGTCTGTGGCAGACTCGGGCGTGGCCGTGTGTGTGGCAGGCTCGGGCGTGGCCGTGTGTGTGGCAGGCTCGGGCGTGGCCGTGTGTGGCAGGCTCGGGCGTGGATGTGTGTGGCAGGCTCGGGCGTGGCTGTGTGTGTGGCAGGCTCGGGCGTGGCTGTGTGTGTGGCAGGCTCGGGCGCGGCTGTGTGGCAGGCTCGGGCGCGGCTGTTTGTGGCAGACTCGGGCGCGGCTGTGTGTGGCAGGCTCGGGCGTGGCTGTGTGTGTGGCAGGCTCGGGCGTGGCTGTGTGGCAGGCTCGGGTGCGGCTGTGTGGCAGGCTCGGGCGCGGCTGTGTGTGGCAGGCTCGGGCGCGGCTGTGTGTCTCGGGCGCGGCTGTGTGTGGCGTACTCGGACGTGGCAGTGTGTGGCAGGCTCGGGTGCAGCTGTGTGTGGCAGACTCGGGCGTGGCTGTGTGTGGCAGGCTCGGGCGTGGCTGTGTGTTTCAGGCTCGGGCGCGGCTGTGTGGCAGGCTCGGGCGCGGCTGTTTGTGGCAGACTCGGGCGCGGCTGTGTGTGGCAGGCTCGGGCGTGGCTGTGTGTGGCAGGCTCGGGCGCGGCTGTGTGTGGCAGGCTCGGGCGTGGCTGTGTGTGGCAGACTCAGGCGTGGCTGTGTGTGGTAGGCTCGGGCGCGGCTGTGTGTGGCAGACGTGGCTGTGTGTGGCAGGCTCGGGCGTGGCTGTGTGTGGCAGGCTCGGGCGTGGCAGTGTGTGGCAGAATGGGGCGCTGCTGTGTGTGGCAGGCTCGGGCGCTGCTGTGTGTGGCAGGCTCGGGCGTGGCTGTGTGTGGCAGGCTCGGGCGTGGCTGTGTGTGGCACGCTCGGGCGTGGCTGTGTATGGCGGGCGCGGCTGTGTGGCAGTCGCGGCTGTCTGTGGCGGGCTCGGGCGTGGCTGTGTGTGGCAGGCTCGGGAGTGGCAGTGTGTGGCAGGCTCGGGCGCGGCTGTGTGTGGCAGGCTCGGGCGTGGCTGTGTGTGGCAGGCTCGGGCGTGGCTGTGTGTGGCAGGCTCGGGCGTGGCTGTGTGTGGCAGGCTCGGGCGTGGCTGTGTGTGGCAGGCTCGGGCGTGGCTGTGTGTGGCAGGCTCGGGCGTGGCTGTGTGTGGCAGGCTCGGGCGTGGCTGTGTGTGGCAGGCTCGGGCGTGGCTGTGTGTGGCAGGCTCGGGCGTGGCTGTGTGTGGCAGGCTCGGGCGTGGCTGTGTGTGGCAGGCTCGGGCGTGGCTGTGCGTGGCAGGCTCGGGCGTGGCTGTGTGTGTGGCAGGCTCGGGCGTGGCTGTGTGTGGCAGGCTCGGCTGTGCGTGGCAGGCTCGGGCGTGGCTGTGTGTGTGGCAGGCTCGGGCGCTGCTGTGTGTGGCAGGCTCGGGCGTGGCTGTGTGTGGCAGGCTCGGGCGCGGCTGTGTGTGGCAGGCTCGGGCGTGGCTGTGTGTGGCAGACCCGGGCGTGGCTGTGTGTGGCAGGCTCGGGCGTGGCTGTGTGTGGCAGGCTCGGGCGCGGCTGTGTGTGGCAGGCTCGGGCGCGGCTGTGTGTGTGGCAGGCTCGGGCGCGGCTGTGTGTGGCTGTGTGTGGCAGGCTCGGGCGCGGCTGTGTGTGGCAGGCTCGGGCGCGGCAGTGTGTGGCAGGCTCGGGCGTGGCTGTGTGTGGCAGACCCGGGCGCGGCTGTGTGTGGCAGGCTCAGGCGTGGCTGTGTGGCAGGCACGGGCGCGGCTGTGTGTGGCAGGCTCGGGCGTGGCTGTGTGTGGCAGACCCGGGCGTGGCTGTGTGTGGCAGGCTCGGGCGTGACTGTGTGTGGCAGGCTCGGGCGCGGCTGTGTGTGGCAGGCTCGGGCGCGGCTGTGTGTGGCTGTGTGTGGCAGGCTTGGGCGTGGCAGTGTGTGGCAGGCTCGGGCGCGGCTGTGTGTGGCTGTGTGTGGCAGGCTCGGGCGCGGCTGTGTGTGGCAGGCTCGGGCGCGGCTGTGTGTGGCTGTGTGTGGCAGGCTCGGGCGCGGCTGTGTGTGGCTGTGTGTGGCAGGCTCGGGCGCGGCTGTGTGTGGCTGTGTGTGGCAGGCTCGGGCGCGGCTGTGTGTGGCTGTGTGTGGCAGGCTCGGGCGCGGCTGTGTGTGGCTGTGTGTGGCAGGCTCGGGCGCGGCTGTGTGTGGCAGGCTCGGCCGTGGCTGTGTGTGGCAGACCCGGGCGTGGCTGTGTGTGGCAGGCTCGGGCGTGGCTGTGTGTGGCAGGCTCGGGAGTGGCAGTGTGTGGCAGGCTCGGGCGCGGCTGTGTGTGGCAGGCTCGGGCGTGACTGTGTGTGGCAGGCTCTGGCGCGGCTGTGTGTGGCAGGCACTGGCGTGGCTGTGCGTGGCAGGCTCGGGCGTGGCTGTGTGTGTGGCAGGCTCGGGCGTGGCTGTGTGTGGCAGGCTCGGCTGTGCGTGGCAGGCTCGGGCGTGGCTGTGTGTGTGGCAGGCTCGGGCGTGGCTGTGTGTGGCAGGCGCGGCTGTGTGTGGCAGGCTCGGGCGTGGCTGTGCGTGGCAGGCTCGGGCGTGGCTGTGTGTGTGGCAGGCTCTGGCGCGGCTGTGTGTGGCAGGCTCGGGCGTGGCTGTGCGTGGCAGGCTCGGGCGTGGCTGTGTGTGTGGCAGGCTC
Organism: Ascaphus truei; assembly: GCF_040206685.1. Lineage (NCBI taxonomy): Eukaryota > Metazoa > Chordata > Amphibia > Anura > Ascaphidae > Ascaphus > Ascaphus truei. The sequence goes on from NC_134484.1 coordinate 1,351,890, forward strand.
GGGCGTGGCTGTGTGTGGCAGGCGCGGCTGTGCGTGGCAGGCTCGGGCGTGGCTGTGTGTGTGGCAGGCTCGGGCGCTGCTGTGTGTGGCAGGCTCGGGCGTGGCTGTGTGTGGCAGGCACGGGCGCGGCTGTGTGTGGCAGGCTCAGGCGTGGCTGTGTGGCAGGCACGGGCGCGGCTGTGTGTGGCAGGCTCGGGCGTGGCTGTGTGTGGCAGACCCGGGCGTGGCTGTGTGTGGCAGGCTCGGGCGCGGCTGTGTGTGGCAGGCTCGGGCGTGGCTGTGTGTGGCAGGCTCGGGCGCGGCTGTGTGTGGCAGACCCGGGCGTGGCTGTGTGTGGCAGGCTCGGGCGCGGCTGTGTGTGGCAGGCTCGGGCACGGCTGTGTGTGGCAGGCTCGGGCGTGGCTGTGCGTGGCAGGCTCGGGCGTGGCTGTGTGTGTGGCAGGCTCGGGCGCTGCTGTGTGTGGCAGGCTCGGGCGTGGCTGTGTGTGGCAGGCACGGGCGCGGCTGTGTGTGGCAGGCTCGGGCGTGGCTGTGTGGCAGGCACGGGCGCGGCTGTGTGTGGCAGGCTCGGGCGTGGCAGTGTGTGGCAGGCTCGGGCGTGGCTGTGTGTGGCAGGCTGGGGCGCGGCTGTGTGTGCCAGACCCGGGCGTGGCTGTGTGTGCCAGGCTCGGGCGCGGCTGTGTGTGGCAGGCTCGGGCGTGGCTGTGTGTGGCAGGCTGGGGCGCGGCTGTGTGTGCCAGACCCGGGCGTGGCTGTGTGTGCCAGGCTCGGGCGTGGCTGTGTGTGCCAGGCTCGGGCGTGGCTGTGTGTGGCAGGCTCGGGCGCGGCTGTGTGTGGCAGGCTCGGGCGCGGCTGTGTGTGGCAGGCTCGGGCGCGGCTGTGTGTGGCAGGCTCGGGCGTGGCTGTGTGTGGCAGGCTCGGGCGTGGCTGTGTGTGGCAGGCTCGGTGTAAGTGTCGGACGGGAACACACCTACTGTATCCTATCCTCACGATCATCTCCGGCTCCTCAAACTAGAGCGTAAGCTCCTCAGCTCAGAGACGGCAACATTCTGTGCACAAGATAATGACCCGATCACCGTGACAATGTTGGGCCCCTAACTATGAGAGTGCCGTGGCTCCCGGCCCTGTATGAATATGTACCGTGTTGCTTCTCCCCAGATCCTGCAGGCGGATGGCGGCAATTACTGCGCCTGCGTGAACGCGGCGACCCTGGCGGTGATCGACGCCGGGATCCCCATGCGGGACTACGTGTGCGCCTGCTCCGCCGGCTTCATCGAGGACACGCCGCTGGCCGACCTCAGCTACGTGGAGGAGGCGTCCGGCGGCCCCCAGCTGGCTCTGGCCCTGCTGCCCAAGTCCGAGCAGATCGCCCTGCTGGAGATGAACGCGCGGCTGCACGAGGACCACCTGGAGAAGGTGATGGACGCGGCGAGCAAGGCCTGCAAGGACGTGTACGCCGTGCTGGACCAGGCGGTGCGGGAGCACCTCCAGGAGGTCACCGCGCTGGTGGGAGACTGAGGAGCAGCAAAGGAGACTCGTACACCGGGGGGGCCACCGAATGCTCAGGTTTCCAGGTTATCCCTGCTTCAGCACAGGCGGCTCAATCAGTGGCTCGGCCTTCAACTCCACCGCCTGTGCTGAAGCAGGGATATCCTGAAAACCTGACCTGTTAGTGGCCCTTGAGGACTGAAATTGCCCCCACTCCCCCCTCACGAAGCTACAGCTATTTACTATCTGTGTCCTGGAAACAGCCGTGGTTCTGAGCCGGACTGCGGTGGTTAGACGTTGGAACGTGGACCGTGCCGTGGCAGGATTTATTTGGGATTCGTGGCAGGATTTATTTGGGATTCGTGGCAGGATTTATTTGGGATTCGTGGCTGGAAAGTGAGTTCATGAAATAAACAAATCTCGAGGGGACCACGTAAGTTAAAAAAAAAGTGGTGGTGGTCCTCACGTGGCCGGGGTGGGGGTAACACTTATTCCAAGCCACATTCCGTGCGTGCGCGTGCGTCTCGCTAAAGGATCAGTATAATAACATCGCTGCGGTTACTGCGCCTGTTGGGTAAATAAACCGTTTCTCATAAAGCGCCTCTTCTTTTTATTCTGGCGTCTAAAGTATAAGTGTGACACGCCCAGGGCACACCTCCCCCCGCGCTGCACACACCTCCCCCCGCCCTGCACACGCCCTGGGCACACCTCCCCCCGCCCTGCACACACCTCCCCCCGCGCTGCACACACCTCCCCCCGCCCTGCACACGCCCTGGGCACACCTCCCCCCGCCCTGCACACACCTCCCCCCGCCCTGCACACACCTCCCCCCGCCCTGCACACGCCCGAGGCACACCTCTCCCCGCCCTGCACACGCCCGGGGCACACCTCCCCCCGCCCTGCCCACGCCCAGGGCACACCTCCCCCCTGCTCTGCCCACGCCTGGGGCACACCTCCCCCACTCTGCCCACGCCCGGGGCACACCTCCCCCGCTCTGCCCACGCCCGGGGCACCTCCCCCCGCTCTGCCCACGCCCGGGGCACACCTCCCCTCTGAGGGGAAATTTACAGAAAGCAGAGGCGGAAGTAAGTGCTGTAGATGGCTGTGCTTGGTCACAATGGGTGGTAGGAGTGACTGAACGTGGGACAATAGCCATGAGTGCAGGCTTTTGGGAAGCTTGATTTGTGGGGCGAGTTTTAAGGTTAGTCAGTATTAAATCAGAAGGTTGACACCATTTACAGGGGAAGAGATGGCAGGGAGGCGTGGGTTAGATCAGGTGTATATATCTTAGTTCAGGCTTAGGGGAGATCCCCAGCAGCAGGAAGGAGTAGATAGAGGGTGTGAATAGAGGATTTGTGTGGGTGCTTTTTATTGAGGGGTAAAGAAGTTGTTGGGAGAGAGGTGTATAAATAATGGTGCAGTGGGGAGTGGGGAAGTTGGAGAGAACAGAGACGTTCACAAAAGAATGAGGAAACAGTAAACAGAAAAAGCAGTAGGGAGGGCTGTAGAGGGAGAAAGGGGGTGGCCCGGGATTAAAGGGGTTACACCCCATTTGGCCATCCCCTGACCCCACCCGGGAGTCAAAGAGTTAACTGGGCTAAAACCCAGAACAGTGATTTAACCCCTGTAATGACATGTGCATGTGTATTCCCCTGTTCCATTGTAATGTCTGGTTTAATCAGTGTCTGCATCACACACACACTGGAATCCATCCGGGAGCACAAGGGTTAATAGTCCTTTAATGATTATAGCTCTTTGTGAAGTTTTCCCGCCTTTTCAGGCACCATTTTGCAGATCCCCATTGGCCGCCATTAGGGCTCCATGCATTCTAATGGAGAATCTTGTTGTTTTAGTCCTGTTTCCTGTAAAGACCAGCAGGTGGCGTCCGAGAGGGAGAGCGGCGGTTTCCCATTGAAAGTCAATGGGCCCATCGACTTCAATGGAGGTTCCTCGAGGTAACTTTCGAAGAACAAGTTGGCTGCCGTCCAAACCGCAAAGCGGATACATTTTCAGTAGGAGAACTTTGATCACTTACAAGTCAAGGTCAACGTCAAGTGGCGTCGGAATAAACAGTTCTAGGGCCCCTAGGAATAAAATTCTTTTTGCCCCTAGTTCCTAGCCTTCCCCCCCACTCGACCACAACCGGGTCCCCAAATCCTGGACCCCCGATAAGGGTCGAACCGAGAAGAACGGGTCGCGCCATAGGCTTTGCCGGCGGCGGCAGAAACGGCTCAGAAAAATGACTGTGTGTGAAATGCTGTATTTTGGTACTCCATATCTCCGGTTCCGGAGGGCCCAGTGGATCAAGGTTTGGGGTATCTGCAGTCACTGCACCGGCATCACTGCAGAACCATCCTTGACCCTCCTGGACCAACCCGACGGAGTATGGACCCCCTTGAAGGTTCGGGACTTTTCCCATAGACTTCAATGGCGGAGAAACCCCATTGACCTCAATGGTGGCAATTTACCATTGACAGTCTCTGGCGGAGAAGCCCGTTGTTTTCAATGGGGATTTAGTGAAAAGCTGAGATTTCTTTTTTAGCGGAGATTTTTGTATTAAAATGAAAAATGATTTAATGTGCATTTGTGTAACTCCGGTTCCGTAGGTCGTAGCAAGTCGCTTTTTGGACCATATGGTGTCCCAGTTCCGGCCATGAGAACTGGGAAGTTTGGTTCTGCTAGACCCAACAGAACCGGATATTTTAATACGTTTATGGTTTATGTTTAATACTGTGTCCCAAGGTATGGACAAAGACCCAGAGGAAATTCCTTTGCATACCAAGATAGCAGATGGCCCTAGAGACGCCCCAATGTCTAGGACTTAAGTATTGTTCAAAGGGTCTTATCACCCTCCCTGTCTATTTGAGGGCGGGGGAGGCTCATACCAGAGCAGTTTTTAAGTGTCCCATTTATCACCTTCCAACAAAGGTTGTACTGTCAGATCCAGATGGGTAGACTGGCTGGCATTCCTTTTGAACCTGTGGGGCTACAGAAATGAGACTCCAGAGTTCTACTGCGCCTGTGCCAGCTAGCAGCGGGGCATGTACTACAATGGGTTCCCCCATCAAAGATTGGCTGGAGGTAATTGAAAACCAATCACAGGTACTTAAGGTTAAGGATAGAGGGACAAAAGGTTTATAAGCTGCTGTTCCCCATATATCCTGAGTTCTTTGTTTGCTGATATGGTTACCTGATATCACCTGAATGATTACCTGATTGCTGAAGAGAAATGCTACATCAAACTTCTCATTCCCCAACCCCTAAATAAGTGTACTTCTTGTCTGTTACTGTATTATTCGTGTGTTCACCTATCCTAAGGAATAAAATCACTTTATTATATCTTAAGCCTCGTTCAGTTCAAACCCAGTTATTTTGGTGTAATATTAATAGACCTGTGTAGGCTATCGTCACAGGCGTATTAATAAAACTGGTGGCAGCGGTGGGATTGAACTGGACCTAGATTACAGTATTCTGTGGGGTACTGTGATCTAGAGGGGACTCGATGGTAATTGCGAGTTCCTGGGTCTAAAGATATTGAACACACGTTAGTGCAACAAGTAACGTAAGTTGTCACACCACCTCACCTGCTGCGACCCAGAACCATGAGTGAAGCGGAGAGTGTCTATTACCTGAAAACTAGAAGTCAGCTAAGAGACAAGTGCTGTGAATATGGACTGGAATATGTGGACCAGGATGTCGAGGACATGGTTGCCGCAATCACAGCTCATAAAGCCGAGCTTGCAAGAGTCTCAGGGTACGGCTCAGCTTGCTCTTGTACAACCGCCCGGAGATCAGGGACTGAACCCAGTGCCGGAGCGGCAGGATCCCGGGGAGGGGACAAGTGCACCTCCCGGGACAAGTGCAACAAGAGGGGCACCGATGGCTACGGCCACCAGTCCGTTTACCTCTGAAATGTTGGCCCTGATTACAACATGGGGAGACCGAGGGACAGCGGAGGAGCGGCTAAAGTTTATCTCAATGGCAGTGAACAGACCCGCTTATTGCCCCCCGGTCCAAACCCGCAAAGATGAACTCCAACTGGACAAGCACAGTCTCACCAGGTACGTGGAAGGCACTGATCAGATCGACATGTTTTTAAGGAACTTCGAGACGCAGTGCCGGCGGTACAAGGTGCTCCCCGAGCATAGGGTTGCACGCTTGGACCCGCTACTCTCCGGCTTGGCTAAGCAGACATTGATGGCGCTTACAGAGGAGTATGCTGATGACTATGACCACCTGAAAGAACTTTTGCTATTTCAGCACGGTTTTACCCCTGAAGCTTACCGGGGTAAGTTCCGGCTGGAGGAGAGGCACCCTCAGGAGACCTATGTCACTTATGTGACCCGCATGGCTTTGTACGGGTTACACTGGGTGGAGGGCTCTGAGGCCAGGACTTACCAACGCCTGCTGGACCTCATCTTTCAGGAGCAGCTCATGCAGCAGTGCCCGCCGGCGGTGAGGGCTTTTGTGTATGATAAAAAGCCCAAGACCTACACCGAGGCGGCGAGGATGGCAGATGACTATGTGGTCAGCCGTTCCCAGATGACCACCAAGGCATCCGCCAAAGCGGCGACGCGCCGGTACCAGCCAAGAAAGCTGTGAGTACCCCCAAGTGGACCCAAAAGCCGCCTGCGGGCAGCGGGACACCAAAGGCGGGAGAGCTCCAGCATGAGCGCCGGTGCTACAATTGCAACAGCACTGGTCACCTCAGACCAGATTGCCCGGAACCCCTGCGTTCCAACGGCCCCTATCGAGGGCAACGCACCCCAGCTGCGAAGCCGGTAGCCCGCGTGCGTGTGGCTTCCACCAAAGAACCAGGACCGGTCATGGAAACAACTCCCAGCGAGACGTCCCATGTCACCCCTATCCCGGTTTCATCGGTGCCTACAGCCAGGAGCGGAGGACATCTCAGCGCAGACCTGCAGCAGACGGACGGCCGGAGCAAGCATCTCACCCCGGTCACAGTCGGTGACCGGCAAGCAGTCGGCTTGCTTGATTCAGGAGCTGCAGTGACCCTGGTCCGACCTGATATGGTCCGGCCAGAGGAATTGCTCCCAGGCCCTGGGATGCAGATCACTGTGGCCGACGGAGAGCCACGTTTCCTGCAGGTGGCCCGCATCTTTTTGGATTGGGGGGTGGGCAAGGGTGTGCGGGAGGTGGGGGTTTTACCCGGTTTGGATGCTGAAATTCTTTTGGGCAACGACCTGGGACCGATGACCTGCACCTACGACCGTGTGCCCCAGCCCGCTGGAGTGGCGGCGGTTACCCGGAGCCAGACCGCGGCAATGCCGGCGGCGGCCGCCCCAGTCCCCCAGCCTTTGGGACCAACGTTAGCGGAGGGCACAGAGGAGCCCGGGGAGGTAAGCCAGGACCAGTTGCAACCACAGGCTGACTTACTGTTCCCTCTCACCTTGTCCCCTGCCCCTAACAGTGACATGACTGGGGGGTGGCCAGATTTAGGAGCCCAGTTTAGGGAGGCAGTGAAGGCAGACCCTACCCTGGCCGGCGTGAGACTTCGGGCGTCCGAATCTCAGGCAGGGTAGGGCACTGAAGGCTGCCTATGGCATAAGGGACTCCTATACCGAGAAGAAGGGAACCCGGGGATAGAGAAGGGATTGACCGGTAAGCGACAGCTAGTAGTGCCCCAGGGGTACCGACAGCAATTGTTACGGGTAGCTCACTCTATTCCGTTAGCGGGACACCAGGGGGTCACCAGAACGCGAGCCCGGTTATTGCAGCGTTACTACTGGCCGGGGGCATCCCGAGATGCGAGCAACTTCTGCCGCTCTTGTGATGCCTGCCAGCGAGTAGGTAAGGCGGGCGACCGTGTGAAGGCACCCCTGAGACCCCTACCGATAATAGGGGAACCCTTCCAGAAGGTAGCGATGGACCTGATAGGACCCCTCATGATTCCTAGCAGGTCAGGGAAGCGCTACATCCTCACGGTGGTGGAATTTGCCACCCGGTACCCTGAGGCGGTAGCGCTTGGCACCATAAGTGCCAAGACAGTGGCAGCAGCTTTGCTGAACGTTTTTGCTAGGGTAGGTTTCCCTAGTGAGATCCTAACCGATCAGGGGTCGCAGTTCATGAGTGAACTGTTACATTGTCTCTGGGATGCATGCGGTGTACAGCACCGGCGCACTACCCCTTACCATCCCCAGACAAACGGATTATGTGAGAGGTTTAACGGGACCCTGAAGCAGATGCTTCGGACCTTTATAGAGGCGGAGGGGAAAGACTGGGAGATTCACCTGCAGCACTTGCTGTTTGCATACCGAGAGGTACCGCAGGAATCTACAGGCTTCTCCCCCTTCGAGCTACTATATGGCCGCAGGGTACGTGGACCTCTGGACCTATTCCGTGAGGGATGGGAAGGGGAGACTACCGCTACTGATGCTTCAGTGATCCAGTATGTGGTAGATCTCAGAGACCGGTTAGAGATGCTCATGGGGGTGGCCCAGGACCACCTCAGGGCGGCTCAGACCAAGCAGAAGCGATGGTATGACCAGCAGGCCTGTAGCAGAGAATTCATCCCAGGACAGCAGGTACTTGTTCTCAAACCCACTCGGGAGAACAAGCTGATGGCTGCCTGGTCGGGACCGTACTCGGTTATCCGAAAGGTGAATGAGTGCAACTATGTTGTACAGGTAGCGCCTGAGAGGCACAAGACATACCACATCAACATGTTGAAAGAGTACATAGCACCGAGTATGGGAGCAGTAATGGCCATTTGTAGCCCACTGCTGGAGGATCCGGCGAGCAATGCTCTGCCTGATCTCCTAGGGGAGGCAAGGCAAGGAAACACTGTAGAGCAGGTAGAGATAGGGGCACAGTTGAGTGCCAGGCAGAAGGGAGAAGCCAGGGACATGCTAGCTCAGTATAGCGCCCTCTTCACTGACATGCCAGGGACCACACATCTCACCAAACACCCAGTACACACCGGGGACCTGCAGCCTCTGCATAAGCACGCTTTTAGAGTGTCAGCAGAGGTCAAGACCAGTATGGAGAGAGAGATTGAGGAGATGCTGACCCTAGGGGTAATTACTCTGACCCAGAGCCCTTGGGCAAGTCCAGTAGTCCTAGTTCCTAAAAAGGACAAGACCACCAGGTTTTGTGTGGACTACCGGTTGCTCAACGCTGGGACGGTGTCAGATGCTTACCCCATGCCCCGCATGGATGAGTTACTAGATGAACTCGCGGGTGCAAAGTATCTGACCACCATGGATTTGAGCAAAGGCTATTGGCAAATCCCACTGACCCTGGAGGCTAGGGAGAAGTCAGCATTCATCACTCCAAGTGGCCTCTATGAGTTCTTAGTGATGCCATTTGGGATGAAGAATGCCCCGGCTACCTTTCAACGCCTGGTCAATAGGTTACTGGAAGGGATGCAGAGCTATACCAGGGCTTACTTAGATGACATTGCTGTCTTTAGTAATTCCTGGGAATCCCACATAGGACATGTAGCTGCGGTGCTGGATAGGATCAGGGAGGCTGGGCTTACCTTAAAACCCACTAAGTGTATGGTAGGGATGGCAGAAGTCCTGTACTTAGGGCACAGGGTGGGTGGAGGGCATCTCAAGCCAGAGCCAGCCAAGGTAGAAGCCATAGTTCAGTGGCCTGTTCCAAAAACCAAGAAACAGGTCATGGCATTTTTGGGCACCGCAGGGTACTATAGGAAATTTGTCCCACAGTACAGCGCCCTGGCCAAACCCCTGACTGATCTGACCAAGAAGCAACTGCCTGTGCTTATTACCTGGACTCCTGCCTGTGAAACTGCTTTCCAGGCCCTGAAAACTGCGCTTGCTGGAGCCCCTATCCTGGCTGCTCCAGACTATACCAAGCATTTTCTCATACAAACTGATGCCTCAGACTTTGGTGTGGGGGCTGTGTTGAGCCAGGTGGGGGACGACGGCCAAGAGCACCCTGTGGTGTATGTAAGTCGCAAACTGCTCCCCAGGGAAGTGGCATATGCCACCATTGAGAAGGAGTGCTTGGCCATTGTGTAGGCACTCAAAAAGCTCCAGCCCTATGTCTATAGGAGGGCTTTCACGGTCATCACAGACCACAACCCCCTAAGTTGGCTGCAGAGGGTATCAGGGGAAAATGCCAAACTGCTGAGATGGAGCTTGGCTTTGCAAGAATTTGAATTTACCATTCAACACAAGAAGGGCAGTGAAAACAGCAATGCTGACGGACTTTCACGCCAGGACTATCCCTCTGAGACTGAGTTCATTAATGGTGCCAGCAGTGCCCCACTCCCCGTTAGGGCCAATGGGCCACAGGTCACCCATTAAGAAGGGGAGGTGTTGAGGGAGAAAGGGGGTGGCCCGGGATTAAAGGGGTTACACCCCATTTGGCCATCCCCTGACCTCACCCGGGAGTCAAAGGGTTAACTGGGCTAGGACCCAGAACAGTGATTTAACCCCTGTAATGACATGTGCATGTGTATTCCCCTGTTCCCCTGTTCCATTGTAATGTCTGGTTTAATCAATGTCTGCATCACACACACACTGGAATCCATCCGGGAGCACAAGGGTTAATAGTCTTTTAATGATTATAGCTCTTTGTGAAGTTTTCCCGCCTTTTCAGGCACCATTTTGCAGGTCCCCATTGGCCGCCATTAGGGCTCCATGCATTCTAATGGAGAATCTTGTTTTAGTCCTGTTTCCTGTAAAGACCAGCAGGTGGCGTCCGAGAGGGAGAGCGGCGGTTTCCCATTGAAAGTCAATGGGCCCATCGACTTCAATGGAGGTTCCTCGAGGTAACTTTCGAAGAACAAGTTGGCTGCCGTCCAGACCGCAAACCGCAAAGCGGATACATTTTCAGTAGGAGAGCTTTGATCACTTACAAGTCAAGGTCAACGTCAAGTGGCGTGGGAATAAACAGTTCTAGGGCCCCTAGGAATAAAATTATTTTTGCCCCTAGTTCCTAGGCTTCCCCACCACTCGACCACAACCGGGTCCCCAAATCCTGGACCCCCGATAAGGGTCGAACCGAGAAGAACGGGTCGCGCCATAGGCTTTGCCGGCGGCGGCAGAAACGGCTCAGAAAAATGACTGTGTGTGAAATGCTGTATTTTGGTACTCCATATCTCCGGTTCCGGAGGGCCCAGTGGATCAAGGTTTGGGGTATCTGCAGTCACTGCACCGGCATCACTGCAGAACCATCCTTGACCCTCCTGGACCAACCCGACGGAGTATGGACCCCCTTGAAGGTTCGGGACTTTTCCCATAGACTTCAATGGCGGAGAAACCCCATTGACCTCAATGGTGGCAATTTACCATTGAAAGTCTCTGGCGGAGAAGCCCGTTGTTTTCAATGGGGATTTAGTGAAAAGCTGAGATTTCTTTTTTAGCGGAGATTTTTGTAATAAAATGAAAAATGATTTAATGTGCATTTGTGTAACTCCGGTTCCGTAGGTCGTAGCAAGTCGCTTTTTGGACCATATGGTGTCCCAGTTCCGGCCATGAGAACTGGGAAGTTTGGTTCTGCTAGACCCAACAGAACCGGATATTTGAATACATTTATGGTTTATGTTTAATACTGTGTCCCAAGGTATGGACAAAGACCCAGAGGAAATTCCTTTGCATAGCAAGATAGCAGATGGCCCTAGAGGCGCCCCAATGTCTAGGACTTAAGTATTGTTCAAAGGGTCTTATCACCCTCCCTGTCTATTTGAGGGCGGGAGAGGCTCATACCAGAGCAGTTTTTAAGTGTCCCATTTATCACATTCCAACAAAGGTTGTACTGTCAGAGATCCAGATGGGTAGACTGGCTGGCATTCCATTTGAACCTGTGGGGCTACAGAAATGAGACTCCAGAGTTCTACTGCGCCTGTGCCAGCTAGCAGCGGGGCATGTAATACAATGGGTTCCCCCATCAAAGATTGGCTGGAGGTAATTGAAAACCAATCACAGGTACTTAAGGTTAAGGATAGAGGGACAAAAGGTTTATAAGCTGCTGTTCCCCATATATCCTGAGTTCTTCGTTTGCTGATATGGTTACCTGATATCACCTGAATGATTACCTGATTGCTGAAGAGAAATGCTACATCAAACTTCTCATTCCCCAACCCCTAAGTAAGTGTACTTCTTGTCTGTTACTGTATTATTCGTGTGTTCACCTATCCTAAGGAATAAAATCACTTTCTTATATCTTAAGCCTCGTTCAGTTCAAACCCAGTTATTTTGGTGTAATATTAATAGACCTGTGTAGGCTATCGTCACAGGCGTATTAATAAAACTGGTGGCAGAGGCGGGATTGAACTGGACCTAGATTACAGTATTCTGCGGGGTACTGTGATCTAGAGGGGACTCGATAGTAATTGCGAGTTCCTGGGTCTAAAGATATTGAACACACGTTAGTGCAACAAGTAACGCAAGTTGTCACACCACCTCACCTGCTGCGACCCAGAACCATGAGTGAAGCGGAGAACGCCTATTACCTGAAAACTAGAAGTCAGCTAAGAGACAAGTGCCGTGAATATGGACTGGAATATGTGGACCAGGATGTCGAGGACATGGTTGCCGCAATCACAGCTCATGAAGCCGAGCTTGCAAGAGTCTCAGGGTACGGCTCAGCTTGCTCTTGTACAGCCGCCCGGAGATCAGGGACTGAACCCAGTGCCGGAGCGGCAGGATCCCGGGGAGGGGACAAGTGCACCTCCCGGGACAAGTGCAACAAGAGGGGCACCGATGGCTACGGCCACCAGTCCGTTTACCTCTGAAATGTTGGCCCTGATTACAACATGGGGAGACCGAGGGACAGCGGAGGAGCGGCTAAAGTTTATCTCAATGGCAGTGAACAGACCCGCTTATTGCCCCCCGGTCCAAACCCGCAAAGATGAACTCCAACTGGACAAGCACAGTCTCACCAGGTACGTGGAAGGCACTGATCAGATCGACATGTTTTTAATGAACTTCGAGCCGCAGTGCCGGCGGTACAAGATGCTCCCCCAGCATAGGGTTGCACGCCTGGACCTGCTAATCTCCGGCTTGGCTAAGCAGACATTGATGGCGCTTACAGAGGAGTATGCTGATGACTATGACCACCTGAAAGAACTTTTGCTATTTCAGCACGGTTTTACCCCTGAAGCTTACCGGGGTAAGTTCCGGCTGGAGGAGAGGCACCCTCAGGAGACCTATGTCACTTATGTGACCCGCATGGCATTGTACGGGTTACACTGGGTGGAGGGCTCTGAGGCCAGGACTTACCAACGCCTGCTGGACCTCATCTTTCAGGAGCAGCTCATGCAGCAGTGCCCGCCGGCGTTGAGGGCTTTTGTGTATGATAAAAAGCCCAAGACCTACAACGAGGCGGCGAGGATGGTAGATGACTATGTGATCAGCCGTTCCCAGATGACCACCAAGGCATCCGCCAAAGCGGCGACGCACCGGTACCAGTCAAGAAAGCTGTGAGTACCCCCCAGTGGACCCAAAAGCCGCCTGCGGGCAGCGGGACACCAAAGGCGGGAGAGCTCCGGCATGAGCGCCGGTGCTACAATTGCAACAGCACTGGTCACCTCAGACCAGATTGCCAGTAACCCCTGCATTCCAACGGACCCTATCGAGGGCAACGCACCCCAGGACCGGTCATGGAAACAACTCCCAGTGAGATGTCCCATGTCACCCCTATCCCGGTTTCTTCGGTGCCTACAGCCAGGAGCGGAGGACATCTCAGCGCAGACCTGCAGCAGACGGACGGCCGGAGCAAACATCTTACCCCGGTCACAGTCGGTGACCGGCAAGCAGTCGGCTTGCTTGATTCAGGAGCTGCAGTGACCCTGGTCCGACCTGATATGGTCCGGCCAGAGGAATTGCTCCCAGGCCCTGGGATGCAGATCACTGTGGCTGATGGAGTGCCACGTTTCTTGCAGGTGGCCCGCATCTTTTTGGATTGGGGGGTGGGCAAGGGTGTGCGGGAGGTGGGGGTTTTACCCGGTTTGGATGCTGAAATTCTTTTGGGCAACGACCTGGGACCGATGACCTGCACCTACGACCGTGTGCCCCAGCCCGCTGGAGTGGCGGCGGTTACCCGGAGCCAGACCGCGGCAATGCCGGCGGCGGCCGCTCCAGTCCCCCAGCTACACTCTGCACCACGCTACCACACGTGGAGGACAGGAGAGTGAACAGAGACAGCCCCAGCGCGCGGGTCTGATCTCTCAGAACTGAGATTACCCTTCATACTTCCTATGTGATGCCCTACTCCTGTGATAGACACCAGAATCGGGGATTATTAAAGAAATTTTATATGTAAGTTACTAATTTTATTATTTGTTGCTAATACAATATCTATCTCTCATCTTGGTGCGCTTTTGTGTTTTTTCTTGTTTTGCTGATATTGGTATCACCATCGGGGTTCCGGTGGAGACCACATTTGGAGGTGGGGGAGACACCTCATAAACACAAAAGCAGCAAGAGAACTGAGAGGGACCAACACTCCAAGTTTAAAGAGCCAGAGCGCGGACTGAACTTTTCATGACTTACTGTTCCCCCTTACCTTGTCCCCTTCCCCTGACAATGACATGACTGGGGGGGATATCCGTCCGATGCTTCTTTCTTTCTTTTCCTCAGGTTCTTTTATCCGGAACCCTACTCACACGATCGTGGGTGAGAGGAAGAAGGACTCACCCCTCCTGGGGCTCACCCCTTCTCCCCCCTTTGTGAGTAGAGTTAAGTCACGGACTCGGGCACTGGCTCGCAATTGAAGATCCTTCTTTGTAGAGGTTCTGGTATCTAAGGTGTGGCACCTTAGTCAATAAGAACACGGAGCAGGATTCTCTTCCAGATTTATTCAGAGACAAGTTCAGAGCACAGCATCACAGCGTCAAATTATACAGGCATCCTCAGCACAGGTTATGGATGGAGAATTATTCAAATATAGGCCGTTGTAAATCCTAACATGATTCTGATAATTCTGAAGATTCTAACAACCCTAATAATTCTGAAGTCTCCTCCCACAAGTCCACATCTTTATACCCTGTTATCGGATTTCCGTAAAGACAAATAAGTACTTGTTTTTCCCAAATTGTTACTTTTCCCAGGTGTTCCTCATCAAATTGTGTCATACATTCCTACTGTGTCTCATCCTCATTATTTCTTAACCTACCTAACCTTTCTTGATACCTGGCCTAATTGGCAATATCCTGTTTTTCCAATTAACCTTATTCTTGTGATATCCTTGTACTTCGTCCCAGAATTTTATCTCTTAATGTTTATACATTTTGGCACAATATAAAGGAAAGTTGAGAGGCCCTCTTGATTATATTTTCTTGAATATTTTTCCTTTCCTTTTTAACTTCATATGTACCAGATAATTATAAAGAGACAATATGGCGTCTCTGTGGTTTTAGATATACAAGTAAGAATAGTGTGCAAGATATCGTTATATTTCAAAATATGTGAAGAGATCTCATACTATATCTCTTTATAAGTTTCAGGTTTGGCTTTCTTTTGTCTAGTTAATATCACACCATTCTTCACTTGCAGTTTCCCGTCTCAAGTGGTACTCGGATACAATGTATCTCCGTCCTGGTTAGTCAGCGTAACCTGAATGGCGGCTGCTCAATTGGCGTGGGAACTAGGTTTCTATTTTACTGCAGCCTCTCCCAACACTGACTGCACACAACTGCCCTCACCCCCCCACAAACCCTGAATAGGCCCTAGCATTGAAATGCAGCACACCATTTTGGCAAGTAAAAGGCGCCCCCTGCTGTTTAGTCTGCACACACACACTTGTCTCACAACAGCTCCATGCAGCATTATTACTTACCAAGAACCAGTCCTGTCTACACAATGTTACAAAGTAATTGTAGCCATGTGTAAAATTGGTGTACAGATCTCTCTCTTGCTGGCAGTAATCCTGGTAAGAAGGCAGGGTTGCCAGTAGTGATCATGGAGGTTTGCCCTCAAACCCCTGTGATGTGTCATATGTAGCAAAGGAAGTGACAGAATGCTTTGTGTCCTCTGTTAGTTATCATGATAGAGAGTATTTGGCCTGGGATTAAAGGGGTTACACCCCATTTGGCCACCCTCTACTCTCACCTGGGAAGCAAGGGGTTAACTGGACTGGGGTCCAGTAATGTGGTTTTGCCTTGCTTCAGCCATCCAACTGTTTATTCCCCTGTAAAAATGTATTGTTTCTGTTCCAGTGACTGCACCACACAAACACTGGGATCCCTCCGGGAGGGCAAGGGTTAATAGTTGAATAGTGATTCTAGCCCTTTGTTTAAGTTACCCTCAAAGATGCCTGCCTACTAAGGAATGCGACCAAATGTTTAGGAAGCTGGAGTGGTTTGTGAGTTTTAAAACTCACACTTACAAACCATAGTATCCTGCCAGACACTCCATTTGGTAGACTGGCCAAACGCCCCTGATTTAGGAGTGGGGCTACAGAATGAGTGACCTTATTAAATATAAGAATATTATGAGATGTCCTCGGCTGAACGTGATAAAAGCTACATATGTGTATTCGTGGGACTGATTCGCACATAAAGATTACAGACACCCTTGATGTTTAGCCGTTCCTAAGAGACAGATATTAATATCTCTCTTAATTTTAGTATTAAACGGTAATATTTAGTCTCAATCGGAGCGTCATGCGAGACGGAATGTATTAATATGTCTCGCGTGCCAGTTAATACTACTGAACTGAAGTTATGAAGTTATTTACAGTGTATATGGAATTTTGGATCTGCTCTGAAATATGCAGACCCCCCTCATCTGCTATGTTAATAGGGCAGGGAGAGCATCCTGCAAGAATTAACATAGCCCGGTGATCAAAAGGTAACTGCCCTAATTGTTTATACTGGGGGCAGGAACCAAGGAACTGAGTGTTTTTAAGTGTGATACTTCAAACTTACAATGGAAGCCAAAATCTGCTTCAAAGAGATTTTTTCTAGCCAACTCGGCATCTTGAGTGCAAGAGAAGGGTTGAAATGGTATATAAGTCAGTCACCCCTTACTCAAATGTCCTTCATGTGTCTTCATGATCTGCATGTATTGCTGTGATGTAAACTGAATTATGGAAGAAATGGCCCATCCTGTATGCTGATGGCTTTCTTGTCCTTTAAGTAAGTGTCCATATTTTGTCTGTTATTTGTATATCTCGTGTGTTCACCTTTTTCAAGGAATAAATTATATTTTATCCTATCTAAGTCTCGTCCAGTTCAACCCAGTTATATTTGGTGGTGTATTATTATAGCCTGTCACAAAGCTCCCGTCACATTAGTGACACAGAGGTGGGTCTTTTCTGGAGCCTATATATGGCACAGCACTCCCAAAAGTGTGTGTCAAGTTTAAGCTCTGCTGGTTCAGAGTTGGAGTTCAAGGTCTGCAGCAGTTCAAGTCTGTCTGGCATAGTGGCCAAGGGACAATCTATTACCCACTGTGTCCAGGGACCTGGCACAGCTGGTGGTCTCCCTTAGGGGAGAGGTGGAAGAACAACTCAATTAGAGAGACAGGAGGAACTTTCTGCATGGAGTACCTCTACAAGAGGTGCGGCTGAGTGTCGGCCGCTGTGATGGGCAGTCTGCCACGAGACCTGCAATTAAAGATGCCCTGGTTCAAGAGACCCTTCCTGTGTGAGTCTGGAGTTATTCCACAAGAATGTGCCCCTAGGAGTTCCCCATCAGCAACTCCTCCCTGCTGCCGTAGGGATCCTGATGGGGTGGAGGCGCTGTACCAAATGTGAGTAGGACTCAGAACACTACCTCAGACGCCTGTCATGGTGATATTCCCCATTACCAACCAGCGGGAGACTCAGGAGTCCTGTTGCCAGCAGGTGCTCCACAACCCACATACATGTAATTGGGAGCAGATTACACCCACAGGGGCCAATATGAGATTGGGTGGGGGTCTGACCGTTACATAATCCTTTGCCCTTCATGCAGAGTTAACCCCATAAAGACTGTGGCCTTTGGAGTAGGCTCATTGTTACTCAGTGGGGGTATCGGGAACCTGGCAGTGGGGGTATCGGGAACCTGGCAGTGGGGGTAATGGGAACCTGGCAGTGGGGGTATAGGGAACCTGGCTGTGGGTGTAATGGGAACCTGGCAGTGGGTGTAATGGGAACCTGGCAGTGGGGGTATAGGGAACCTGGCAGTGGGGGTATAGGGAACCTGGCAGTGGGTGTAATGGGAACCTGGCAGTGGGTGTAATGGGAACCTGGCAGTGGGGGTATAGGGAACCTGGCAGTGGGGGTATCAGGAACCTGGCAGTGGGTGTAATGGGAACCTGGCAGTGGGGGTATAGGGAACCTGGCAGTGGGGGTAATGGGAACCTGGCAGTGGGTGTATTGGGAACCTGGCAGTGGGGGTAATGGGAACCTGGCATTGGGTGTAATGGGAACCTGGCAGTGGGGGTATCGGGAACCTGGCAGTGGGGGTATTGGGAACCTGGCAGTGGGGGTATTGGGAACCTGGCAGTGGGTGTAATGGGAACCTGGCAGTGGGGGTATCGGGAACCTGGCAGTGGGTGTAATGGGAACCTGGCAGTGGGTGTAATGGGAACCTGGCAGTGGGTGTAATGGGAACCTGGCAGTGGGGGTATAGGGAACCTGGCAGTGGGGGTATTGGGAACCTGGCAGTGGGGTTATCGGGAACCTGGCAGTGGGTGTAATGGGAACCTGGCAGTGGGGGTATAGGGAACCTGGCAGTGGGGGTATCGGGAACCTGGCAGTGGGGGTATTGGGAACCTGGCAGTGGGGGTATCGGGAACCTGGCAGTGGGGGTATCGGGAACCTGGCAGTGGGTGTATCGGGAACCTGGCAGTGGGGGTATCGGGAACCTGGCAGTGGGGGTATAGGGAACCTGGCAGTGGGGGTATTGGGAACCTGGCAGTGGGGGTATAGGGAACCTGGCAGTGGGGGTATAGGGAACCTGGCAGTGGGGGTATAGGGAACCTGGCAGTGGGGGTATTGGGAACCTGGCAGTGGGGGTATAGGGAACCTGGAAGTGGGGGTAATGGGAACCTGGCAGTGGGGGTATAGGGAACCTGGCAGTGGGGGTAATGGGAACCTGGCAGTGGGGGTAATGGGAACCTGGCAGTGGGGGTATAGGGAACCTGGCAGTGGGGGTAATGGGAACCTGGCAGTGGGGGTATTGGGAACCTGGCAGTGGGGGTAATGGGCACCTGGCAGTGGGGGTATTGGGAACCTGGCAGTGGGGGTATCGGGAACCTGACAGTGGGGGTATTGGGAACCTGGCAGTGGGTGTAATGGGAACCTGGCTGTGGGTGTATTGGGAACCTGGCAGTGGGGGTATTGGGAACCTGGCAGTGGCTGTATCGGGAACCTGGCAGTGGGGGTATAGGGAACCTGGCAGTGGGGGTATAGGGAACCTGGCAGTGGGGGTAATGGGAACCTGGCAGTGGGGGTATAGGGAACCTGGCAGTGGGGGTATCGGGAACCTGGCAGTGGGGGTATAGGGAACCTGGCAGTGGGGGTATCAGGAACCTGGCAGTGGGGGTATAGGGAACCTGGCAGTGGGTGTAATGGGAACCTGGCAGTGGGGGTATTGGGAACCTGGCAGTGGGGGTATAGGGAACCTGGCAGTGGGGGTATTGGGAACCTGGCAGTGGGGGTATTGGGAACCTGGCAGTGGGGGTATTGGGAACCTGGCAGTGGGGGTATAGGGAACCTGGCAGTGGGTGTAATGGGAACCTGGCAGTGGGTGTAATGGGAACCTGGCAGTGGGGGTATCGGGAACCTGGCAGTGGGGGTATCGGGAACCTGGCAGTGGGGGTATCGGGAACCTGGCAGTGGGGGTATCGGGAACCTGGCAGTTGGGGTAATGGGAACCTGGCAGTGGGGGTATTGGGAACCTGGCAGTGGGGGTATAGGGAACCTGGCAGTGGGGGTATTGGGAACCTGGCAGTGGGGGTATTGGGAACCTGGCAGTGGGGGTATTGGGAACCTGGCAGTGGGGGTATTGGGAACCTGGCAGTGGGGGTATTGGGAACCTGGCAGTGGGGGTATTGGGAACCTGGCAGTGGGGGTAATGGGAACCTGGCAGTGGGTGTAATGGGAACCTGGCATTGGGTGTAATGGGAACCTGGCAGTGGGGGTAATGGGAACCTGGCAGTGGGGGTATAGGGAACCTGGCAGTGTGTGTAATGGGAACCTGGCAGTGGGTGTAATGGGAACCTGGCTGTGGGTGTAATGGGAACCTGGCAGTGGGTGTAATGGGAACCTGGCAGTGGGGGTATAGGGAACCTGGCAGTGGGGGTATAGGGAACCTGGCTGTGGGGGTATTGGGAACCTGGCAGTGGGGGTAATGGGAACCTGGCAGTGGGGGTAATGGGAACCTGGCAGTGGGAGTATCGGGAACCTGGCAGTGGGGGTATCGGGAACCTGGCAGTGGGGGTAATGGGAACCTGGCAGTGGGGGTAATGGGAACCTGGCAGTGGGGGTAATGGGAACCTGGCAGTGGGGGTAATGGGAACCTGGCAGTGGGGGTATTGGGAACCTGGCAGTGGGGGTAATGGGAACCTGGCAGTGGGGGTATCGGGAACCTGGCAGTGGGGGTATCGGGAACCTGGCAGTGGGGGTATCGGGAACCTGGCAGTGGGGGTAATGGGAACCTGGCAGTGGGGGTATTGGGAACCTGGCAGTGGGGGTATAGGGAACCTGGCAGTGGGGGTATTGGGAACCTGGCAGTGGGGGTATCGGGAACATGGCAGTGGGGGTATCGGGAACATGGCAGTGGGGGTATCGGGAACCTGGCAGTGGGGGTATCGGGAACCTGGCAGTGGGGGTATCGGGAACCTGGAAGTGGGGGTAATGGGAACCTGGCAGTGGGGGTATAGGGAACCTGGCAGTGGGGGTAATGGGAACCTGGCAGTGGGGGTAATGGGAACCTGGAAGTGGGGGTAATGGGAACCTGGCAGTGGGGGTATTGGGAACCTGGCAGTGGTGGTAATGGGAACCTGGCAGTGGGGGTATAGGGAACCTGGCAGTGGGTGTAATGGGAACCTGGCAGTGGGGGTATAGGGAACCTGGCAGTGGGGGTATTGGGAACCTGGCAGTGGGGGTAATGGGAACCTGGCAGTGGGGGTATAGGGAACCTGGCAGTGGGGGTATAGGGAACCTGGCAGTGGGGGTATTGGGAACCTGGCAGTGGGGGTATCGGGAACCTGGCAGTGGGTGTAATGGGAACCTGGCAGTGGGTGTAATGGGAACCTGGCAGTGGGGGTATCGGGAACCTGGCAGTGGGGGTATCGGGAACCTGGCAGTGGGGGTATCGGGAACCTGGAAGTGGGGGTAATGGGAACCTGGCAGTGGGGGTATAGGGAACCTGGCAGTGGGGGTAATGGGAACCTGGCAGTGGGGGTAATGGGAACCTGGAAGTGGGGGTAATGGGAACCTGGCAGTGGGGGTATTGGGAACCTGGCAGTGGTGGTAATGGGAACCTGGCAGTGGGGGTATAGGGAACCTGGCAGTGGGTGTAATGGGAACCTGGCAGTGGGGGTATAGGGAACCTGGCAGTGGGGGTATTGGGAACCTGGCAGTGGGGGTAATGGGAACCTGGCAGTGGGGGTATAGGGAACCTGGCAGTGGGGGTATAGGGAACCTGGCAGTGGGGGTATCGGGAACCTGGCAGTGGGGGTATCGGGAACCTGGCAGTGGGTGTAATGGGAACCTGGCAGTGGGTGTAATGGGAACCTGGCAGTGGGGGTATCGGGAACCTGGCAGTGGGGGTAATGGGAACCTGGCAGTGGGGGTATTGGGAACCTGGCAGTGGGGGTAATGGGAACCTGGCAGTGGGGGTATTGGGAACCTGGCAGTGGGGGTAATGGGAACCTGGCAGTGGGGGTAATGGGAACCTGGCAGTGGGGGTATTGGGAACCTGGCAGTGGTGGTAATGGGAACCTGGCAGTGGGGGTATAGGGAACCTGGCAGTGGGGGTAATGGGAACCTGGCAGTGGGGGTATTGGGAACCTGGCAGTGGGGGTAATGGGAACCTGGCAGTGGGGGTAATGGGAACCTGGCAGTGGGGGTATTGGGAACCTGGCAGTGGTGGTAATGGGAACCTGGCAGTGGGGGTATAGGGAACCTGGCAGTGGGTGTAATGGGAACCTGGCAGTGGGGGTATAGGGAACCTGGCAGTGGGGGTATTGGGAACCTGGCAGTGGGGGTAATGGGAACCTGGCAGTGGGGGTATAGGGAACCTGGCAGTGGGGGTATAGGGAACCTGGCAGTGGGGGTATCGGGAACCTGGCAGTGGGGGTATCGGGAACCTGGCAGTGGGTGTAATGGGAACCTGGCAGTGGGTGTAATGGGAACCTGGCAGTGGGGGTATCGGGAACCTGGCAGTGGGGGTAATGGGAACCTGGCAGTGGGGGTATTGGGAACCTGGCAGTGGGGGTAATGGGAACCTGGCAGTGGGGGTATTGGGAACCTGGCAGTGGGGGTATTGGGAACCTGGCAGTGGGGGTATTGGGAACCTGGCAGTGGGGGTATAGGGAACCTGGCAGTGGGGGTATCGGGAACCTGGCAGTGGGGGTATCGGGAACCTGGCAGTGGGGGTAATGGGAACCTGGCAGTGGGGGTATTGGGAACCTGGCAGTGGGGGTATTGGGAACCTGGCAGTGGGGGTATTGGGAACCTGGCAGTGGGGGTATAGGGAACCTGGCAGTGGGGGTATTGGGAACCTGGCAGTGGGGGTATAGGGAACCTGGCAGTGGGGGTATTGGGAACCTGGCAGTGGGGGTATAGGGAACCTGGCAGTGGGGGTATTGGGAACCTGGCAGTGGGGGTAATGGGAACCTGGCAGTGGGGGTATTGGGAACCTGGCAGTGGGGGTATAGGGAACCTGGCAGTGGGGGGTATTGGGAACCTGGCAGTGGGGGTATTGGGAACCTGGCAGTGGGGGTATTGGGAACCTGGCAGTGGGGGTAATGGGAACCTGGCAGTGGGGGTATTGGGAACCTGGCAGTGGGGGTATTGGGAACCTGGCAGTGGGGGGTATAGGGAACCTGGCAGTGGGGGTATCGGGAACCTGGCAGTGGGGGGTATCGGGAACCTGGCAGTTGGGGTATAGGGAACCTGGCAGTGGGGGTATTGGGAACCTGGCAGTGGGGGTATTGGGAACCTGGCAGTGGGGGTAATGGGAACCTGGCAGTGGGGGTATTGGGAACCTGGCAGTGGGGGTATAGGGAACCTGGCAGTGGGGGTATCGGGAACCTGGCAGTGAGGGTATCGGGAACCTGGCAGTGGGGGGTATCGGGAACCTGGCAGTGGGGGTATAGGGAACCTGGCAGTGGGGGTATAGGGAACCTGGCAGTGGGTGTAATGGGAACCTGGCAGTGGGTGTAATGGGAACCTGGCAGTGGGGGTATAGGGAACCTGGCAGTGGGGGGTATCGGGAACCTGGCAGTGGGGGTATTGGGAACCTGGCAGTGGGGGTATTGGGAACCTGGCAGTGGGGGTATAGGGAACCTGGCAGTGGGGGTATCAGGAACCTGGCAGTGGGTGTAATGGGAACCTGGCAGTGGGTGTAATTGGGAACCTGGCAGTGGGGGTATCGGGAACCTGGCAGTGGGGGTATCGGGTACCTGGCAGTGGGGGTATCGGGAACCTGGCAGTGGGGGTATCGGGAACCTGGCAGTGGGTGTAATGGGAACCTGGCAGTGGGGGTATCGGGAACCTGGCAGTGGGGGTATCGGGAACCTGGCAGTGGGGGTATCGGGAACCTGGCAGTGGGGGTATAGGGAACCTGGCAGTGGGGGTATTGGGAACCTGGCAGTGGGGGTATTGGGAACCTGGCAGTGGGGGTATCGGGAACCTGGCAGTGGGGGTATCGGGAACCTGGCAGTGGGGGTATTGGGAACCTGGCAGTGGGGGTATTGGGAACCTGGCAGTGGGGGTATAGGGAATCTGGCAGTGGGGGTATTGGGAACCTGGCAGTGGGTGTAATGGGAACCTGGCAGTGGGTGTAATGGGAACCTGGCAGTGGGGGTATCGGGAACCTGGCAGTGGGGGTATCGGGAACCTGGCAGTGGGGGTATCGGGAACCTGGCAGTGGGGGTAATGGGAACCTGGCAGTGGGGGTATTGGGAACCTGGCAGTGGGGGTATAGGGAACCTGGCAGTGGGGGTATAGGGAACCTGGCAGTGGGGGTAATGGGAACCTGGCAGTGGGGGTATTGGGAACCTGGCAGTGGGGGTATAGGGAACCTGGCAGTGGGGGTATTGGGAACCTGGCAGTGGGGGTAATGGGAACCTGGCAGTATGGGTAATGGGAACCTGGCAGTGGGGGGTAATGGGAACCTGGCAGTGGGGGGTAATGGGAACCTGGCAGTGGGGGTATAGGGAACCTGGCAGTGGGGGTAATGGGAACCTGGCAGTGGGGGTATTGGGAACCTGGCAGTGGGGGTATAGGGAACCTGGCAGTGGGGGTATTGGGAACCTGGCAGTGGGGGTAATGGGAACCTGGCAGTATGGGTAATGGGAACCTGGCAGTGGGGGTAATGGGAACCTGGCAGTGGGGGTAATGGGAACCTGGCAGTGGGGGTATAGGGAACCTGGCAGTGGGGGTATAGGGAACCTGGCAGTGGGGGTATCAGGAACCTGGCAGTGGGGGTATAGGGAACCTGGCAGTGGGGGTATTGGGAACCTGGCATTGGGGGTATAGGGAACCTGGCAGTGGGGGTAATGGGAACCTGGCAGTGGGGGTATCGGGAACCTGGCAGTGGGGGTATTGGGAACCTGGCAGTGGGGGTATCTGGAACCTGGCAGTGGGGGTATCTGGAACCTGGCAGTGGGGGTATCTGGAACCTGGCAGTGGGGGTATCGGGAACCTGTCTGTGGGGGTATCGGGAACCTGGCAGTGGGGGTATCGGGAACCTGGCAGTGGGGGGTATCGGGAACCTGGCAGTGGGGGTATCGGGAACCTGGCAGTGGGGGGTATTGGGAACCTGGCAGTGGGGGTATAGGGAACCTGGCAGTGGGGGTATTGGGAACCTGGCAGTGGGGGTATTGGGAACCTGGCAGTGGGGGTAATGGGAACCTGGCAGTGGGTGTAATGGGAACCTGGCAGTGGGGGGTATTGGGAACCTGGCAGTGGGGGTATGGGGAACCTGGCAGTGGGGGTATTGGGAACCTGGCAGTGGGGGTATAGGGAACCTGGCAGTGGGTGTAATGGGAACCTGGCAGTGGGGGTATTGGGAACCTGGCAGTGGGGGTATTGGGAAACTGGCAGTGGGGGTATTGGGAACCTGGCAGTGGGGGTATCGGGAACCTGGCAGTGGGTGTATCGGGAACCTGGCAGTGGGGGTAATGGGAACCTGGCAGTGGGGGTATTGGGAACCTGGCAGTGGGTGTATCGGGAACCTGGCAGTGGGGGGTATTGGGAACCTGGCAGTGGGTGTATCGGGAACCTGGCAGTGGGGGTAATGGGAACCTGGCAGTGGGGGTATCGGGAACCTGGCAGTGGGGGTATCGGGAACCTGGCAGTGGGGGTATCGGGAACCTGGCAGTGGGGGTATTGGGAACCTGGCAGTGGGGGTATTGGGAACCTGGCAGTGGGGGTATAGGGAACCTGGCAGTGGGGGTATAGGGAACCTGGCAGTGGGGGTATTGGGAACCTGGCTGCTGCCCCTCTTTGGCTGATAGAAATCTCATGGTCTGGGCTCTATCCCATTGAGCAGTCAGTCTGATTGCAGTACCGCCTCCTCGCTACAGGTGTCACTGCCGCGCCTCTCTTCTATGTGGGGCTCCGGATTCCCTCTATCCTGATATCCCCGTCTCTCTGATCCGGAAGTAACAGACAGGAGGTGAGAGCATCTGCTTCTCTGGTGTGTGTGTGTGTGTGTGTGTGTGTGTGTGTGTGTGTGTGTGTGTGTGTGTGTGTGTGTGTGTGTGTGTGTGTGTGTGTGTGTGTGTGTGTGTGTGTGTGTGTGTCTCTGTCTCTCTGTGTGTGTGTGTGTCTCTCTGTGTGTGTGTCTCTGTTCTCTGTGTGTGTGTGTGTGTGTGTCTCTGTTCTGTGTGTGTGTGTCTCTGTTCTGTGTGTGTGTGTCTCTGTTCTGTGTGTGTGTGTCTCTGTTGTGTGTGTGTGTGTCTCTGTTCTGTGTGTGTGTGTGTCTCTGTTCTGTGTGTGTGTGTGTCTCTGTTCTCTGGGTGTGTGTGTGTGTGTCTGTTCTCTGGGTGTGTCTCTCTGTTCTCTGTGTGTTTATGTGTGTCTCTGTTCTCTGTGTGTGTGTGTGTGTGTCTCTGTTCTCTGTGTGTGTGTGTGTGTGTGTCTCTGTTCTCTGTGTGTGTCTCTGTTCTCTCTGTGTGTGTCTCTGTTCTCTGTGTGTGTGTGTGTGTCTCTGTTCTCTCTGTGTGTGTGTGTGTGTGTGTGTCTGTTCTCTGTGTGTGTGTGTGTGTGTGTGTGTGTGTGTGTGTGTGTGTCTGTTCTCTGTGTGTGTGTGTGTCTCTGTTCTCTGTGTGTGTGTGTCTCTGTTCTCTGTGTGTGTGTGTCTGTTCTCTGTGTGTGTGTCTCTGTTCTCTGTGTGTGTGTGTGTGTGTGTCTCTTTTCTCTCTCTGTGTGTGTCTCTGTTCTCTGTGTGTGTGTGTGTGTGTGTGTCTCTTTTCTCTCTCTGTGTGTGTCTCTGTTCTCTGTGTGTGTGTGTGTGTGTGTCTCTTTTCTCTCTGTGTGTGTGTCTCTGTTCTCTGAGTGTGTGTGTGTCTCTTTTCTCTCTGTGTGTGTGTGTCTCTGTTCTCTGTGTGTGTGTGTGTGTGTGTGTGTATCTCTCTGTCTCTGTGTGTGTGTGTGTGTGTCCTGTGTGTGTGTGTGTGTGTGTCTCTGTTCTCTGTGTGTGTGTGTGTCTGTTCTCTGTGTGTGTGTCTGTTCTCTGTGTGTGTGTGTCTCTGTTCTCTGTGTGTGTGTGTGTGTCTCTGTTCTCTGTGTGTGTGTGTGTGTGTGTCTGTTCTCTGTGTGTGTGTCTGTTTCTCTGTGTGTGTGTGTCTCTGTTCTCTGTGTGTGTGTGTGTCTCTGTTCTCTGTGTGTGTGTGTGTCTCTGTTCTCTGTGTGTGTGGGTGTGTGTCTCTGTTCTCTGTGTGTCTGTGTGTCTCGTGTGTCTGTGTGTGTGTGGGTGTGTGTGTGTCTCTGTTCTCTGTGTGTGTGTGTGTGTCTCTCTGTTCTCTGTTCGTGTGTGTCTGTCCTCTCTTCTCTGTTCGTGTGTCTCTGTTCTCTCTTCTCTGTTCGTGTGTCTCTGTTCTCTCTCCTCTGTTCGTGTGTCTCTGTGTCTCTCTCTCTCTCTCTCTCTCTCCTCTCTCTCCTCTCAGACACTGCAGGGACAGGAGGTGAGAGCAGCTCTGCTATCTATGTATATATATACATATTATGTGTTATGTATGTACGTGCAGTGTGTGAGATATATATATATATAGTTTATATAAGATTATTTAAAGATATATATCTTATCACTATATATATATATATATATATATATATATATATATATATATATATATATATATATATATATATATATATTATATATATATATATTTCAGCTTGTCTGCGTCTCACTAGCATTGCAGTTTCATAAGCTCTGGGCTGAATGGGTAATGGGATCAGATGCCGGGATTGGATGGGTCAAAGATGGCCTGCTAAAATTGTGTGATAAGAAAGGACACAAAACACTATGAACCTATTTATATGTGGCCCACCAAAATCAGTTGGTTTGCCTTTGGGACCCCTCAGTTTATTTGGGCTTTCTGCTTAAAGAGTAAATAAAACCCCACTTGTGATCACATTCACACGTCTCTGATTATTAATACCAGAATCGCACCCATTAAATATTAATATTAATAAAGTCATTCTATTTCTTATTCTGAAAAAAAGTGTATTTATGTGTAGCGCTATTCCAACATGTGTGATATAAAATTATAACACTACAAAAATAACCGTGAATATAAAATTTAAGTGAAAAAACATATAATGGGGGCTGCCGACTAAAAAACTAACTACCCTAGGTTAGTGTATAACATGCAAATACAGACATAGGGGCGCCCTTACACCTATAAATAGTGAATAACACACAATATGATGCAAAACAAAAACTTATATAATACAAGTGAATACAACCGCATAGGTGAGAAAATAATGCTGAAAAAAATCCCCGAAGTCCCAAGGATAAGGTGAAAGGATCCAACCCGTCACTCAGCACATGGAAATCAATAAACACAGCAGCATAGTGTGATATTGTTAAGTGACAATGCACCAATATTAATGCAAAGAAAAATAAAAACATTAACAAAGGGAAAAAAGACAAAATCAGAGTGATAGAGCAAGTAAAAATGAATATATATATTTAATACACATTAAAAACAAAAAACCATGAACATTCTCCTGTCCTGCGTCAGGCGACTACACGAATCCTACGTACAAGATGCGAGTAGGTCAAGCGCGGGCGTGTAAAAACATCATGGAGGGGCCGCGGAGGGGCAGCCATTCCTCGTGATGTTTTTACACGCACGCGCTTGACCTACTCGCGTCTTGTACGTAGGATTCTTGTAGTCGCCTGACGCAGGACAAGAGAACGCTCACTATTTCTTATTCTACCTGTGCCCTCTGCTGCTGGTAATCATGTAATGATTTGGGATGAATAAAGAGCTGTGTCCCTCCTAATATATCTATAAATAGATATAGTATATAGAACAGACGTGCGGTACAGACCAGATTACTGGAGAGGGCGCTGCTGTCGGAGGGAGAAGTACACCAAAAATATGCAAAAATGTGTCTCCTGTTGCCCCTAAAATGTAACGTTTCGCCACCCCCTCTGGGGAGGGGAGCTGCTGGTAAAGGCTGCAGAGGGGACCCGAAACTTACATTTTTAGGGCCAATAAAAGACACGTTTTTGCATATTTTGTGTGCCTCTCCCTTTGTTATTTTCTCCCTCTCGAATGTCAGGGAGGCCCATACCCTGCTCTTCCCATTATCTCTTAGCATACAAGCCACTGCAGCCAGGGATTCTGGGTAGTGACATGCAAATGAGCTCTCACTGTGTCGCCATAACTTACTTTGCTGTGTATGTACCTCCTGCGGGGGAGAGGATACTATAGCAGTAGTGCCCGTGTGATAACGTTGCAGCGCGCCCCCATCCCGCCGGAGCGCGCCCCATTGCCGCCGGAGCGCGCCCTCGTCCCGCTGACGCAGCGTGCCACCGGAGCGCGCCCCCGTGCCGCCGGAGCGCGCACCCGTGCCGCCGCAGCGCGCCCCCGTGCCGCCGGAGCGCGCCGCCGGAGCGCGCCCCCGTGCCGCCGGAGCGCGCCCCCATGCCGCCGGAGCGCGCCCCCCATGCAGCCGGAGCGCGCCCCCATGCCGCCGGAGTGCGCCCCCATGCCGCCGGAGCGCGCCGCCCATGCCGCCGCAGCGCGCCCCCCATGCCGCCGGAGCGTGCCCCCGTCCCGCTAACGCAGCGTCTCTTCTCCCTAGCCATCCTGTCATTGTGGAGAGAGGAGGAGCAGGAGACGGGCGTACCATGGGGCTCCTCTCCGACCCAAACCGCCGGCAGGCCCTGTCCCGCGTCATCACCAGGCTCAACAGCCCCCTGTGGTGAGTTTCCGGCATGTCATGTGTTAACCCTTCTGCTGCAGAGAGCCGAGGCGTGGCTGGCTGGCAGTTGAAGGGTTATGTAGTTATACTCAGTAGAGCTATAGTCTGAGGCACAGGGAGGGAACGGGACATTACTTTCCAGGGTCCCCCGAGGGCAGACGGAGCTCAACTCCAGCCCTCCAAACCCGCCAACAGGGTTCGGGATATCCCTGCTTCAGCACAGGTGCTCAATCAGTCCCTGTTGGGGGGTTTGAGGACTGGAGGTGAGAGCCGGCACCAGGGGACACGGGGATTCGAGTCAGGTTTATCTGTGTATAGCAACCCCCCCTCCTGCCCCCCTTCCCCCCCCCGCTCTCCTGCGGTGTATAGCAACCCCCCCTCCCCTCCTCCCCTCCTCCCCCCCTCCCCCCCCCTCCCCCCCCTCCCCCCCGCTCTCCCACGGTGTATAGCAACCCCTCCTCCCCTCCTGCCCCCCTTCCCCACCCCCGGTCTCCCGCGGTGTATAGCAACCCCCCCTCCCCTCCTCCCCCCCCTCTCCCCCCCCCCGCTCTCCCGCGGTGTATAGCAACCCCCCCTCCCCTCCTCCGCCCCCTCCCCTCCCCCCCCCTGCTCTCCCGCGGTGTATAGCAACCCCCCCCTCCCCTCCTCCCCCCCCCTCCCCTCCTCCCCCCCCCCCCTCCCCCCGCTCTCCGCGGTGTATAGCAACCCCCCCTCCCCTCCCCTCCCCCCCCCCACTCTCCGCGATGTGTAGCAACCCCCCCCTCCCCTCCCCCCCCCCGCTCTCCCGCGGTGTATAGCAACCCCCCCCTCCCCTCCCCCCCGCTCTCCCGCGGTGTATAGCAACCCCCCCCTTCCCTCCTCCCCCCCCCTTCCCTCCTCCCCCCCTCCCCTCCCCCCCCCCCTGCTCTCCCGCGGTGTATAGCAACCCCCCCTTCCCTCCTCCCCCCCCCTCCCCTCCCCCCCTGCTCTCCCGCGGTGTATAGCAACCCCCCCCTCCCCTCCTCCCCCGCCCTCCCCTCCCCCCCCGCTCTCCCCTCCCCCCCCGCTCTCCCGCGGTGTATAGAAACCAGTTACCCGGGGGGATATATACTGTGTGTTGCAGCGGGATCAGTTACCCGGGGGGATATATACTGTGTGTGCAGCGGGATCAGTTACCCGGGGGTATATATACTGTGT
Organism: Ascaphus truei; assembly: GCF_040206685.1. Taxonomy (NCBI): domain Eukaryota; kingdom Metazoa; phylum Chordata; class Amphibia; order Anura; family Ascaphidae; genus Ascaphus; species Ascaphus truei. Next base: position 1,382,091 of record NC_134484.1, read on the forward strand.
GTTGCAGCGGGATCAGTTACCCGGGGGGATATATACTGTGTGTTGCAGCGGGATCAGTTACCCGGGGGGATATTTACTGTGTGTTGCAGCGGGATCAGTTACCGGGGGGATATATACTGTGTGTTGCAGGGTGATCGGTTACCCGGGGGATATATACTGTGTGTTGCAGTGGGATCGGTTACCCGGGGGGATATATACTGTGTGTTGCAGTGGGATCAGTTACCCGGGGGGATATATACTGTGTGTTGCAGCGGATCAGTTACCCGGGGGGATATTTACTGTGTGTTGCAGCGGGATCGGTTACCCGGGGGGATATATACTGTGTGTTGCAGCGGGATCGGTTACCTGGGGGGATATATACTGTGTGTTGCAGCGGGATCAGTTACCCGGGGTATATATACTGTGTGTTGCAGCGGGATCAGTTACCCGGGGGGATATATACTGTGTGTTGCAGCGGGATCAGTTACCCGGGGGGATATATACTGTGTGTTGCAGCGGGATCGGTTACCTGGGGGGATATATACTGTGTGTTGCAGCGGGATCAGTTACCCGGGGGGATATATACTGTGTGTTGCAGCGGGATCAGTTACCCGGGGGGATATATACTGTGTGTTGCAGCGGGATCGGTTACCCGGGGGGATATATACTGTGTGTTGCAGGGTGATCGGTTACCCGGGGGGGATATATACTGTGTGTGCAGCGGGATCAGTTACCCGGGGGTATATATACTGTGTGTTGCAGCGGGATCAGTTACCCGGGGGGATATTTACTGTGTGTTGCAGCGGGATCAGTTACCCGGAGGGATATTTACTGTGTGTTGCAGCGGGATCAGTTACCCGGGGGATATATACTGTGTGTTGCAGCGGGATCAGTTACCCGGGGGGATATATACTGTGTGTTGCAGCGGGATCAGTTACCCGGGGGATATATACTGTGTGTTGCAGCGGGATCAGTTACCCGAGGGGATATATACTGTGTGTTGCAGCGGGATCAGTTACCCGGGGGTATATATACTGTGTGTTGCAGCGGGATCAGTTACCCGGGGGGATATATACTGTGTGTTGCAGCGGGATCAGTTACCCGGGGGGATATATACTGTGTGTTGCAGCGGGATCAGTTACCCGGGGGATATATACTGTGTGTTGCAGCGGGATCAGTTACCCGAGGGGATATATACTGTGTGTTGCAGCGGGATCAGTTACCCGGGGTATATATACTGTGTGTTGCAGCGGGATCAGTTACCCGCGGGATATTTACTGTGTGTTGCAGCGGGATCAGTTACCCGGGGGGATATATACTGTGTGTTGCAGCGGGATCAGTTACTGCTTGGTTTGGGCTGGTTCCTGGGCCTGGCGTTTCACCCCTTCACCCTGCGCACGTACATCTCCGAGAACGCCATGGGATCCACGATGGTGGAGGAGCAGTTTGTGTCGGGGGAGCGCGCCCTCTCCTACGCCGTGACTTTGCAGCGCACAAGAAGGCAGCCGGGTAAGTGGCCCCTGGGGGCCCGGGATGGGGGGTCTATAGCTTCTGAGGTTACCCTGATAACATTTACACTGCACTGGGGGAGGGGAGAGGGGAGAAGGGGATAAAGGGGAGAGGCTGGGGATTAAGGGAGAGGGGAGAGGATGGGGGTGACAGGATGGGGATAAAGGGAGAGGGGAAAGGATGGGGAGAGGATGGGATAAGGGAGAGGGAGAGGATGGGATAAAGGGAGAGGGGAGGATGGGGATAAAGGAGAGGGGAGAGGATGGGGATAAAGGGAGGGGAGAGGATGGGGATAAAGGGAGAGGGGGGAGGGTGGGGATAAAGGGAGAGGGGGGAGGGTGGGGATAAAGGGAGAGGGGGGAGGGTGGGGATAAAGGGAGGGGAGAGGATGGGATAAAGGGAGAGGGGGAGAGGATGGGGATAAGAGCCCCAGAAGGAGGTGAGAAATCATGACCCCCTGTGTGCAGAGCTCTCTCTTGTGCACTCTCTCTCACTCTTGTGCACTCTCTCACTCACTCTTGTGCACTCTGACTCACTCTTGTGCACACTCACTCACTCTTGTGCACAATCACTCACTCTTGTGCACTCTCACTCACTCTTCTGCACTCTCTCTCACTCTTGTGCACTCTCTCCTCTCACACACACCCACTCTTGTGCACTCTCTCTCTCACTCTTGTGCACTCTCTCTCACACTCTTATGCTCTCTCTCTCTCTCTCTCTCACTCTTGTGCACTCTCTCTCACTCTTGTGCACGCGCTCTCTGCGCGCTCTCTTTCACTCTTGTGCACTCTTTCACTCTTGTGCACTCTTTCACTCTTGTGCACTCTTTCACTCTTGTGCACTCTTTCACTCTTGTGCACTCTTTCACTCTTGTGCACTCTTTCACTCTTGTGCACTCTTTCACTCTTGTGCACTCTTTCACTCTTGTGCACTCTTTCACTCTTGTGCACTCTTTCACTCTTCTGCACTCTCACTCTTCTGCACTCTTTCACTCTTCTGCACTCTCTCTCACTCTTCTGCACTCTCTCTCACTCTTGTGCACCTCTCTCTCTCACACACACCCACTCTTGTGCACTCTCTCTCTCACTCTTGTGCACTCTCTCTCACACTCTTATGCTCTCTCTCTCTCTCTCTCTCTCACTCTTGTGCACTCTCTCTCACTCTTGTGCGCGCGCTCTCTTTCACTCTTGTGCACTCTTTCACTCTTGTGCACTCTCACTCTTGTGGCACTTTCACTCTTGTGCACTTCATTGTGCACTCTTTCACTCTTGTGCACTCTTTCACTCTTGTGCACTCTCTTTCACTCTTGTGCACTCTCTTTCACTCTTGTGCACTCTCTTTCACTCTTGTGCACTCTCTTTCACTCCTTGTGCACTCTCTTTCACTCTTGTGCACTCACTCTTGTGCACTCACTCTTGTGCACTCACTCTTGTGCACTCACTCTTGTGCACTCACTCTTGTGCACTCACTCTTGTGCACTCTCCTGCCGCGTCTCTTTCACTCTTGTGCACTCTCTCTCTCACTCTTGTGCACACTCTCTCTCTCACTCTTGTGCACTCTCTCTCTCACTCTTGTGCACTCTCTCTCTCACTCTTGTGCACTCTCTCTCTCTCTCTCTCTCTCTCTCGTGCACTCTTTCTCTCACTCTTGTGCACTCTCTCTTTCACTCTTGTGCACTCTCTCTCACTCTCTCTGTCCACTCTTGTGCGCTCTCTCACTCTTGTGCGCTCTCTGACTCTTGTGCGCTCTCTGACTCTTGTGCGCTCGCCCTCTCACTCTTGTGTGCTCGCCCTCTCACTCTTGTGCGCTCGCCCTCTCACTCTTGTGCGCTCGCCCTCTCACTCTTGTGCGCTCAATCTCTCACTCTTGTGCGCTCGCTCTCTCTCTCACTCTTGTGCACTCGCTCTCTCACTCTTGTGCGCTCGCTCTCTCACTCTTGTGCGCTCGCTCTCTCACTCTTGTGCGCTCGCTCTCTCACTCTTGTGCGCTCTCTCACACACTCTGTTGCGCTCTCTCACTCACTCTTGTGCGCTCTCTCACTCACTCTTGTGCGCTCTCTCACTCACTCTTGTGCCCTCTCACTCACTCTTGTGCGCTCTCTCACTCACTCTTGTGCGCTCTCTCTCACTCTTGTGCGCTCTCTCTCACTCTTGTGCGCTCTCTCTAACTCTTGTGCGCTCTCTCTCACTCGTGTGCGCTCTCTCTCACTCGTGTGCGCTCTCTCTCACTCGTGTGCGCTCTCTCTCACTCGTGTGCGCTCTCTCTCACTCGTGTGCGCTCTCTCTCACTCGTGTGCGCTCTCTCACTCGTGTGCGCTCTCTCTCACTCGTGTGCGCTCACTCGTGTGCGCTCTCTCGTGTGCGCTCTCTCGTGTGCGCTCTCTCGTGTGCGCTCACTCGTGTGCGATCTCTCGTGTGCGCTCTCTCGTGTGCGCTCGCTCGTGTGCGCTTGCTCGTGTGCGCTCGCTCGTGTGCGCTCGCTCGTGTGCGCTCGCTCGTGTGCGCTCGCTCGTGTGCGCTCGCTCGTGTGCGCTCGCTCGTGTGCGCTCGCTCGTGTGCGCTCGCTCTCACTCGTGTGCGCTCGCTCTCACTCGTGTGCGCTCGCTCTCACTCGTGTGCGCTCGCTCTCACTCGTGTGCGCTCGCTCTCACTCGTGTGCGCTCGCTCTCACTCGTGTGCGCTCGCTCTCACTCGTGTGCGCTCGCTCTCACTCGTGTGCGCTCGCTCTCACTCGTGTGCGCTCGCTCTCACTCGTGTGCGCTCGCTCTCACTCGTGTGCGCTCGCTCTCACTCGTGTGCGCTCGCTCTCACTCGTGTGCGCTCGCTCTCACTCGTGTGCGCTCGCTCTCACTCGTGTGCGCTCGCTCTCACTCGTGTGCGCTCGCTCTCACTCGTGTGCGCTCGCTCTCACTCGTGTGCGCTCGCTCTCACTCGTGTGCGCTCGCTCTCACTCGCGCTCGCTCTCACTCACTCGCGCTCGCTCTCACTCACTCGCGCTCGCTCTCACTCACTCGCGCTCGCTCTCACTCACTCGCGCTCGCTCTCACTCGCGCTCGCTCTCACTCACTCGCGCTCGCTCTCACTCACTCGCGCTCGCTCTCACTCACTCGCGCTCGCTCTCACTCACTCGCGCTCGCTCGCTCTCACTCACTCACTCGCGCTCGCTCTCACTCACTCACTCGCGCTCGCTCTCACTCACTCGCGCTCGCTCTCACTCACTCGCGCTCGCTCTCACTCACTCGCGCTCGCTCTCACTCGCGCTCGCTCTCACTCACTCGCGCTCGCTCTCACTCACTCGCGCTCGCTCTCACTCACTCGCGCTCGCTCTCACTCACTCGCGTGCGCTCTCACTCACTCGCGTGCGCTCGCTCTCACTCACTCGCGTGCGCTCGCTCTCACTCACTCGCGTGCGCTCGCTCTCACTCACTCGCGTGCGCTCGCTCTCACTCTTGCGCACTCGCGTGCGCTCGCTCTCACTCACTCGCGTGCGCTCACTCTCTCTCACTCGCGTGCGCTCACTCTCTCTCACTCGCGTGCGCTCACTCTCTCTCACTCGCGTGCGCTCACTCTCTCTCACTCTTGCGCGCTCACTCTCTCTCACTCTTGCGCGCTCTCTCTCTCTCACTCTTGCGCGTTCGCTCTCTCACTCTTGCGCTCTCTCTCCGCGCACTCTCTCACGTTATACTCCCTAGCTCTCCCCAGTTGTTCCTGATGCAGATGGATGAGCTGGTATAATATGGAGAGGGGGGGGTTGGTACTCAGTCCTGATTTGCACCGCGCGTCTCTCTGTGCAGCGGGACTCCTGTGGCCTGGCTGGAGAGCACCATGCGTGGTGTGGGCCTGGAGGTGTACACGCAGAGCTTCGTCCGAACGCTGCCGTTTCCAGACGAGGCCACGGAGCGATACGTAAGTAACCCCGGTGGGGAGCGCTGGCGTGTCTCATGCGTGTCCCACACGTGTCTCTGTTCCTCGCGTGGTGTTTCACATACATAACCCTGATATATATATATATATATATATATTAACCACTTAACTCATTACCCAGCATTGCCCTACACCGCCACTGCCGGCAAAGGGTTAAAGCTCCAGTTGAAGCTGCAGGGAAGTGAAAGCGCTTCACCATGTAACGCACTGTCCCCACTGTCAGACCCATCCCGTGCCACCGACCAGATTAAATCCAGAGACCTGACCCCAACCCCCGCCCACCAACCAAGCAAGCTCTTATATACTCCCAACCCAAAGCCGGGCCCATAATGTCCCCGCCCCCACCCACCAACCAGGCAAGCTCTTATATACTCCCAACCCATAGCCGGGCCCATAATGTCCCCTCCCCCACCCACCAACCAGGCAAGCTCTTATATACTCCCAACCCAAAGCCGGGCCCATAATGTCCCCTCCCCCACCCACCAACCAGGCAAGCTCTTATATACTCCCAACCCATAGCCGGGCCCATAATGTCCCCTCCCCCGCCGACCAACCAAGCAAGCTCTTATATACTCCCAACCCAAAGCCGGGCCCATAATGTCCCCGCCCCCACCCACCAACCAGGCAAGCTCTTATATACTCCCAACCCATAGCCGGGCCCATAATGTCCCCTCCCCCACCCACCAACCAGGCAAGCTCTTATATACTCCCAACCCAAAGCCGGGCCCATAATGTCCCCTCCCCCACCCACCAACCAGGCAAGCTCTTATATACTCCCAACCCATAGCCGGGCCCATAATGTCCCCTCCCCCGCCGACCAACCAAGCAAGCTCTTATATACTCCCAACCCATAGCCGGGCCCATAATGTCCCCGCCCCCACCCACCAACCAGGCAAGCTCTTATATACTCCCAACCCATAGCCGGGCCCATAATGTCCCCTCCCCCGCCCACCAACCAAGCAAGCTCTTATATACTCCCAACCCATAGCCGGCCCATAATGTCCCCTCCCCCGCCCACCAACCAAGCAAGCTCTTATATACTCCCAACCCATAGCCGGGCCCATAATGTCCCCTCCCCCGCCCACCAACCAAGCAAGCTCTTATATACTCCCAACCCAAAGCCGGGCCCATAATGTCCCCTCCCCCGCCCACCAACCAAGCAAGCTCTTATATACTCCCAACCCAAAGCCGGGCCCATAATGTCCCCGCCCCCACCCACCAACCAGGCAAGCTCTTATATACTCCCAACCCATAGCCGGGCCCATAATGTCCCCTCCCCCGCCCACCAACCAAGCAAGCTCTTATATACTCCCAACCCATAGCCGGGCCCATAATGTCCCCTCCCCGCCCACCAACCAAGCAAGCTCTTATATACTCCCATCCCGTAGCCGGCCCATAATATCCCCTCCCCCGCCCACCAACCAAGCAAGCTCTTATATACTCCCAACCCATAGCCGGGCCCATAATGTCCCCGCCCCCACCCACCAACCAGGCAAGCTCTTATATACTCCCAACCCATAGCCGGGCCCATAATGTCCCCTCCCCCGCCCACCAACCAACCAAGCTCTTATATACTCCCAACCCAAAGCCGGGCCCATAATGTCCCCGCCCCCGCCCACCAACCAGGCAAGCTCTTATATACTCCCAACCCATAGCCGGGCCCATAATGTCCCCTCCCCCGCCCACCAACCAAGCAAGCTCTTATATACTCCCAACCCAAAGCCGGGCCCATAATGTCCCCTCCCCCGCCCATCAACCCAACTCTTATATACTCCCAACCCATAGCCGGCCCATAATGTCCCCTCCCCCGCCCATCAACCAACCAAGCTCTTATATACTCCCAACCCAAAGCCGGCCCATAATGTCCCCTCCCCCGCCCACCAACCAGGCAAGCTCTTATATACTCCCAACCCAAAGCCGGGCCCATAATGTCCCCTCCCCCGCCCACCAACCAGGCAAGCTCTTATATACTCCCAACCCAAAGCCGGGCCCATAATGTCCCCTCCCCCACCCACCAACCAGGCAAGCTCTTATATACTCCCAACCCAAAGCCGGGCCCATAATGTCCCCTCCCCCACCCACCAACCAAGCAAGCTCTTATATACTCCCAACCCAAAGCCGGGCCCATAATGTCCCCTCCCCCACCCACCAACCAGGCAAGCTCTTATATACTCCCAACCCATAGCCGGCCCATAATGTCCCCTCCCCGCCCACCAACCAGGCAAGCTCTTATATACTCCCAACCCAAAGCCGGCCCATAATGTCCCCTCCCCCGCCCACCAACCAACCAAGCTCTTATATACTCCCAACCCAAAGCCGGGCCCATAATGTCCCCTCCCCCACCCACCAACCAGGCAAGCTCTTATATACTCCCAACCCATAGCCGGGCCCATAATGTCCCCCTCCCCCGCCCACCAACCAAGCAAGCTCTTATATACTCCCAACCCATAGCCGGGCCCATAATGTCCCCCTCCCCCGCCCACCAACCAAGCAAGCTCTTATATACTCCCAACCCATAGCCGGGCCCATAATGTCCCCTCCCCCCACCCCACCAACCAAGCAAGCTCTTATATACTCCCCAACCCATAGCCGGGCCCATAATGTCCCCCTCCCCCCGCCCACCAACCAAGCAAGCTCTTAAATACTCCCAAACCAAAGCCGGGCCCATAATGTTCCCTCCCCCGCCCACCAACCAAGCAAGCTCTTATATACTCCCAACCCAAAGCTGGGCCCATAATGTCCCCTCCCCCACCCACCAACCAAGCAAGCTCTTATATACTCCCAACCCATAGCCGGGCCCATAATGTCCCCTCCCCCACCCACCAACCAAGCAAGCTCTTATATACTCCCAACCCATAGCCGGCCCATAATGTCCCCTCCCCCGCCCACCAACCAAGCAAGCTCTTAAATACTCCCAACCCAAAGCCGGGCCATAATGTCCCCCTCCCCCACCCACCAACCAGGCAAGCTCTTATATACTCCAACCCATAGCCGGCCCATAATATCCCCTCCCACCCGCCCACCAACCAAGCAAGCTCTTATATACTCACCAACCATAGCCGGGCCCATAATGTCCCCTCCCCCGCCCCACCAACCAAGCAAGCTCTTATATACTCCCAACCCAAAGCCGGGCCCATAATGTCCCCTCCCCCACCCACCAACCAGGCAAGCTCTTATATACTCCCAACCCATAGCCGGGCCCATAATGTCCCCTCCCCCGCCCACCAACCCAACTCTTATATACTCCCAACCCATAGCCGAGCCCATAATGTCCCCTCCCCCGCCCACCAACCAAGCAAGCTCTTATATACTCCCAACCCATAGCCGGGTCCATAATATCCCCTCCCCCGCCCACCAACCAAGCAAGCTCTTACATACTCCCAACCCATAGCCGGGTCCATAATGTCCCCTCCCCCGCCCACCAACCAAGCAAGCTCTTATATACTCCCAACCCATAGCCGGGCCCATAATGTCCCCTCCCCCGCCCACCAACCAAGCAAGCTCTTATATACTCCCAACCCATAGCCGGGCCCATAATGTCCCCTCCCCCGCCCACCAACCCAACTCTTATATACTCCCAACCCATAGCCGAGCCCATAATGTCCCCTCCCCCGCCCACCAACCCAACTCTTATATACTCCCAACCCATAGCCGGGCCCATAATGTCCCCTCCCCCCGCCCATCAACCAAGGAAGCTCTTATATACTCCCAACCCATAGCCGGCCCATAATGTCCCCTCCCCCTCCCATCAACCAAGGAAGCTCTTATATACTCCCAACCCAAAGCCAGGCCCATAATGTCCCCTCCCCGCCCACCAACCAAGCAAGCTCTTATATACTCCCAACCCATAGCCGGGCCCATAATGTCCCCTCCCCGCCCACCAACCAAGCAAGCTCTTATATACTCCCAACCCATAGCCGGCCCATAATGTTCCCTCCCCCGCCCACGAACCAAGCAAGCTCTTATATTCTCCCCAACCATAGCCGGGCCCATAATGTCCCCATCCCCTGCCCACCAACCAAGCTCTTATATACTCCCAACCCATAGCCGTGCCCCATAATGTTCCCTCCCCCGCCCACCAACCAAGCAAGCTCTTATATACTCCCAACCCATAGCCGGGCCCATAATGTCCCCTCCCCCGCCCACCAACCAAGCAAGCTCTTATATACTCCCAACCCATAGCCGGGCCCATAATGTCCCCTCCCCCGCCCACCAACCAAGCAAGCTCTTATATACTCCCATCCCATAGCCGGCCCATAATGTCCCCCTCCCCGCCCACCAACCAAGCAAGCTCTTATATACTCCCAACCCATAGCCGGGCCCATAATGTCCCCTCCCTGACACCAAACAAGCAATCTCTTATATACTCCCAACCCATAGCCGGGCACATAATGTCCCCCCCCCCCGACCACCAACCAAGCAAGCTCTTATATACTCCCAACCCATAGCCGAGCCCATAATGTCCCCCCCCCCTCCCACCAACCACGCAAGCTCTTATATACTCCCAACCATAGCCGGGCCTATAATGTCCCCCTCCCCCGCCCACCAACCAAGCAAGCTCTTATATACTCCCAACCCATAGCCGGGTCCATAATGTCCCTTCCCCCCCCCACCAACCAAGCAAGCTCTTATATACTCCCAACCCATAGCCGGGCCCATAATGTCCCCTCCCCCGCCCACCAACCAAGCAAGCTCTTATATACTCCCAACTCATAGCCGGGCCCATAATGTCCCCTCCCCCACCCACCAACCAAGCAAGCTCTTATATACTCCCAACCCAATAGCCGGGTCCATAATGTCCCCTCCTCCCCACCAACCAAGCAAGCTCTTATATACTCCCAACCCATAGCCGGGTCCATAATGTCCCCTCCCCCGCCCACCAACCAAGCTCTTATATACTCCAACCATAGCCGGCCCATAATGTCCCTCCCCCGCCCCACCAACCAAGCAAGCTCTTATATACTCCCAACCCATAGCCGGGCCTATAATGTCCCCTCCCCCGCCCACCAACCAAGCAAGCTCTTATATACTCCCAACCCAAAGCCAGGCCCATAATGTCCCCTCCCCCGCCCACCAACCAAGCAAGCTCTTATATACTCCCCACCCATAGCCGGGTCCATAATGTCCCCCCCCCCCCCCCACCAACCAAGCAAGCTCTTATATACTCCCATCCCATAGCTGGCCCATAATGTCCCCTCCCCCGCCCACCAACCAAGCAAGCTCTTATATACTCCCCATCCCATAGCTGGCCCATAATGTCCCCTCCCCCGCCCACCAACCAAGCTCTTATATACTCCCAACCCATAGCCGGCCCATAATGTTCCCTCCCCTGCCCACCAACCAAGCAAGCTCTTATATACTTCCAACCCACAGCCGGGCCTATAATGTCCCCTCCCCCGCCACCAACCAAGCTCTTATATACTCCCAACCCATACCCGGGCACATAATGTCCCCTCCCCGCCCACCTACCAACCAAGCAAGCTCTTATATACTCCCAACCCATACCCGGGCACATAATGTCCCCTCCCCGCCCCACCAACCAGGCAAGCTCTTATATACTCCCAACCCATAGCCGGGCACATAATGTCCCCTCCCCCGCCCACCAACCCAACTCTTATATACTCCCAATCCATAGCCGTGCCCATAATGTCCCCTCCCCCCCCACCAACCAAGCAAGCTCTTATATACTCCCAACCCATAGCCAGGCCCATAATGTCCCCTCCCCCGCCCACCAACCAAGCAAGCTCTTATATACTCCCAACCCATAGCCGGCCCATAATGTCCCCTCCCCGCCCACCAACCAAGCAAGCTCTTATATACTCCCAACCCATAGCCGGCCCATAATGTCCCCTCCCCTGCCCACCAACCAAGCAAGCTCTTATATACTCCCAACCCAAAGCCGGGCCCATAATGTCCCCTCCCCCGCCCACCAACCAAGCAAGCTCTTATATACTAATTAGACTGTAAGCTCCTCGGAGCAGGGACTCCTCTTCCTTAATGTCTAAAGCACTTATTCCCATGATCTGTTATTTATATTATCTGTTATTTATTGGATTACCACATGTATTACTGCTGTGAAGCGCTATGTACATTAATGGCGCTATATAAATAAAGACATACAATACAATACAATACAATACAATACTCCCAACCCAAAGCCGGGCCCATAATGTCCCCTCCCCCGCCCACCAACCAAGCAAGCTCTTATATACTCCCAACCCATAGCCGGCCCATAATGTCCCCTCCCCGCCCACCAACCAAGCAAGCTCTTATATACTCCTAACCCAAAGCCGGGCCCATAATATCCCCTCCCCGCCCACCAGCCAAGCAAGCTCTTATATACTCCCAACCAAAGCCGGGCCCATAATGTCCCCTCCCCGCCCACCAACCAAGCAAGCTCTTATATACTCCCAACCCATAGCCGGCCCATAATGTCCCCTCCCCGCCCACCAACCAAGCAAGCTCTTATATACTCCCAACCCAAAGCCGGGCCCATAATGTCCCCTCCCCCGCCCACCAACCAAGCAAGCTCTTATATACTCCCAACCCATAGCCGAGCCCATAATGTTCCCTTCCCCGCCCACCAACCAAGCAAGCTCTTATATACTCCCAACCCATAGCCGGGCCCATAATTTCCCCTCCCCCGCCCACCAACCAAGCAAGCTCTTATATACTCCCAACCCATAGCCGGGCCCATAATGTCCCCTCCCCCGCCCACCAACCAAGCAAGCTCTTATACTCCCAACCCAAAGCCGGGCCCATAATGTCCCCTCCCCCGCCCACCAACCAAGCAAGCTCTTATATACTCCCAAACCATAGCCAGGCCCATAATGTTCCCCCCCCCCGCCCATCAACCAAGCAAGCTCTTATATACTCCCAACCCATAGCCGGCCCATAATGTCCCCTCCCCCGCCCACCAACCAAGCAAGTTCTTATATACTCCCAACCCATAGCCGGGCCCATAATGTCCCCTCCCCCACCCACCAACCAAGCAAGCTCTTATATACTCCCAACCCATAGCCAGGCCCATAATGTCCCCTCCCCCGCCCACCAACCAAGCAAGCTCTTATATACTCCCAACCCAAAGCCGGGCCCATAATGTCCCCTCCCCCGCCCACCAACCAAGCAAGCTCTTATATACTCCCAACCCATAGCCGGCCCATAATGTCCCCTCCCCCACCCACCAACCAAGCAAGCTCTTATACTCCCAACCCAAAGCCGGGCCCATAATGTCCCCTCCCCCGCCCACCAAGCAAGCAAGCTCTTATATACTCCCAACCCATAGCCGTGCCCATAATGTCCCCTCCCCGCCCACCAACCAAGCAAGCTCTTATATACTCTCAACCCATGGCCGGGCCCATAATGTCCCCTCCCCTGCCCACCAACCCAACTCTTATATACTCCCAACCCATAGCCAGGCCCATAATGTCCCCTCCCCCGCCCACCAACCCAACTCTAATATACTCCCAACCCATAGCCGGGCCCATAATGTCCCCTCCCCCGCCGACCAACCAAGCAAGCTCTTATATACTCCCAACCCACAGCCGAGTCCATAATGTCCCCTCCCCCACCCACCAACCAAGCAAGCTCTTATATACTCCCAACCCATAGCCGGGCCCATAATTTCCCCTCCCCCGCCCACCAACCAAGCAAGCTCTTATATACTCCCAACCCATAGCCGGGCCCATAATGTCCCCTCCCCCGCCCACCAACCAAGCAAGCTCTTATACTCCCAACCCAAAGCCGGGCCCATAATGTCCCCTCCCCCGCCCACCAACCAAGCAAGCTCTTATATACTCCCAAACCATAGCCAGGCCCATAATGTTCCCCCCCCCCGCCCATCAACCAAGCAAGCTCTTATATACTCCCAACCCATAGCCGGCCCATAATGTCCCCTCCCCCGCCCACCAACCAAGCAAGTTCTTATATACTCCCAACCCATAGCCGGGCCCATAATGTCCCCTCCCCCACCCACCAACCAAGCAAGCTCTTATATACTCCCAACCCATAGCCAGGCCCATAATGTCCCCTCCCCCGCCCACCAACCAAGCAAGCTCTTATATACTCCCAACCCAAAGCCGGGCCCATAATGTCCCCTCCCCCGCCCACCAAGCAAGCAAGCTCTTATATACTCCCAACCCATAGCCGTGCCCATAATGTCCCCTCCCCGCCCACCAACCAAGCAAGCTCTTATTTACTCTCAACCCATGGCCGGGCCCATAATGTCCCCTCCCCTGCCCACCAACCCAACTCTTATATACTCCCAACCCATAGCCAGGCCCATAATGTCCCCTCCCCCGCCCACCAACCCAACTCTAATATACTCCCAACCCATAGCCGGGCCCATAATGTCCCCTCCCCCGCCGACCAACCAAGCAAGCTCTTATATACTCCCAACCCACAGCCGAGTCCATAATGTCCCCTCCCCCACCCACCAACCAAGCAAGCTCTTATATACTCCCAACCCATAGCCGGGCCCATAATGTCCCCTCCCCCGCCCACCAACCCAACTCTTATATACTCCCAACCCATAGCCGGCCCATAATGTCCCCTCCCCCGCCCACCAACCAAGCAAGCTCTTATATACTCCCAACCCATAGCCGGCCCATAATGTCCCCATCCCCCCCGCCCACCAACCAAGCAAGCTCTTATATACTCCCAACCCATAGCCGGCCCATAATGTCCCCTCCCCCGCCCACCAACCAAGCAAGCTCTTATATACTCCCAACCCAAAGCCGGGCCCATAATGTCCCCTCCCCCGCCCATCAACCAAGCAAGCTCTTATATACTCCCAACCCATAGCCGGCCCATAATGTCCCCTCCCCCGCCCACCAACCAAGCAAGCTCTTATATACTCCCAACCCATAGCCGGCCCATAATGTCTACTCCCCCGCCCACCAACCAAGCAAGCTGTTATATACTCCCAATCCAAAGCCAGGCCCATAATGTCCCCTCCCATGCCCACCAACCCAACTCTTATATACTACCAACCCATAACCGGGCCCATAATGTTCCCTCCCCCGCCCACCAACCAAGCAAGCTGTTATATACTCCCAACCCAAAGCCAGGCCCATAATGTCCCCTCCCATGCCCACTAACCCAACTCTTATATACTCCCAACCCATAACCGGGCCCATAATGTCCCCTCCCCCGCCCACCAACCAAGCAAGCTCTTATATACTCCCAACCCATAGCCGAGCCCACAATATCCCCTCCCCCGCCCAACAACCATGGAAGCTCTTATGTACTCCCAACCCATAGCCGGCCCATAATGTCCCCTCCCCACCCACCAACCAAGCAAGCTCTTATATACTCCCAACCCAAAGCCAGGCCCATAATGTCCCCTCCCCCGCCCACCAACCAAGCAAGCTCTTATATACTCCCAACCCATAGCCGGGCCCATAATGTCCCCTCCCCGCCCACCAACCAAGCAAGCTCTTATATACTCCCATCCCATAGCCGGCCCATAATGTCCCCTCCCCCGCCCACCAACCAAGCAAGCTCTTATATACTCCCAACCCATAGCCGGGCCCATAATGTTCCCTCCCCCGCCCACCAACCAAGCAAGCTCTTATATACTCCCAACCCATAGCCGGGCCCATAATGTCCCCTCCCCCGCCCACCAACCTAGCAAGCTTTTATATACTCCCAACCCATAGCCGGGCCCATAATGTCCCCTCCCCCGCCCACCAACCAAGCAAGCTCTTATATACTCCCAACCCATAGCCGGCCCATAATGTCCCCTCCCACCAACCAAGCAAGCTCTTATATACTCCCAACCCATAGCCAGGCCCATAATGTCCCCTCCCCGCCCACCAACCAAGGAAGCTCTTATATACTCCCAACCCAAAGCTGGCCCATAATGTCCCCTCCCCGCCCACCAACCAAGCAAGCTCTTATATACTCCCAACCCATAGCCGGGCCCATAATGTCCCCTCCCCCGCCCACCAACCAAGCAAGCTCTTATATACTCCCAACCCATAGCCGAGCCTATAATGTCCCCTCCCCCGCCCACCAACCAAGCAAGCTCTTATATACTCCCAACCCATAGCCGAGCCCATAATATCCCCTCCCCCGCCCAACAACCAAGGAAGCTCTTATATACTCCCAACCCATAGCCGGCCCATAATGTCCCCTCCCCCGCCCACCAACCAAGCAAGCTCTTATATACTCCCAACCCATAGCCAGGCCCATAATGTCCCCTCCCCGCCCACCAACCAAGGAAGCTCTTATATACTCCCAACCCAAAGCCGGGCCCATAATGTCCCCTCCCCCGCCCACCAACCAAGCAAGCTCTTATATACTCCCATCCCATAGCCGAGCCCATAATGTCCCCTCCCCCGCCCACCAACAAAGGAAGCTCTTATATACTCCCAACCCATAGCCGGGCCCATAATGTCCCCTCCCCGCCCACCAACCAAGCAAGCTCTTATATACTCCCAACCCATAGCCGGCCCATAATGTCTACTCCCCCGCCCACCAACCAAGCAAGCTGTTATATACTCCCAACCCAAAGCCAGGCCCATAATGTCCCCTCCCATGCCCACCAACCCAACTCTTATATACTCCCAACCCATAACCGGGCCCATAATGTTCCCTCCCCCGCCCACCAACCAAGCAAGCTGTTATATACTCCCAACCCAAAGCCAGGCCCATAATGTCCCCTCCCATGCCCACCAACCCAACTCTTATATACTCCCAACCCATAACCGGGCCCATAATGTCCCCTCCCCCGCCCACCAACCAAGCAAGCTCTTATATACTCCCAACCCATAGCCGAGCCCACAATATCCCCTCCCCCGCCCAACAACCATGGAAGCTCTTATGTTCTCCCAACCCATAGCCGGCCCATAATGTCCCCTCCCCGCCCACCAACCAAGCAAGCTCTTATATACTCCCAACCCAAAGCCAGGCCCATAATGTCCCCTCCCCCGCCCACCAACCAAGCAAGCTCTTATATACTCCCAACCCATAGCCGGGCCCATAATGTCCCCTCCCCCGCCCACCAACCAAGCAAGCTCTTATATACTCCCATCCCATAGCCGGCCCATAATGTCCCCTCCCCCGCCCACCAACCAAGCAAGCTCTTATATACTCCCAACCCATAGCCTGGCCCATAATGTTCCCTCCCCCGCCCACCAACCAAGCAAGCTCTTATATACTCCCAACCCATAGCCGGGCCCATAATGTCCCCTCCCCCGCCCACCAACCAAGCAAGCTCTTATATGCTCCCAACCCATAGCCGGCCCATAATGTCCCCTCCCCGCCCACCAACCAAGCAAGCTCTTATATACTCCCAACCCATAGCCGGGCCCATAATGTCCCCTCCCCCGCCCACCAACCAAGCAAGCTCTTATATACTCCCAACCCATAGCCGAGCCCATAATGTCCCCTCCCCCGCCCACCAACCAAGCATGCTCTTATATACTCCCAACCCATAGCCGAGCCCATTATATCCCCTCCCCCGCCCAACAACCAAGGAAGCTCTTATATACTCCCAACCCATAGCCGGCCCATAATGTTCCCTCCCCCGCCCACCAACCAAGCAAGCTCTTATATACTCCCAACCCATAGCCGGGCCCATAATGTCCCCTCCCCCGCCCACCAACCAAGCAAGCTCTTATATGCTCCCAACCCATAGCCGGCCCATAATGTCCCCTCCCCGCCCACCAACCAAGCAAGCTCTTATATACTCCCAACCCATAGCCAGGCCCATAATGTCCCCTCCCCGCCCACCAACCAAGGAAGCTCTTATATACTCCCAACCCAAAGCCGGCCCATAATGTCCCCTCCCCGCCCACCAACCAAGCAAGCTCTTATATACTCCCAACCCATAGCCGGGCCCATAATGTCCCCTCCCCCGCCCACCAACCAAGCAAGCTCTTATATACTCCCAACCCATAGCCGAGCCCATAATGTCCCCTCCCCCGCCCACCAACCAAGCAAGCTCTTATATACTCCCAACCCATAGCCGAGCCCATAATATCCCCTCCCCCGCCCAACAACCAAGGAAGCTCTTATATACTCCCAACCCATAGCCGGCCCATAATGTCCCCTCCCCCGCCCACCAACCAAGCAAGCTCTTATATACTCCCAACCCATAGCCAGGCCCATAATGTCCCCTCCCCCGCCACCAACCAAGCAAGCTCTTATATACTCCAGACCCATAGCCGGCCCATAATGTCCCCTCCCCCGCCCACCAACCAAGCAAGCTCTTATATACTCCCAACCCATAGCCGAGCCCATAATATCCCCTCCCCCGCCCACCAACCAAGCAAGCTCTTATATACTCCCAACCCATAGCCGGCCCATAATGTCCCCTCCCCGCCCACCAACCAAGCAAGCTCTTATATACTCCCAACCCATAGCCAGGCCCATAATGTCCCCTCCCCGCCCACCAACCAAGGAAGCTCTTATATACTCCCAACCCATAGCCGGCCCATAATGTCCCCTCCCCCGCCCACCAACCAAGCAAGCTCTTATATACTCCCAACCCAAAGCCGGGCCCATAATGTCCCCTCCCCGCCCACCAACCAAGCAAGCTCTTATATACTCCCAACCCATAGCCGGCCCATAATGTCCCCTCCCCCGCCCACCAACCAAGCAAGCTCTTATATACTCCCAACCCAAAGCCGGGCCCATAATGTCCCCTCCCCGCCCACCAACCAAGCAAGCTCTTATATACTCCCAACCCATAGCCGGCCCATAATGTCCCCTCCCCCGCCCACCAACCAAGCAAGCTCTTATATACTCCCAACCCAAAGCCGGGCCCATAATGTCCCCTCCCCCGCCCACCAACCAAGCAAGCTCTTATATACTCCCATCCCATAGCCGAGCCCATAATGTCCCCTCCCCCGCCCACCAACAAAGGAAGCTCTTATATACTCCCAACCCAAAGCCGGGCCCATAATGTCCCCTCCCCGCCCACCAACCAAGCAAGCTCTTATATACTCCCATCCCATAGCCGAGCCCATAATGTCCCCTCCCCCCCCGCCCACCAACAAAGGAAGCTTTAATAACCAATGTACAGCGCTCTGGTAAGGCGGGCGCTGTACAAGTCAATAAATAACGCCTTCCCTAGGATTTTCAGCAGATGCAATGCTCCCGGCCGCACCGGTCGGTGGCCCGTCCGCACCGGTCGGTGGCCCGGCCGCACCGGTCGGTGGCTCGGCCGCACCGGTCGGTGGCTCGGCCGCACCGGTCGGTGGCCCGGCCGCACCGGTCGGTGGCCCGGCCGCACCGGTCGGTGGCCCGGCCGCACCGGTCGGTGGCCCGGCCGCACCGGTCGGTGGCCCGGCCGCACCGGTCGGTGGCCCGGCCGCACCGGTCGGTGGCCCGGCCGCACCGGTCGGTGGCCCGGCCGCACCGGTCGGTGGCCCGGCCGCACCGGTCGGTGGCCCGGCCGCACCGGTCGGTGGCCCGGCCGCACCGGTCGGTGGCCCGGCCGCACCGGTCGGTGGCCCGGCCGCACCGGTCGGTGGCCCGGCCGCACCGGTCGGTGGCCCGGCCGCACCGGTCGGTGGCCCGGCCGCACCGGTCGGTGGCCCGGCCGCACCGGTCGGTGGCCCGGCCGCACCGGTCGGTGGCCCGGCCGCACCGGTCGGTGGCCCGGCCGCATCGGTCAGTGGCCCGGCCGCGGTAAGGTCTCGGTGCAGTGTGATGATGATGATGGTTGTGATGTTTCTGTCTGCAGATGGTGAAGGGTACCAATGTGTACGGGATCCTGCGGGCGCCGCGTGCAGCCAGCACCGAGTCCCTGGTTCTGAGCGCCCCCTGCAGCGACGGGCAGAATAACCACCAGGCTGTCGGGCTCATGCTGGCGCTGGCATCGTACTTCCGAGGTGAGACGCGCAGTGTGGCACGGAGACACGGGCAGGCCTGGGGTTTTACGGAGACGCGGGAGCCACAGGAGCCACGGGGGCACGGGGGGCACCCGAACAATCAGATACTGCAGAGTATTTCTGAAAGTACTGCGTGTTACCCTCTCAATGCCATCACTTTGAGGGTTATTATATTACCCAGAATCCCAGGCTGCAGCAGAAGCACTGTGTACTAAGAGATAATGGGGACGGGCGGGGTTGCAGACCTGGCTGAGACGGGGGAATTTGCTCACACTATGTGGGAATGTTATTTACTATTTTCCCTGCCATACTTTGCCGACCTGGCAGGGGCACGGTAATTACCCAACGTCTGTTATACGCAACAGAACCGCGGTGGGAGAAGCGTCCGCCACGTGTCTCTGTGTCTTCTCATTCTCAGGAGCAAAGCCTGTCATGGGAGACCAGGTCTTTTAACACCATTTATATTTAAGGGATCAGTCACAAGGCAAAACAAGGCAGTGAAATAAAATGAGGTTTATTGGGATAAGACCTCGGAAACACACAAGAATACAAAATACAAAAATCTACACACTTACGGGGTTCTGGGGGATGAGATCTACCTTTCATAGGTGCAGGGACCCACTTCAAATGGGTTTCCCCTGTCCGCTTCTCTGCTTCAGGGTATCAGTGTGCTGAACACACAGCAGCCCCTCTGACATGTACCTCCAGCTGGTCACAGTCCAGCTCCACACTCCTTCCCAGAGTGTCTCTCCCTCTGTTAGTCTCCAGCTCTGATCAACAGTGTTCCTTATATGCCCCTTGGTGGCTATACTTTAACATTGAGCAAGGGTAGCCAGCCAAGAGAAACAGTGCCTGGGGCTCAGACCTGGTAACTGATTCTATTAACTAGTGCCATTCCTTTGTTCTGATCATATCTTTTCTATAGAACAGTTCAGCCAAAGGGATTACAGAAACTCCCTCCCACTCTCTCTAGGTGACCTAATTACATCTTTTGGGTGATGCTGATGACACACAAATATACTTTTCAACACCCGACCTTACACCTGCTGTACAAACCAAAGTTTCTGAATGTCTCTCTGCTATATCATCCTGGATGGCCCTCCGCCGCCTTAAACTCAACATGGCTAAAACAGAACTCCTCATACTTCCTCCCAAACCTGGCCCTACTTCCGCCTTCCACATTACTGTTGGAACTACGATCATTCACCCAGTAGCCCAAGCACGCTGCCTAGGGGTCACACTCGACTCCTCTCTCACATTCGCCCCTCACATTCAAAACATTTCTAAAACCTGTCGCTTTTTCCTCCGCAATATAACAAAGATACGCCCTTTCCTCTGTTGCTCGACTGCTAAAACTCTGACTCAGGCCCTCATTCTCTCCCGTCTTCATTACTGTAACCTCCTGCTGTCCGTCCTTCCTGCCTCTCACCTGTCTCCCCTACAATCTATCCTAAACGCTGCTGCCAGAATCACTCTACTCTTTCCTAGATCTGTCTCAGCATCTCCCCTCCTGAAATCCCTCTCCTGGCTTCCGATCAAATCCTGCATCTCACACTCCATTCTTCTCCTCACTTTTAAAGCTTTACACTCTTCTGCCCCTCCTTACATCTCAGCCCTAATTTCTCGATATGCACCATCCAGACTCTTGCGTTCTGCTCAAGGATGTCTTCTTTCTACCCCCTTTGTATCTAAAGCACCTCTCCCGCCTTAAACCTTTTTCACTGACTGCCCCACACCTCTGGAATGCCCTTCCCCTCAGTACCCGACTAGCACCCTCTCTATCTACCTTTAAGACCCAACTTAAGACACACTTGCTTAAAGAAGCATATGAATAGCACTGTGGATATTCTGAACACATGATACATAAAGCTTGGCCCCCTGCAGACACACTTACCAGAACTCCCTCCTCCTGTCTCTGTACGTTCTCCCTACCTACCAATTAGACTGTAAGCTCCTCGGGGCAGGGACTCCTCTTCCTTAATGTTACTTTTATGTCTGAAGCACTTATTCCCATGATCTGTTATTTATATTATCTGTTATTTATTTGATTACCCCATGTATTACTACTGTGAAGCGCTATGTACATTAATGGCGCTATATAAATAAAGACATACAATACAATACAATACAATACAATACTCCCAACCCAAAGCCGGGCCCATAATGTCCCCTCCCCCGCCCACCAACCAAGCAAGCTCTTATATACTCCCAACCCACAGCCGAGTCCATAATGTCCCCTCCCCCACCCACCAACCAAGCAAGCTCTTATATACTCCCAACCCATAGCCGGGCCCATAATGTCCCCTCCCCCGCCCACCAACCAAGCAAGCTCTTATATGCTCCCAACCCATAGCCGGCCCATAATGTCCCCTCCCCGCCCACCAACCAAGCAAGCTCTTATATACTCCCAACCCATAGCCGGGCCCATAATGTCCCCTCCCCCGCCCACCAACCAAGCAAGCAATACAATACAATACAATATGCAGGGCTGACATGTTAATTCCATCACCACACAATACTAGATATCTAATCTGGGGGGAGGATTGTCACAGGGAAGACAGAATACAGGCTGTGAAATACATTCTTACAGACCTGGGTTACATTTGCACTTTCCCTGTTCTTCCCCAGATATTAAGGACATTTGGCTGGTGGAAATATTACTAGGACCGCCAAGTTACATGTTTTTTTAGGGGTAAATAGCTGGGATTTCTCTTTATTAGGTCCCCCAGCTACCCCTACCAGAGTCACTATACGGAGCAAGCACACACACAGGGCAGAGTCACTATACGGAGCACGCACACACACAGGGCAGAGTCACTATACTGAGCGCACACAGGGCAGAGTCACACACAGGGCAGAGTCACTATACGGAGCACGCACACAGAGGGCAGAGTCACTATACGGAGCACGCACACACACTGGGCAGAGTCACTATACTGAGCACGCACACAGAGGGCAGAGTCACTATACGGAGCACACACACACAGAGCAGAGTCACTATACTGAGCACGCACGCGCACACAGGGCAGAGTCACACACAGCAGAGTCACTATACAGAGAACGCACACACAGGGCAGAGTCACTATACGGAGCACGCACACACACAGGGCAGAGTCACTATACAGAGCACGCACACACAGGGCAGAGCCACTATACGGAGCACGCAGACACATAGGGCAGAGTCACTATACAGAGCACGCACACACAGGGCAGAGTCACTATACGGAGCACGCACACACAGGGCAGAGTCACTATACGGAGCACGCACACACACAGTGCAGAGTCACTAAACAGAGCACGCACACACACAGGGCAGAGTCACTATACGGAGCACGCACACACACAGGGCAGAGTCACTATACGGAGCACGCACACACACAGGGCAGAGTCACTATACTGAGCACGCATGTGCACACAGGACAGAGTCACACACAGAGCAGAGTCACTATACGGAGCACGCACACACACAGGGCAGAGTCACTATACTGAGCACGCATGCGCACACAGGGCAGAGTCACACACAGAGCAGAGTTACTATATGGAGCACACACACACAGGGCAGAGTCACTATATGGAGCACGCACACACAGGGCAGAGTCACTATACGGAGCACGCACACACACAGGGCAGAGTCACTATACGGAGCACGCACACACACAGGGCAGAGTCACTATACGGAGCACGCAGACACACAGGGCAGAGTCACTATACGGAGCATGCACACACACAGGGCAGAGTCACTATACGGAGCACGCAGACACACAGGGCAGAGTCACTATACGGAGCACGCACACACACAGGGCAGAGTCACTATACGGAGCACGCACACACACAGGGCAGAGTCACTATACGGAGCACGCAGACACACAGGGCAGAGTCACTATACGGAGCATGCACAATCACAGGGCAGAGTCACTATACGGAGCACGCACACAGGGCAGAGTCACTATACGGAGCATGCACACACACACAGGGCAGAGTCAATATACGGAGCACGCACACACACAGGGCAGAGTCACTATACGGAGCACGCACACACAGGGCAGAGTCACTATACTGAGCACGCACACACACAGGGCAGAGTCACTATACTGAGCACGCACACACAGAGGGCAGAGTCACTATACGGAGCACGCACACACACAGGGCAGAGTCACTATACGGAGCACGCACACACACAGGGCAGAGTCACTATACGGAGCACGCACACAGAGGGCAGAGTCACTATACGGAGCATGCACACACACACAGGGCAGAGTCACTATACGGAGCACGCACACACACAGGGCAGAGTCACTATACGGAGCATGCACACACACAGGGCAGAGTCACTATACGGAGCACGCACACACACAGGGCAGAGTCACTATACTGAGCACGCACACACAGGGCAGAGTCACTATACGGAGCACGCACACAGGGCAGAGTCACTATACGGAGCATGCACACACACAGGGCAGAGTCACTATACGGAGCACGCACACACAGGGCAGAGTCACTATACGGAGCACGCACACACACAGGGCAGAGTCACTATACGGAGCACGCACACACACAGGGCAGAGTCACTATACGGAGCACGCACACACACAGGGCAGAGTCACTATACGGAGCACGCACACACAGGGCAGAGTCACTATACTGAGCACGCACACACAGATGGCAGAGTCACTATACTGAGCACGCACACACAGATGGCAGAGTCACTATACTGAGCACGCACACACAGGGCAGAGTCACTATACGGAGCACGCACACACAGATGGCAGAGTCACTATACGGAGCACGCACACACACAGGGCAGAGTCACTATACAGAGCACGCACACACACAGGGCAGAGTCACTATACGGAGCACGCACACACACAGGGCAGAGTCACTATACGGAGCACGCACACACAGGGCAGAGTCACTATACGAAGCACGCACACACACAGGGCAGAGTCACTATACGGAGCACGCACACACACAGGGCAGAGTCACTATACGGAGCACGCACACACACAGGGCAGAGTCACTATACGGAGCACGCACACACACAGGGCAGAGTCACTATACGGAGCACGCACACACACAGGGCAGAGTCACTATACGGAACACTCACACACACAGGGCAGAGTCACTATACTGAGCGCACACACACACAGGGCAGAGTCACTATACGGAGCACGCACACACACAGGGCAGAGTCACTATACGGAGCACGCACACACACTGGGCAGAGTCACTATACGGAGCACGCACACACAGGGCAGAGTCACTATACTGAGCACGCACACACAGGGCAGAGTCACTATACGGAGCACGCACACACAGAGGGCAGAGTCACTATACGGAGCACGCACACACACAGGGCAGAGTCACTATACGGAGCACGCACACACACAGGGCAGAGTCACTATACGGAGCACGCACACACAGGGCAGAGTCACTATACTGAGCACGCACACACAGGGCAGAGTCACTATACGGAGCACGCACACACAGAGGGCAGAGTCACTATACGGAGCATGCACACACACAGGGCAGAGTCACTATACAGAGCACGCACACACACAGGGCAGAGTCACTATACGGAGCATGCACACACACAGGGCAGAGTCACTATACGGAGCACGCACACACACAGGGCAGAGTCACTATACGGAGCACGCACACACACTGGGCAGAGTCACTATACGGAGCACGCACACACAGGGCAGAGTCACTATACTGAGCACGCACACACAGGGCAGAGTCACTATACGGAGCACGCACACACACAGTTCAGAGTCACTATACTGAGCACATACACACACAGGGCAGAGTCACTATACGGAGCACGCACGCGCACAAAGGGCAGAGTCACACACAGAGCAGAGTCACTATACGTAGCACGCACACACAGGGCAGAGTCACTATACGGAGCACGCATACACACAGGGCAGAGTCACTATACGGAGCACGAACACACACGGCAGAGTCACTATACGGAGCACGCACACACACAGGGCAGAGTCACTATACGGAGCACGCACACACACAGGGCAGAGTCACTATACGGAGCACGAACACACACGGCAGAGTCACTATACGGAGCACGCACACACACAGGGCAGAGTCACTATACGGAGCACGCACACACACAGGGCAGAGTCACTATACGGAGCACGCACACACACAGGGCAGAGTCACTATACGGAGCACGCAGACACACAGGGCAGAGTCACTATACGGAGCACGCACACACACAGGGCAGAGTCACTATACGGAGCACGCACACAGGGCAGAGTCACTATACGGAGCACGCACACAGAGGGCAGAGTCACTATACGGAGCACGCACACAGGGCAGAGTCACTATACGGAGCACACACACAGGGCAGAGTCACTATACGGAGCACGCACACAGAGGGCAGAGTCACTATACAGAGCACGCACACAGGGCAGAGTCACTATACGGAGCACACACACAGGGCAGAGTCACTATACGGAGCACGCACACACACAGAGCAGAGTCACTATACTGAGCACGCACACACACCGGACAGAGTCACTATACTGAGCACGCACGTGCACACAGGGCAGAGTCACTATACAGAGCACGCACACACACAGGGCAGTGTCACTATACGGAGCATGCACACACAGGGCAGAGTCACTATACGGAGCACGCACACACACAGGGCAGAGTCACTATACGGAGCACGCACACACAGGGCAGAGTCACTATACGGAGCAGGCACACACACAGGGCAGAGTCGCTATACGGAGCACGCACACACAGGGCAGAGTCACTATACGGAGCACGCACACACAGGGCAGAGTCACTATACGGAGCACGCACACACACAGGGCAGAGTCACTATACGGAGCACGCACACACACAGGGCAGAGTCACTATACGGAGCACGCACACACACAGGGCAGAGTCGCTATACGGAGCACGCACACACAGGGCAGAGTCACTATACGGAGCACGCACACACAGGGCAGAGTCACTATACGGAGCACGCACACACACAGGGCAGAGTCACTATACGGAGCACCCACACATATAGGGCAGAGTCACTATACGGAGCACGCACGAACACAGGGCAGAGTCACACACAGAGCAGAGTCACTATACAGAGCACGCACACACACAGGGCAGAGTCACTATACGGAGCACGCACACACAGGGCAGAGTCACTATACGGAGCACGCACACACACAGGGCAGAGTCGCTATACGGAGCACGCACACACAGGGCAGAGTCACTATACGGAGCACGCACACACAGGGCAGAGTCACTATACGGAGCACGCACACACACAGGGCAGAGTCACTATACGGAGCACGCACACACAGGGCAGAGTCACTATACGGAGCACGCACACACACAGGGCAGAGTCGCTATACGGAGCATGCACACACAGGGCAGAGTCACTATACGGAGCACGCACACACAGGGCAGAGTCACTATACGGAGCACGCACACACACAGGGCAGAGTCACTATACGGAGCACCCACACATATAGGGCAGAGTCACTATACGGAGCACGCACGAACACAGGGCAGAGTCACACACAGAGCAGAGTCACTATACAGAGCACGCACACACACAGGGCAGAGTCACTATACGGAGCACCCACACACACAGGGCAGAGTCACTATACGGAGCATGCACACACACAGGGCAGAGTCACTATACGGAGCACGCACACACAGGGCAGAGTCACTATACTGAGCACGCACACACACAGGGCAGAGTCACTATACTGAGCACGCACACACAGAGGGCAGAGTCACTATACGGAGCACGCACACACACAGGGCAGAGTCACTATACGGAGCACGCACACACACAGGGCAGAGTCACTATACGGAGCACGCACACAGAGGGCAGAGTCACTATACGGAGCATGCACACACACACAGGGCAGAGTCACTATACGGAGCACGCACACACACAGGGCAGAGTCACTATACTGAGCACGCACACACAGGGCAGAGTCACTATACGGAGCACGCACACAGGGCAGAGTCACTATACGGAGCATGCACACACACAGGGCAGAGTCACTATACGGAGCACGTACACACAGGGCAGAGTCACTATACGGAGCACGCACACACACAGGGCAGAGTCACTATACGGAGCACGCACACACACAGGGCAGAGTCACTATACGGAGCACGCACACACACAGGGCAGAGTCACTATACGGAGCACGCACACACAGGGCAGAGTCACTATACTGAGCACGCACACACAGATGGCAGAGTCACTATACTGAGCACGCACACACAGATGGCAGAGTCACTATACTGAGCACGCACACACAGGGCAGAGTCACTATACGGAGCACGCACACACAGATGGCAGAGTCACTATACGGAGCACGCACACACACAGGGCAGAGTCACTATACAGAGCACGCACACACACAGGGCAGAGTCACTATACGGAGCACGCACACACACAGGGCAGAGTCACTATACGGAGCACGCACACACAGGGCAGAGTCACTATACGAAGCACGCACACACACAGGGCAGAGTCACTATACGGAGCACGCACACACACAGGGCAGAGTCACTATACGGAGCACGCACACACACAGGGCAGAGTCACTATACGGAGCACGCACACACACAGGGCAGAGTCACTATACGGAGCACGCACACACACAGGGCAGAGTCACTATACGGAACACTCACACACACAGGGCAGAGTCACTATACTGAGCGCACACACACACAGGGCAGAGTCACTATACGGAGCACGCACACACACAGGGCAGAGTCACTATACGGAGCACGCACACACACTGGGCAGAGTCACTATACGGAGCACGCACACACAGGGCAGAGTCACTATACTGAGCACGCACACACAGGGCAGAGTCACTATACGGAGCACGCACACACAGAGGGCAGAGTCACTATACGGAGCACGCACATACAGAGGGCAGAGTCACTATACGGAGCACGCACACACACAGGGCAGAGTCACTATACGGAGCACGCACACACACAGGGCAGAGTCACTATACGGAGCACGCACACACAGGGCAGAGTCACTATACTGAGCACGCACACACAGGGCAGAGTCACTATACGGAGCACGCACACACAGAGGGCAGAGTCACTATACGGAGCATGCACACACACAGGGCAGAGTCACTATACAGAGCACGCACACACACAGGGCAGAGTCACTATACGGAGCATGCACACACACAGGGCAGAGTCACTATACGGAGCACGCACACACACAGGGCAGAGTCACTATACGGAGCACGCACACACACAGGGCAGAGTCACTATACTGAGCACGCACACACAGGGCAGAGTCACTATACGGAGCACGCACACACAGAGGGCAGAGTCACTATACGGAGCACGCACATACAGAGGGCAGAGTCACTATACGGAGCACGCACACACACAGGGCAGAGTCACTATACGGAGCACGCACACACACAGGGCAGAGTCACTATACGGAGCACGCACACACAGGGCAGAGTCACTATACTGAGCACGCACACACAGGGCAGAGTCACTATACGGAGCACGCACACACAGAGGGCAGAGTCACTATACGGAGCATGCACACACACAGGGCAGAGTCACTATACAGAGCACGCACACACACAGGGCAGAGTCACTATACGGAGCATGCACACACACAGTGCAGAGTCACTATACGGAGCACGCACACACAGGGCAGAGTCACTATACGAAGCACGCACACACACAGGGCAGAGTCACTATACGGAGCATGCACACACACAGGGCAGAGTCACTATACGGAGCACGCACACACACAGGGCAGAGTCACTATACGGAGCACGCACACACACAGGGCAGAGTCACTATACGGAGCACGCACACACACAGGGCAGAGTCACTATACGGAGCACGCACACACACAGGGCAGAGTCACTATACGGAACACTCACACACACAGGGCAGAGTCACTATACTGAGCGCACACAGGGCAGAGTCACACACAGAGCAGAGTCACTATACTGAGCACGCACACACAGGGCAGAGTCACTATACGGAGCACGCACACACACAGGGCAGAGTCACTATACGGAGCACGCACACACACAGGGCAGAGTCACTATACGGAGCACGCACATACAGAGGGCAGAGTCACTATACGGAGCATGCACACACACAGGGCAGAGTCACTATACGGAGCACGCACACACACAGGGCAGAGTCACTATACGGAGCACGCACACACAGGGCAGAGTCACTATACTGAGCACGCACACACAGGGCAGAGTCACTATACGGAGCACGCACACACAGAGGGCAGAGTCACTATACGGAGCATGCACACACACAGGGCAGAGTCACTATACACAGGGCAGAGTCACTATACAGAGCACGCACACACACAGGGCAGAGTCACTATACGGAGCACGCACACACACAGGGCAGAGTCACTATACGGAGCACGCACGCACACAGGGCAGAGTCACTATACGGAGCACGCACGCACACAGGGCAGAGTCACTATACGGAGCACGCACACACACAGGGCAGAGTCACTATACGGAGCACGCACACACAGGGCAGAGCCACTATACGGAGCACGCACACACACAGGGCAGAGTCACTATACGGAGCACGCACACACAGGGCAGAGTCACTATACGGAGCACGCACACACAGGGCAGAGTCACTATACGGAGCACGCACACACACAGGGCAGAGTCACTATACAGAGCACGCACACACAGGGCAGAGTCACTATACAGAGCACGCACACACACAGGGCAGAGTCACTATACGGAGCACGCACACAGAGGGCAGAGTCACTATATGGAGCACGCACACACACACACACACACACAGGGCAGAGTCACTATACGGAGCACGCACACACACAGGGCAAAGTCACTATACGGAGCACGCACACACACAGGGCAGAGTCACTATTCGGAGCACGCACACACAGGGCAGAGTCACTATACAGAGCACGCACACACATAGGGCAGAGTCACTATATGGAGCACGCACACACATAGGGCAGAGTCACTATACGGAGCACCCACACACACAGGGCAGAGTCACTATACGGAGCACGCACACACAGGGCAGAGTCACTATACGGAGCACGCACAAACACACATAGGGCAGAGTCACTATACTGAGCACGCACACACAGGGCAGAGTCACTATACGGAGCACGCACACACACAGGGCAGAGTCACTATACGGAGCACGCACACACACAGGGCAGAGTCACTATACGGAGCACGCACACACACAGGGCAGAGTCACTATACGGAGCACGCACACACACAGGGCAGAGTCACTATACGGAGCACGCACACACACAGGGCAGAGTCACTATACGGAGCACGCACACACACAGGGCAGAGTCACTATACGGAGCACGCACACACACAGGGCAGAGTCACTATACGGAACACTCACACACACAGGGCAGAGTCACTATACTGAGCGCACACAGGGCAGAGTCACACACAGAGCAGAGTCACTATACTGAGCACGCACACACAGGGCAGAGTCACTATACGGAGCACGCACACACACAGGGCAGAGTCACTATACGGAGCACGCACATACAGAGGGCAGAGTCACTATACGGAGCATGCACACACACAGGGCAGAGTCACTATACGGAGCACGCACACACACAGGGCAGAGTCACTATACGGAGCACGCACACACAGGGCAGAGTCACTATACTGAGCACGCACACAGACAGGGCAGAGTCACTATACGGAGCACGCACACACAGAGGGCAGAGTCACTATACGGAGCATGCACACACACAGGGCAGAGTCACTATACAGAGCACGCACACACACAGGGCAGAGTCACTATACGGAGCACGCACACACACAGGGCAGAGTCACTATACGGAGCACGCACACACAGGGCAGAGTCACTATACGAAGCACGCACACACACAGGGCAGAGTCACTATACGGAGCATGCACACACACAGGGCAGAGTCACTATACGGAGCACGCACACACACAGGGCAGAGTCACTATACGGAGCACGCACACACACAGGGCAGAGTCACTATACGGAGCACGCACACACACAGGGCAGAGTCACTATACGGAGCACGCACACACACAGGGCAGAGTCACTATACGGAACACTCACACACACACAGGGCAGAGTCACTATACGGAGCACGCACACACACAGGGCAGAGTCACTATACGGAGCACGCACACACACAGGGCAGAGTCACTATACGGAGCACGCACACACACAGGGCAGAGTCATTATACGGAGCACGCACACACAGGGCAGAGTCACTATACGAAGCACGCACACACACAGGGCAGAGTCACTATACGGAGCATGCACACACACAGGGCAGAGTCACTATACGGAGCACGCACACACACAGGGCAGAGTCACTATACGGAGCACGCACACACACAGGGCAGAGTCACTATACGGAGCACGCACACACACAGGGCAGAGTCACTATACGGAGCACGCACATACAGAGGGCAGAGTCACTATACGGAGCATGCACACACACAGGGCAGAGTCACTATACGGAGCACGCACACACACAGGGCAGAGTCACTATACGGAGCACGCACACACAGGGCAGAGTCACTATACTGAGCACGCACACACAGGGCAGAGTCACTATACGGAGCACGCACACACAGAGGGCAGAGTCACTATACGGAGCATGCACACACACAGGGCAGAGTCACTATACACAGGGCAGAGTCACTATACAGAGCACGCACACACACAGGGCAGAGTCACTATACGGAGCACGCACACACACAGGGCAGAGTCACTATACGGAGCACGCACGCACACAGGGCAGAGTCACTATACGGAGCACGCACGCACACAGGGCAGAGTCACTATACGGAGCACGCACACACACAGGGCAGAGTCACTATACGGAGCACGCACACACAGGGCAGAGCCACTATACGGAGCACGCACACACACAGGGCAGAGTCACTATACGGAGCACGCACACACAGGGCAGAGTCACTATACGGAGCACGCACACACAGGGCAGAGTCACTATACGGAGCACGCACACACACAGGGCAGAGTCACTATACAGAGCACGCACACACAGGGCAGAGTCACTATACAGAGCACGCACACACACAGGGCAGAGTCACTATACGGAGCACGCACACAGAGGGCAGAGTCACTATACGGAGCACGCACACACACACACACACACACACACAGGGCAGAGTCACTATACGGAGCACGCACACACACAGGGCAGAGTCACTATACAGAGCACGCACACACAGGGCAGAGTCACTATACAGAGCACGCACACACACAGGGCAGAGTCACTATACGGAGCACGCACACAGAGGGCAGAGTCACTATACGGAGCACGCGCACACACACACACACACACACACAGGGCAGAGTCACTATACGGAGCACGCACACACAGGGCAGAGTCACTATACTGAGCACGCACACACAGGGCAGAGTCACTATACGGAGCATGCACACACACAGGGCAGAGTCACTATACAGAGCACGCACACACACAGGGCAGAGTCACTATACGGAGCACGCACACACACAGGGCAGAGTCACTATACGGAGCACGCACACACAGGGCAGAGTCACTATACGAAGCACGCACACACACAGGGCAGAGTCACTATACGGAGCACGCACACACACAGGGCAGAGTCACTATACGGAGCACGCACACACACAGGGCAGAGTCACTATACGGAGCACGCACACACACAGGGCAGAGTCACTATACGGAGCACGCACACACACAGGGCAGAGTCACTATACGGAGCACGCACACACACAGGGCAGAGTCACTATACGGAGCACGCACACACACAGGGCAGAGTCACTATACGGAGCACGCACACACACAGGGCAGAGTCACTATACGGAACACTCACACACACAGGGCAGAGTCACTATACTGAGCGCACACAGGGCAGAGTCACACACAGAGCAGAGTCACTATACTGAGCACGAACACACAGGGCAGAGTCACTATACGGAGCACGCACACACACAGGGCAGAGTCACTATACGGAGCACGCACACACACAGGGCAGAGTCACTATACGGAGCACGCACATACAGAGGGCAGAGTCACTATACGGAGCATGCACACACACAGGGCAGAGTCACTATACGGAGCACGCACACACACAGGGCAGAGTCACTATACGGAGCACGCACACACAGGGCAGAGTCACTATACTGAGCACGCACACACAGGGCAGAGTCACTATACGGAGCACGCACACACAGAGGGCAGAGTCACTATACGGAGCATGCACACACACAGGGCAGAGTCACTATACACAGGGCAGAGTCACTATACAGAGCACGCACACACACAGGGCAGAGTCACTATACGGAGCACGCACACACACAGGGCAGAGTCACTATACGGAGCACGCACGCACACAGGGCAGAGTCACTATATGGAGCACGCACGCACACAGGGCAGAGTCACTATACGGAGCACGCACACACACAGGGCAGAGTCACTATACGGAGCACGCACACACACCATGCAGAGTCACTATACAGAGCACGCACACACAGGGCAGAGTCACTATACAGAGCACGCACACACACAGGGCAGAGTCACTATACGGAGCACGC
Source organism: Ascaphus truei (assembly GCF_040206685.1). NCBI lineage: Eukaryota > Metazoa > Chordata > Amphibia > Anura > Ascaphidae > Ascaphus > Ascaphus truei. Next base: position 1,415,968 of record NC_134484.1, read on the forward strand.
ACACAGAGGGCAGAGTCACTATACGGAGCACGCACACACACACACACACACACACACAGGGCAGAGTCACTATACGGAGCACGCACACACACAGGGCAGAGTCACTATTCGGAGCACGCACACACAGGGCAGAGTCACTATACAGAGCACGCACACACATAGGGCAGAGTCACTATATGGAGCACGCACACACATAGGGCAGAGTCACTATACGGAGCACCCACACACACAGGGCAGAGTCACTATACGGAGCACGCACACACAGGGCAGAGTCACTATACGGAGCACGCACAAACACACATAGGGCAGAGTCACTATACTGAGCACGCACACACAGGGCAGAGTCACTATACGGAGCACGCACACACACAGGGCAGAGTCACTATACGGAGCACGCACACACACAGGGCAGAGTCACTATACGGAGCACGCACACACACAGGGCAGAGTCACTATACGGAGCACGCACACACACAGGGCAGAGTCACTATACGGAGCACGCACACAGACAGGGCAGAGTCACTATACGGAGCACGCACACACAGGGCAGAGTCACTATACGGAGCACGCACACACACAGGGCAGAGTCACTATACTGAGCGCACACAGGGCAGAGTCACACACAGGGCAGAGTCACTATACGGAGCACGCACACAGAGGGCAGAGTCACTATACGGAGCACGCACACACACTGGGCAGAGTCACTATACTGAGCACGCACACACACAGAGCAGAGTCACTATACTGAGCACGCACGCGCACACAGGGCAGAGTCACACACAGCAGAGTCACTATACAGAGAACGCACACACAGGGCAGAGTCACTATACGGAGCACGCGCTCACACAGGGCAGAGTCACTATACGGAGCACACACACAGGGCAGAGTCACTATACAGAGCACGCACACACAGGGCAGAGCCACTATACGGAGCACGCAGACACATAGGGCAGAGTCACTATACGGAGCACGCACACACAGGGCAGAGTCACTATACGGAGCACGCACACACAGGGCAGAGTCACTATACGGAGCACGCACACACACAGTGCAGAGTCACTAAACAGAGCACGCACACACAGGGCAGAGTCACTATACTGAGCACGCATGTGCACACAGGGCAGAGTCACACACAGAGCAGAGTCACTATACGGAGCACGCACACACACAGGGCAGAGTCACTATACTGAGCACGCATGCGCACACAGGGCAGAGTCACACACAGAGCAGAGTCACTATATGGAGCACACACACACAGGGCAGAGTCACTATATGGAGCACGCACACACAGGGCAGAGTCACTATACGGAGCACGCACACACACAGGGCAGAGTCACTATACGGAGCACGCACACACACAGGGCAGAGTCACTATACGGAGCACGCAGACACACAGGGCAGAGTCACTATACGGAGCATGCACACACACAGGGCAGAGTCACTATACGGAGCACGCACACACAGGGCAGAGTCACTATACGGAGCACGCACACACACAGGGCAGAGTCACTATACGGAGCACGCACACACACAGGGCAGAGTCACTATACGGAGCACGCACACACACAGGGCAGAGTCACTATACGGAGCACGCACACACACAGGGCAGAGTCACTATACGGAGCACGCACACAGACAGGTCAGAGTCACTATACGGAGCACGCACACACAGGGCAGAGTCACTATACGGAGCACGCACACACACAGGGCAGAGTCACTATACTGAGCGCACACAGGGCAGAGTCACACACAGGGCAGAGTCACTATACGGAGCACGCACACAGAGGGCAGAGTCACTATACGGAGCACGCACACACACTGGGCAGAGTCACTATACTGAGCACGCACACAGAGGGCAGAGTCACTATACGGAGCACACACACACAGAGCAGAGTCACTATACTGAGCACGCACGCGCACACAGGGCAGAGTCACACACAGCAGAGTCACTATACAGAGAACGCACACACAGGGCAGAGTCACTATACGGAGCACGCGCACACACAGGGCAGAGTCACTATACGGAGCACACACACAGGGCAGAGTCACTATACAGAGCACACACACACACAGGGCAGAGTCACTAAACAGAGCACGCACACACACAGGGCAGAGTCACTATACGGAGCACGCACACACACAGGGCAGAGTCACTATACGGAGCACGCACACACACAGGGCAGAGTCACTATACTGAGCACGCATGTGCACACAGGGCAGAGTCACACACAGAGCAGAGTCACTATACGGAGCACGCACACACACAGGGCAGAGTCACTATACTGAGCACGCATGCGCACACAGGGCAGAGTCACACACAGAGCAGAGTCACTATATGGAGCACACACACACAGGGCTGAGTCACTATATGGAGCACGCACACACAGGGCAGAGTCACTATACGGAGCACGCACACACAGGGCAGAGTCACTATACGGAGCACGCACACACACAGGGCAGAGTCACTATACGGAGCATGCAGACACACAGGGCAGAGTCACTATACGGAGCACGCACACACACAGGGCAGAGTCACTATAAGGAGCACGCACACACACAGGGCAGAGTCACTATACGGAGCACGCACACACACAGGGCAGAGTCACTATACGGAGCACGCACACACACACACAGGGCAGAGTCACTATACGGAGCACGCACACACACAGGGCAGAGTCACTATACGGAGCACGCACACACAGGGCAGAGTCACTATACGGAGCACGCACACACACAGGGCAGAGTCACTATACGGAGCACGCACACACACACACAGGGCAGAGTCACTATACGGAGCACGCAGACACACAGGGCAGAGTAACTATACGGAGCACGCACACACACAGGGCAGAGTCACTATACGGAGCACGCACACACACAGGGCAGAGTCACTATACGGAGCACGCAGACACACAGGGTAGAGTCACTATACGGAGCATGCACACACACAGGGCAGAGTCACTATACGGAGCACGCACACACAGGGCAGAGTCACTATACGGAGCACGCACGCACACACACAGGGCAGAGTCACTATACGGAGCACGCACACACACAGGGCAGAGTCACTATACGGAGCACGCACACACACAGGGCAGAGTCAGTATACGGAGCACGCACACACACAGGGCACAGTCACTATACTGAGCACGCATGCGCACACAGGGCAGAGTCACACACAGAGCAGAGTCACTATATGAAGCACGCACACACAGGGCAGAGTCACTATATGGAGCACGCACACACAGGGCAGAGTCACTATACGGAGCACGCACACACACAGGGCAGAGTCACTATACGGAGCACGCACACACATAGGGCAGAGTCACTATACGGAGCACGCACACACACTGGGCAGAGTCACTATACGGAGCACGCACACACACAGGGCAGAGTCACTATACGGAGCACGCAGACACACAGGGCAGAGTCACTATACGGAGCACGCACACACAGGGCAGAGTCACTATACTGAGCACGCACACACACACACAGGGCAGAGTCACTATACGGAGCACGCACACACAGGGCAGAGTCACTATACTGAGCATGCACGCACACACACAGGGCAGAGTCACTATACGGAGCACGCAGACACACAGGGCAGAGTCACTATACGGAGCACGCACACACACTGGGCAGAGTCACTATACGGAGCACGCACACACACAGGGCAGAGTCACTATACGGAGCACGCAGACACACAGGGCAGAGTCACTATACGGAGCACGCACACACAGGGCAGAGTCACTATACTGAGCACGCACACACACACACAGGGCAGAGTCACTATACGGAGCACGCACACACAGGGCAGAGTCACTATACTGAGCACGCACGCACACACACAGGGCAGAGTCACTATACGGAGCACGCAGACACACAGGGCAGAGTCACTATACGGAGCACGCACACACAGGGCAGAGTCACTATACGGAGCACGCACGCGCACACAGGGCAGAGTCACTATACGGAGCACACACGGCAGAGTCACTATACGGAGCACGCACACACACAGGGCAGAGTCACTATACGGAGCACGCACGCGCACACAGGGCAGAGTCACACACAGAGCAGAGTCACTATACGGAGCACGCACACACAGGGCAGAGTCACTATACGGAGCACGCACACACACAGGGCAGAGTCACTATACGGAGCACGCACACACACAGGGCAGAGTCAGTATACGGAGCATGCACACACACACACACAGGGCAGAGTCACTATACGGAGCACGCACACACAGGGCAGAGTCACTATACGGAGCACGCACACACACAGGGCAGAGTCACTATACGGAGCACGCACACACACAGGGCAGAGTCACTATACGGAGCACGCACACACAGGGCAGAGGCACTATACTGAGCACGCACACACAGGGCAGAGTCACTATACTGAGCACGCACGTGCACACAGGGCAGAGTCACTATACGGAGCACGCACACACAGGGCAGAGTCACTATACTGAGCACGCACACACACAGGGCAGAGTCACTATACGGAGCACGCACACACACAGGGCAGAGTCACTATACGGAGCACGCACACACACAGGGCAGAGTCACTATACGGAGCACGCACACACACAGGGCAGAGTCACTATACGGAGCACGCACACACACAGGGCAGAGTCACTATACGGAGCACGCAGACACACAGGGCAGAGTCACTATACGGAGTACGCACACAGAGGGCAGAGTCACTATACGGAGCAACACAGGGCAGAGTCACTATATGGAGCACGCACAAAGAGGGCAGAGTCACTATACGGAGCACGCACACACACAGTTCAGAGTCACTATACTGAGCACATACACACACAGGGCAGAGTCACTGTACGGAGCACGCACGCGCACAAAGGGCAGAGTCACACACAGGGCAGAGTCACTATACGGAGCACGCATACACACAGAGCAGAGTCACTATACGGAGCACGCACACACACAGGGCAGAGTCACTATACGGAGCACGAACACACACGGCAGAGTCACTATACGGAGCACGCACACACACAGGGCAGAGTCACTATACGGAGCACGCACACACACAGGGCAGAGTCACTATACGGAGCACGCACACACACAGGGCAGAGTCACTATACGGAGCACGCAGACACACAGGGCAGAGTCACTATACGGAGCACGCACACACACAGGGCAGAGTCACTATACGGAGCACGCACACAGGGCAGAGTCACTATACGGAGCACGCACACAGAGGGCAGAGTCACTATACGGAGCACGCACACAGGGCAGAGTCACTATACGGAGCACGCACACAGAGGGCAGAGTTACTATACGGAGCACGCACACAGGGCAGAGTCACTATACGGAGCACACACACAGGGCAGAGTCACTATACGGAGCACGCACACACACAGAGCAGAGTCACTATACTGAGCACGCACACACACCGGACAGAGTCACTATACTGAGCACGCACGTGCACACAGGGCAGAGTCACTATACAGAGCACGCACACACACAGAGCAGTGTCACTATACGGAGCATGCACACACAGGGCAGAGTCACTATACGGAGCACGCACACACACAGGGCAGAGTCACTATACGGAGCACGCACACACACAGGGCAGAGTCACTATACGGAGCACGCACACACACAGGGCAGAGTCACTATACGGAGCACGCACACACAGGGCAGAGTCACTATACGGAGCACGCACACACACAGGGCAGAGTCACTATACGGAGCACGCACACACAGGGCAGAGTCACTATACGGAGCACGCACACACAGGGCAGAGTCACTATACGGAGCACGCACACACAAAGGGCAGAGTCACTATACGGAGCACGCACACACAGGGCAGAGGCACTATACTGAGCACGCACACACAGGGCAGAGTCACTATACGGAGCACGCACACAGGGCAGAGTCACTATACGGAGCACGCACACAGAGGGCAGAGTCACTATACGGAGCACGCACACACAGGGCAGAGTCGCTATACGGAGCACGCACACACAGGGCAGAGTCACTATACGGAGCACGCACACACAGGGCAGAGTCGCTATACGGAGCACGCACACACAGGGCAGAGTCACTATACGGAGCACGCACACACAGGGCAGAGTCACTATACGGAGCACGCACACACACAGGGCAGAGTCACTATACGGAGCACCCACACATATAGGGCAGAGTCACTATACGGAGCACGCACGAACACAGGGCAGAGTCACACACAGAGCAGAGTCACTATACAGAGCACGCACACACACAGGGCAGAGTCACTATACGGAGCACGCACACACAGGGCAGAGTCACTATACGGAGCACGCACACACACAGGGCAGAGTCGCTATACGGAGCACGCACACACAGGGCAGAGTCGCTATACGGAGCACGCACACACAGGGCAGAGTCGCTATACGGAGCACGCACACACACAGGGCAGAGTCACTATACGGAGCACGCACACACACAGGGCAGAGTCACTATACGGAGCACGCACACACAGGGCAGAGTCACTATACGGAGCACGCACACACACGGCAGAGTCGCTCTACGGAGCACGCACACACAGGGCAGAGTCACTATACGGAGCACGCACACACAGGGCAGAGTCACTATACGGAGCACGCACACACACAGGGCAGAGTCACTATACGGAGCACGCACACACAGGGCAGAGTCACTATACGGAGCACGCACACACAGGGCAGAGTCACTATACGGAGCACGCACACACACAGGGCAGAGTCGCTATACGGAGCACGCACACACACAGGGCAGAGTCGCTATACGGAGCACGCACACACAGGGCAGAGTCACTATACGGAGCACGCACACACAGGGCAGAGTCACTATACGGAGCACGCACACACACAGGGCAGAGTCACTATACGGAGCACCCACACATATAGGGCAGAGTCACTATACGGAGCACGCACGAACACAGGGCAGAGTCACACACAGAGCAGAGTCACTATACAGAGCACGCACACACACAGGGCAGAGTCACTATACGGAGCACGCACACACAGGGCAGAGTCACTATACGGAGCACGCACACACACAGGGCAGAGTCGCTATACGGAGCACGCACACACAGGGCAGAGTCGCTATACGGAGCACGCACACACAGGGCAGAGTCACTATACGGAGCACGCACACACACAGGGCAGAGTCACTATACGGAGCACGCACACACAGGGCAGAGTCACTATACGGAGCACGCACACACACAGGGCAGAGTCGCTATACGGAGCACGCACACACAGGGCAGAGTCACTATACGGAGCACGCACACACACAGGGCAGAGTCACTATACTGAGCACCCACACATATAGGGCAGAGTCACTATACGGAGCACGCACGAACACAGGGCAGAGTCACACACAGAGCAGAGTCACTATACAGAGCACGCACACACACAGGGCAGAGTCACTAAACGGAGCACCCACACACACAGGGCAGAGTCACTATACGGAGCACGCACACACACAGGGCAGAGTCACTATACGGAGCACGCACACACAGGGCAGAGTCACACACAGAGCAGAGTCACACACAGAGCAGAGTCACTATACAGAGCACGCACACACACAGGGCAGAGTCACTAAACGGAGCACCCACACACACAGGGCAGAGTCACTATACGGAGCACGCACACACACAGGGCAGAGTCACTATACGGAGCACGCACACACACAGGGCAGAGTCACTATACTGAGCACGCACACACACAGGGCAGAGTCACTATACGGAGCACGCACACACACAGGGCAGAGTCACTATACTGAGCGCACACACAGGGCAGAGTCACTATACGGAGCACGCACACACAGGGCAGAGTCACTATACTGAGCACGCACACACACAGGGCAGAGTCACTATACGGAGCACGCACACACAGAGGGCAGAGTCACTATACGGAGCACGCACACACACAGGGCAGAGTCACTATACGGAGCACGCACACACACAGGGCAGAGTCACTATACGGAGCACGCACACACACAGGGCAGAGTCACTATACGGAGCACGCACACACAGGGCAGAGTGACTATACGGAGCACGCACACACACAGGGCAGAGTCGCTATACGGAGCACGCACACACAGGGCAGAGTCACTATACGGAGCACGCACACACAGGGCAGAGTCACTATACGGAGCACGCACACACACAGGGCAGAGTCACTATACGGAGCACGCACACAGGGCAGAGTCACTATACGGAGCACGCACACAGAGGGCAGAGTCACTATACGGAGCATGCACACACACACAGGGCAGAGTCACTATACGGAGCACGCACACACACAGGGCAGAGTCACTATACGGAGCATGCACACACACAGGGCAGAGTCACTATACGGAGCACGCACACACACACAGGGCAGAGTCACTATACTGAGCACGCACACACAGGGCAGAGTCACTATACGGAGCACGCACGCACACAGGGCAGAGTCACTATACGGAGCACGCACACACACAGAGCAGAGTCACTATACGGAGCACGCACACACAGGGCAGCGTCACTATACGGAGCACGCACACACACAGGGCAGAGTCACTATACGGAGCACGCACACAGAGGGCAGAGTCACTATACGGAGCACGCACACACAGGGCAGAGTCACTATACGGAGCACGCACACACAGGGCAGAGTCACTATACGGAGCACGCACACACACAGGGCAGAGTCACTATACGGA